>NC_073272.2:72892500-73211250 GCF_029289425.2 Pan paniscus
GATTCAATGCTATCCCCATCAAACTACCAATGACTTCACAGAATTGGAAAAAAATACAACATTTTCTCTTGTGTGTCTGACTTTGTTCATTGAAAATAAAGATTTTGAGATTTATCTTTGCTGTAGCATGTATCCATAGTTCATTCCTTTTATGCTGGATAGTATTGAATTATATGAATATACTGCAGGTTTATTTTTTCACCAGTTGATGTATATACAGGCTATTTCTAACTTTGGTTACTATGAATAACATTGGAATAAACATTTATGTGCAAGTCTTTTTTAATGTTAATCATTCTATTATGTAGGAAATGCTATCCCATTGTGGTTTAATTTGTATTTCACTTATAACCATCTGTTCATATTTTTATTAGCAATTCATATATATTTTGGTATAATGTCTTCAAATCTTTAGCTTATTTTTAATTGGTTTGTCTTTATTATTGAGATGTAAGAGTTCTATGCATATACTGCATATAAGTCCCTTTCAGATACACATTTTGCAATATTTTTCACCATGAGGTGGAATGTCTTTTTATGCCTAATAAGAAGTTGTTTTTGAAGTGCTGAAGTTTTGAATTTTGATGGGATCCATTTTATCATTTTTTCAATGGACTGTGTTTTTATGTCATAACTAAGAAATATCTGCCTAACCAAGACATTAAATATTTTCTCCTATATATAAATGTGTTAGAGTTTAAATCCTATATTTAGGAACCTGGGCAACATAGCAAGGCCTCATCTCTACTAAAAGTAATAAAAAACAAAAAAGCAGATGTGGTGGTGTGTACCTGTAGTCCCAGCTACTTGGAAGGCTGAGGCAGGAGGATCACTTGAGCCCAGGAGATTGAGGCTTCAGTGAGCTATGATTGTGCCACTGCACTCCAACCTGGGCAACACAGCAAGACCCTTCTCAAAAAATACTTATTTGTGGTCTGTAATGTATTTTGAGTTAATTTTTTGTGTATTGTAAGAGTTATGAGCCTTGGCTTAGCTTTCTGCATGTGGATATCCCTTTGCCCCAAACAGCTTGTTAAAAAGGTTATCCTTTCCTCAATGAATTCCCTTGGTACCCTTATCATAAGATCCCTTGACTGTTGTAAAAATGAGTCAAAGACAGCCCCTCTATATTGGTCCCCATGTTGTTTACTCCTTCACAGCACGTTGTTAGCTTAAAGCCTGTCTGCACCAAATTCAAATTATTACACATCCAAAATGTTCTAAACGTAGCCCGAATAAGCATATTATTGCCTCTTCTACTCCCTGCCTTTGACTCCACAAAAGTGCACCCCACTTCTATTAGCCTTAGATAACACAAACACTGTAACTATAGAAGATCCCAAATCACTGCTGCCCTTTGGAGCTTTCTGACCCAGAGACTTCTCACTTTGCAGCTGAACAACACTGCTTAAAGGCATAAGCTACCTCTCTGAATCACCTGTCTTCTGGAAATTTCTTCAGCCACTTCACCTTCTTAGCGGAGACCTCATGATATTTCTCATGTATCCTGTGGTGAGGGATTTACTCTTTCATACAAATGGTGCTCTTCAAGCACCATTTAATAAAGTCTGTTGTACAATGATACTGTTTTGTTGTTTTGTGTTTTTCTTGGTGAGCCTCAATATCTTCAAACTTACCACAACTATAAATAAAAGAATTTATTTCTAGAATTTGAACTCAGTTTCATTAATGTATAATGTCTAGCCTTATGAAAGTACCACACCATCTTGACTACCATAGTTTGACAGTTTCTTTTAAAAAATTGGAAAGTGAAAGCCCTCCATCATTTTTCTTCTTTTTTGTTCAAAATAGTTTTGGATACTCTGAGTCTCTTGCATTTCCACATAAATTTTATAATAAATTGTCAATTTCTGCAAAGAAAACACCTTTATGAATTTTAAAAGAGAATACATTGAATCAGTAGATCAATCTGGGGAGAATTGGCATTTTAACAGTATCAAGTTTTCCAATGCATAAACAAATTCTTTTCATTTATTTTTCTTTAATTTCTCAAAGGCTTATTTCACTTACTGCAATGTCCTCCAGTTTCATTCTTGTTGCTGCAAATCACAGAGTTTCATTCTTTTCTATGGCTGAATAACATTCCATTGTGTATATGTATCACATCTTTTTCCATTCACTTACTGATGAACATTTGGGTTGCTTCCATGTCTTGGCTAATACTGCAATGAACATGAGTGTGCAGATACCCCTTTAAGATCCTGCTTTCTATTTTTTTATTTGTTTTGCAAAGGGTTATGTTTAATAGAATCTTCAGACAGATTTCCCACCTTTCCACACCACCTCTCCCTTTTCCTTCAGGCTTATTCAAGCTTTCATTCCACGTGTAAGTAACAGATTAAATACCTTACAAGATACAGCACAGTTGATATTGAAGAATAAGGAGTCTACTCTCATTTTAAAAGTATTAAGCATTGGAATTCCCCTGACCCATGAAATAAAGCAAGTTTTATATACAATTCTTGTGCCTTTTTGTAACATTTTCTTACATAAATCTAAATATTTTACAATCAAATTGTTTTTCTCCAAACATAAATTTGAGCAAAACAGATATCCAACCTGTGAACTTGTTTCTTCACTAAAATATAAATGCTATCCAATATTAAGAGTAAATGTCAAAACAGTAAAATAGGAGCAGCTCTGATCTCCAGCTTCCAGCGTGATCAATGCAGAAGATGGGTGATTTCTGCCTTTCCAACTGAGAAACCTGGTTTATCTCATTAGGACTGGTTGGACAGTAGGTGAAGCCCATGTAGGGTGAGCCGAAGTAGTTTGGGGCGTTGCCTCACCAGGGAGGTGCAAGGGGTCAGGGGATTTCCCTTTCCTAGCCAAGGGAAGCCGTGCCTTCACTGAAGATGGTACTGGAAAACTGGGACACTCCTGCCCAAATACTGCACTTTTCCAATGGTCTTAGCAAATGGCACACCAGGAGATTATATCCCATGTGTGGCTTCGTGGGTCCCACACCAATGAAGCCTTGCTCACTGCTAGTGCAGCAGTCTGAGATCGACCCATGAGGCAGCAGCCTGGTAGGGGAAGGGGTGTCCACCATAGCTGAGACTTGAGTAGGCAAACAAAGTGGCAGGGAAGCTTGAACTGGGTGGAGCCCACCTCAGCTCAGCAAGGCCAGCTACCTCTGTAGACCCCACCTCTGGGGGCAGGGCATAGCTGAAAAAAAGGCAGCAGAAACTTCTGCAGACATAAACATCCCTGTCTGGCAGCTCTGAAGAGAGTATTGGTTCTCCCAGCATGTTGTTTGAGCTCAGAGGATGGACAGACTGCCTCCTCAAGTAGGTCCCTGACCCCTGTGTAGCCTAACTGGGAGACAACTCCCAGAAAGGGCCAACTGACACCTCATACAGGCGGGTGCCCCTCTGGGACGAAGCTTCCAGAGGAAGGATCAGGCAGTAATATTTGCTGTTCTGCAATATTTGCTGTTCTGCGGCCTCTGCTGGTGAAACCCAGGAAAACAGGGTCTGGAGTGGACTTCCAGCAAACTCCAACAGGCCTGCAGCTGAGGGACCTGACTGTTAGAAGGAAAACTAATAAAGAGAAAGGAATAGCATCAACATCAACAAAAAGGACATCCACACCAAAACCCCATCTGTAGGTCACCAACATCAAAGACCAAAGGTAGATAAAACCACAAAGATAGGGAGAAACAAGAGCAGAAAAGCTGAAAATTCTAAAAACCAGAGCACCTCTTATCCTCCAAATGATAGCAGCTCCTCACCAGCAATGGAACAAAGCTGGATGGAGAATGACTTTGATGAGCTGACAGAAGTAGGCTTCAGAAGGTTGGTAATAACAAATTCTCTGAGCTAAATGGGGATGTTGAAACCAATCACAAGGAAGCTAAAAACCTTGAAAAAAGATTACACAAATGGCTAACTAGAATAAATGGTGTAGACAAGACCTTAAATGACCTGATGGAGCTGAAAACCATGGCATGAGTGCTACATGACACATGCACAAGCTTCAATAGCCGTTTCAATCAAATGGAAGAAAGGGTATCAGTGATTAAAGATCAAATTAATGAAATAAAGTGAGAAGAGAAGTTTAGAGAAAAAAGAGTAAAAAGAAACAAACAAAGCCTCCAATAAATATGGGACTATGTGAAAAGACCAAATCTACATTTGATTGGTGTACCTGAAAGTAGTGAGGAGAAAGGAACCAAGTTGGAAAACACTCTTCAGGATATTATCCAGGAGAAATTCCCAATCTAGCAAGGCAGGCCAACATTCAAATTCAGGAAATACAGAGAACACCACAAGATACTCCTTGAGAAGAGCAACCCTGAGACACATAATTGTACTTTGTCACCACCAGGCCTGACTTACAAGAGCTCCTGAAGGAAGCACTAAACCTGGAAAGGAACAACCAGTACCAGCCACTGCAAAAACATGCCAAATTGTAAAGACCATCAATGCTAGGAAGAAACTGCATCAACTAATGGGCAAAATAACCAGCTAACAGCATAATGACAGATCAAATTCACACATAAAAATATTAACCTTAAAAGTAAATGGGCTAAATACCCCAATTAAAAGACACAGACTGGCAAATTGGATAAAGAGTCAAGACCCATTGGTGTGCTGTATTCAGGAGACCCATCTCACGTGCAGAGACACACATAGGCTCAAAACAAAGGGATGGAGGAAGATCTACCAAGCAAATGGAAAGCAAAAAAAAAGCAGGGGTGGCAATCCTAGTCTCTGATAAAACAGACTTTAAACCAACAAAGATCAAAAGAGATAAAGAAGGCCATTACATAATGGTAAAGGGATCAATTAAGCAAGAAGAGCTAACTATCCTAAATATATATACACTCAATACCGGAGCACCCAGATTCATAAAGCAAGTCCTTAGACACCTACAAAGAGACTTAGACTCCCACACAATAATAATGGGAGACTTTAACACCCCTCTGTCAATATTAGACAGATCAACAAGACAGAAGGTTAACAAGGATATCCAGGACTTGAACTCAGCTCTTGACCAAGCAGACCTAATAGCCATCTACAGAACTCTCCACCCCAAATCAACAGAATATACATTCTTCTCAGCACCACATCACACTTATTCCAAAATTGACCACATAGTTGGAAGTAAAGCACTCCTCAGCAAATGTAAAAGAAGAGAAATCACATCAAACTGAGTCTCAGACCACAGTGCAATCAAACTAGGACTCAGGATTAAGAAACTCACTCAAAACTGCACAACCACATGGAAACTGAACAACCTGCTCCTAAATGACTACTGAGTAAGTAACAAAATGAAGGCAGAAATAAAGATACTCCTTGAAACCAATGAGAACAAAGACACAACGTACCAGAATCTCTGGGACACATTTAAAGCAGTGTGAAGAGGGAAATTTATAGCACTAAATGCCCACAAGAGAAACCAGGAAAGATCTGAAATTGACAACTTAACATACCAATTAAAACAACTAGAGAAGCAAGTGCAAACAAATTCAAAAGCTAGCAGAAGACATGAAATAACTAAGATCAGGGTAGAACTGAAGGATATAGAGACTTGAAAAACCCTTCAAAAAATCAATGAATCCAGGAGTTGGTTTTTTGAAAAGATCAAGAAAATTGATAGACCCCTAGCAAGACTAATAAGGAAGAAAAGAGAGAAGAATCAAATAGACGCAATAAAAAGTGATAAAGGCGATATCACCACCGATCCCACAGAAATACAAACTACTATCAGAGAATACTATAAACACTTCTACCCAAATAAACTAGAAAATCTGGAAGAAATGGATAAATTCCTGGACACATACACTCTCCCAAGACTAAACCAGGAAGAAGTTGAATCCCTGAAAAGACCAATAACAGGCTCTGAAATTGAGGCAATAATTAACAGCCTACCAACCAAAAAAAGTCCAGGTCCAGATGGATTCACAGATGAATTCTACCAGAGGTACAAAGAGGAGCTGGTACCATTCCTTCTGAAATGATTCCAATCAACAGAAAAAAGGGAATCCTCCTTAACTCATTTTATGAGGCCAGCATCATCCTGATGCCAAAGCCTGGCAGAGAGACAACAAAAAAAGAGAATTTTAGACCAATATCTCTGATGAACATCTATGTGAAAATCCTCAGTAAAATACTGGCAAACCAAATCTAGCAGCACATCAAAAAGCTTATCCACCATGATCAAGTCAGCTTCATCCCTGGGATGCAAGGCTGGTTCAACATATGCAAATCAATAAACATAATCCATCACATAAACAGAACCAATGAAAAAAACCACATGATTATCTCAATAGATGCAGAAAAGTCCTTTGACAAAATTCAACAGTGCTTCATGCTAAAAACTCTCAATAAATTAGGTATTGATGGAATGTATCTCAAAATTATAAGAACTATTTATGACAAACCCACAGCCAATATCATATTGAATAGGCAAAAACTGGAAGCATTCCCTTTGAAAACTGGCACAAGACAGGGATGCCTTCTCTCACTACTCCTATTCAACAGAGTGTTGGAAGTTTTGACCAGGGCAATCAGGCAAGATAAAGAAATAAAGGGTATTCAATTAGGAGGAAGTCAAATTGTCGCTGTATGCAGATAACATATTCTATACGCAGAAAACCCCATCATCTCAGCCCCAAATCTCCTTAAGCTGATAAACAACTTCAGCAAAGTCTCAGATACAAAATCAATGTGCAAAAATCACAAGCATTCCTATACACCAATAATCGACAAACAGAGAGCCAAATCATGAATGAACTCCCATTCACAATTGCTTCAAAGAGAATAAAATACCTAGGAATTCAACTTACAAGGGATGTGAAGGACCTCTTCAAGGAGAACTACAAAGCACTGCTCAACAAAATAAAAGAGGACACAAACAAATGGAAGAACATTCCACGCTCATGGATAGGAAGAATCAATATTGTGAAAATGGTCATACTGCCCAAGGTAGTTTATAAATTCAATGCCATCCCTATCAAGCTACCAATGACTTTCTTCACAGAGTTGGAAAAAACTACTTTAAAGTTCATATGGAACCAAAGAACGGCCTGCATTGCCAAGACAATCCTAAGCAAAAAGAACAAAGCTGGAGACATCATGCTACCTGACTTCAAACTATACTGCAAGGCTACAGTAACCAAACCAGCATGGTACTGGTACCAAAACAGATATATAGACCAATCGAATAGAACAGAGGCCTCATAAATAACATCACACATCTACAGCCATCTGATCTTTGACAAGCCTGACAAAAACAAGAAATGAGGAAAGGATTCCCTATTTAATAAATGGTGCTGAGAAAACTGGCTAGCCATATGTTGAAAGCTGAAACTGGATCCCTTCCTTACACCTTATACAAAAATTAATTCAAGATGGATTAAAGACTTAAATGTTAAACCTAAAACCATAAAAACCCTAGAAGAAAACCTAGGCAATACCATTCAGGACATAGGCATGGGCAAGGACTTCATGACTAAAACACCAAAAGCAATGGCAACAAAAGCCAAAAGAGACAAATGGGATCTGATTAAAGAGTTTCTGCACAGCAAAAGAAACTACCATCAGAATGAACAGGCAACCTGTAGAATGGGAGAAAATTTTTGCAATTTTCTTCTGTGACAAAGGGCTAATATCCAGAATCTACAAAGAACTCAAACAAATTTACGAGAAAAAAAAACTCATCAAAAAGTGGGCAAAGGATATGAACAGACACTTCTCAAAAAAGACATCTATGCCACCAACAGACACATGAGAAAATGCTCATCATCACTGGTCATCAGATAAATGCAAATCAAAACCACAATCCACAAAACCACATCTCACGGCAGTTAGAATACTGATCATTAAAATGTCAGGAAGCAACAGATGCTGGAGAGGATATGGAGAAATAGGAACACTTTTACACTGTTGGTGGGACTGTAAACTAGTTCAACCATTGTGGAAGAGAGTATGGTGATTCCTCAAGGATCTAGAACCAGAAATACCATTTGACCCAGTGATCCCATTACTGGGTATACACCAAAAGGTTTATAAATCATGCTACTATAAAGACACATGCACACATATGTTTATTGCATCACTGTTCACAATGACAAAGACTTGGAACGAACCCAAATGTCCATCAATGATAGAGTGAATTAAGAAAATGTGGCACATATACATCATGGAATACTATGCAGCCATAAAAATGATGGGTTCATGTCCTTTGCAGGGACATGGATGCAGCTGGAAACCATCATTCTGATCAAACTATCACAAGGACAGAAAACTAAACACTGCATGTTCTCACTCATAGGTGGGAATTGAACAATGAGAACACTTGGACACAGGGCGGGGAACATCACACCCTGGGACCTGTCATGGGGTAGGGGTCAGGGGGAGGAATAGAATTAGGAGAAATACCTAATGTAAATGATGAGTTAATGGGTGCAGCAAACCAACATGGCACATGTATACCTATGTAGCAAACCTGCACGTTGTGCACATGTACCCTAGAACTTAAATTATAATTAAAAAAAGAAAGAAAAATGACATTTTCAAAAGAAAGAGTAAATGTCTTTTGACCACTAGAGATTACTGAAGTCTGAATTGCACTATAGAGAAGGCTCTTTTGTTTTCTGAGGTCTCCAGCAAGTATCTAGTGAGTACTTATAGAATCACTGCCCTCCAGGTCCCATGGCAATGCCTCTGCAAACTAAAAATAAAATTCTAAGGCTTCCATCAATAGAATGGACCCTCTTTCGGCCAGGGTTATCCCAGAAAAACCTGAAAATCTTAATCGTATGACTAGATGGGAGATCTAGTATGCCTCATTAGATTCTCTCCCTTTTGTGGTTCAGACACAGCAACTGACCTTCATTAATGTTAAAGTAGAGATCATAAGACTAACAGAACAGACTGTGGTAATAAGATACCAAATTGTAAGCAAGACCTAAGGCCATGCCAGGCAACAGTTAAGTCATGCAACTCTTACAATTAAAGAATAAACTATGTTCCAACTGCCACAAGCACTAGGCAGCTTTTTTTTTTCTCTAGCAGCTAAATAAGCCCTGGCCTTGAGATAAGCAATGTTGAAGTAATTACAGCTTAACAACCATCAGATATTGGCTAACTGAGCCCCCCCACCCCGCCCCATACCACAAGCCATAACTACAGCTTTGATTGGAAAAGAGTCTGATTTCAGTAACTTTCTCCAGATAAGAAGACCACTGACCATGGACTGGTTCTGACCAGTTTACAGAGACTGCACACTTGAGTGCTTTTGTGTCCTGAAATGACTGTTAGATGTTTAGGGACTAATTGTAATACATTTAAATGTTAAGTCTCCACCCCAAAGTGAATGTAGGTCATGTGTTATATCCATGCTTGTTAAATACACATACATTAGGACCACCTTCCTGAATACTCATAGATACTCCTTTTACCTGTTAAATATGTGTATTTAGCCAACCCATTCAGCATAAAGCTCCTACCTAAACCGTTTCTCCTTCAAAGTGCCTGTCTCTGGTCTTTGCCAGAGGCTGTGCTTTCCAGTCTGCTGGATGGCCACCTTGCAGGTTGCAATCCTTTATAAGTCTCTGTTTCTAAATTTATAGATCTTGTGATTTTCTCCCTCTTTCTTTCTTTCTTTCTTTCTTTCTTTCTTTCTTTCTTTCTTTCTTTCTCTTTCTCTCTCTCTCTTTCTCTCTCTCTCTTTCTTTCTTTCTTTCCTTCCTTCCTTCCTTCCTTTTTTTTTTTTATATCAAGACTCACTCTCTTGCCCAGGCTGGAGTGCAGTGGTGCACTCTCAGCTCACTGCAACCTCCGCCTCCCAAGTTCAAACGATTCTCCTGCCTCAGCCTCCCAAGTAGCTGAGACTACAGGTGCATGCCACCACACCCGGCTAATTTTTGGTATTTTTAGTAGAGACAGGGTTTCACTGTGTTAGCCAGGTTGGTCTCGATCTCCTGACCTCATGATCCTCCCGCCTCAGCCTCCCAAAGTACTGGGATTACAGGGGTAAGCCATGGCACTCGGCCCGATCTTGTGATTTTTTAATTTAACACCTCCAAGTGATCAATCACTGAAGCAGCTGGGGGAAAATGTTGAGTAAACTTGATTCTAAAATTGTGGAAATAAAAAATAAAAACAGCAAAAATCAGTTTTTAGTCTAGAATCAAACTACAAAAAAATCTGTGTTTATTTTTGAAGACTTAAACCTGCTTTTTTCTCTCACAAATTATAATATAAAAGTTCCTGTTTTAATGACAAACTTCAAACAGTACTGAAAAAAGTTTGTGTCAATGCACAAAAAGAGTCAGTCCCTCTGGGCAGGGCCTCAAAGAGCACCACCCAGGTTGAATGGTGGTTTTCCTATTGCTGGGCCACAAGTGCCTTCCTATTGACCTTCACCTTCTCTAGACACTTGTTCAGGTGGCTGTGGGTCATCTCCATCTCCTCAATCTTGTCCAGTGCTGTTTATAAACCCTCATTGTACTTTACCCTTTCTTACTTTAAGTTCACCTGCAACTTTCACTACTTTGCCTATTGGCATATCTCTGTATTTTGATGAACTGCAAATCTGAGTCTTTCTGCAGCTGCACCAGGTCACCTGCTGTACCATCATCCCTGGAGGACTCCTGCTATTGTTTCTCTTACTGCAACTTCAGTTTCCTAAACTGTGATGGTAGCTCTTCCTTTACTCCAGCAAGTTTTTGTATCTTTATATGGCCCCTTTCCTGCTGACCCCAAGACATGAGCAGCTTCCTGAGTCACAACAGTAATGGCTTCAACCACTGATTCAGGATTGACATCACCACTGCAAGTGCCATTGGGAATTATAACTAAGCAACGTTTACAATAAGTTCATCCCTTTGTCAAAGGGTTTAAGTTTATCCATTGTATGCTGCAGGGCACTACACATATGTTTCTGTCTTTCTAACTTCTTTGATCATTCTTCATTATCTCTATAAAATTCCACCATCTGTTCATCCTGTTCTTCAAGAACAAGCTTGAAGGTATCTATCTGGTAGGCCAAATTGTTCTTGTTGAATAACTATGCACTGGAAACCATGGCTTTCTTATATTTCTCCTTCACTTTAGACAAAGACATGGAAACTCAATTAGGTGTCTGGATCTATTAAGCTGCTGATGTCCCCACTTCCTTATCTGGATCAATTTCCACTTAGGGTGTTTGTTGCAGAGCAGAATTTCAAGATAAAGGCCTTGCATAATTTTTAGCATATGGTTTGTCAGAGTTTTTATCCAACTCTTTTCATTGTTCCAGTTTGCTCATGTGTATATCTCTTGCTTTTGCCCAGGCAACTGATTTTACTTTCAGCCTCACCTCTGTCTTTTTGGCGTGTTACTCAAAACTTCATCTTCTGCAGAAAATCAGGCTTTCATGGATGTTTTCCTTCCAGAACCAGAAGTTTTCATCTTGTTTTCTTTTCTTTTTTTTTAGGTCTTCTGGTAGAATATTAAATTTATACTTAGACTAGGTTCTGGGCATTATGAAATTGGTATCCATATTTTCCCAATTGATTAATTTCTCCAAGTAACTAGTCCTAATACAAAGTTGGAGGTTCATTTTTTTCCCCTAAGGTATGCATTTATGATTTGTAACTAGATACTGAGTATTAAAGGAAAATATAATTTGTTCTCCAAGTTTATATTATTGCTATGTTTACAATTTTTAAACAAAACCACAAATAGGTCACTAATATAGAAATGATTAAGACACCATGGTTATTAAAAATTATAAAGTAATGCTTTATCATGTGGACATTCTGGATTAGATTACTGAGATGAGATATCTTTCCATTACCTTACTTTATTGATGAGGACTCTAGGATCTGTCTCCCATCTTGTTTTTTCAATAGCCTTTTAACTCTGAAAGTAATTCCACTCTGCTTTCACTATGACTCTGGACATCGGCTGTGATTGAGATGGGGCCATGGAAGTGTCAGCTTGTAACATGGTTCACCTGCAGGGGAAGGCGTAAAGGATCAGGGAATAAGGGCAAGGGGCAAAGGGCCAGGGGCAAGGATGGGGGCCAAGCATGCAGTGAGTAAATTCAGTCCTCTCCAGGTAGGCTGGGCTAGAAGTGGCAGCTGCTGGCAACAGCTGGTGGTTAGTCAGTCACGCTGGTGTCCCCTCAGATCCCTAGCTGAGTCAACAGGAACTGCCGCCAGAGGACCTGCAGCCAAAGTGTCAGGTGGAGGAGGTGAAGGAGGGGCAAGTGATACCCTGTTTACAACGTCTTTGGATATATATTCAGAAGTGGGGTTGCTGGACCATGTGGCAGTTTTGGTTTTACTTTTTTGATAAATTTCCATTCTATTTTCCATGGTGTCTTCACCAATTGTATTCCCACCAACATTGTATAAGAGTTTGCTTTTCTTCACATCTTTGCCAACATTTTTTATCTTTATTTTTGGATAAAGGCCATCCTAACAGATGTGAGGTAACATCTCATTGTGATTTTGATTTTCATTTCTCTGAAGATTAGAGTTGTTGAATATCTTTTCATATATCTCTTGGCTATTGGTTTATCTTCTTTGGAGCAATGTATCTTTATTTCTTTTGCCCACTTTTTAATAGAATATTTTTGTGTGTATGTGTGGTTGATTTGAAAGAGTTTCTCTTTTATTTTGGATATTAACTCTTTATCAGATATAATACATTGTTTACAAATAGCTTCTCTCATTACTTAGGTTGCCTTTTCATTTTGTTGGTTGGTTGCTTGCTTTGCAGAAGCTTTTTAGATTGACATATTCCTACTTGTCTATTTTTGCTTTTGTTGTGTGTGCTTTTGGTGTCATATTCAAGACATCATTGCCAAGACCAATGCCCAGAAGTTTTTTTCTTTATCTCGTTTCTAGGAGTTTTACAGTTTCAAGCCTTACATTTAAGTCTTTTATTAATTTTGGATTTATTTTTGTGTATGGTGTGAGATAATGGTCCAAGTTCATTCTTTTGCATATGGATATCCAGTTGTTTCAACATCATTTATTGAAGAGACTATCATTTCTCCATTGTGTATTCTTGGCATCAGTTGATCATATTTTTGTGGATTTATTTCTGGGTTCTCTAATTTGTTCCATTCATCTATGTTTCTATTTTTACATCAATATTATACTGTTTTGATTATTGTACCTTTATAACATATATTAAAATCCAGAGGTATGATGCTTCCAGCTTTATTCTTGCTCAAAATTGCTTTGGTTATATGCAGCCAAAATATTTTGTGGTCCTTTGTGGTTCCATATAAATTTTAATTCTTTTCTATTTATGAAAAAACATTATTGGAATTTTTGATATGATTGCATTAAATTTGTAGACTACTTTGGCTAGTACGGTCATCTTAATATTAAGTCTTACAATGCACGAATATACAATATCTTTTCATTTGTTTAAGTCTTTTTACATTTCTTTTGACAATGTTTGGTAGTTTCCATTGTACATTTCTTTTGCCTTCCTGGTTAAGTTAACTTCTAACTATTTTATTCGACTTGATGTTATTGTGAATAAAATTATTTTTAAAAATTTTCTTTCAGGATCTTTCATTGTTAGTGTATAGAAATGTAATTGATTTTTGTTGTTTATATTGTAGCCTACCTGTTTATTGAATTGCCCTACTAGTTCTAACAGGTTTTTCTTTCTAAAATCTTTGTTTTCTACATAAAAAAACATATCATCTGAGGAGGCAGAGTAAGATGGCAGAAGAGAAGGCTCCCCTAATAGTCCCCCAACACAAAGACATGAATTCAACAACTATCTACACAAAACAGGACCTTCATAAGAGCAAAAAATTAGGTACTTGTCATACCTGGATTTAACTTTATATTGCTGAAAGAGGCTCTGAAGACGTAGAAAAAGCAGACCTGCATCACCAAAACCACCCCTCTCCCATCCTCCAGCAGTGGTGATATGGCACAGAGAAAGAATCTGAGCTGTTGGAGGAGGGAGAGTGCAGCAATTCTTAGACATTGCATTGAATTCAGTGCTGCTCTGTTATAGCAGAAAGCAAAAATGGAACTAACTCTGCTGACACCTGCTCAATGAAGAGAGCATTTAAAACAGCCCTAGTGGTTGGAGCTTGAGTTCCCACAAGCCTCACCACTGCAGGGTAAAGTACTCTGGGACCCCAAATAAATGTAAAAAGCAGTCTAGGCCACAAGGAATATAAATCATAGGTGTGTACTAGGGCCAAACTGAGTGCAGAGCCAGGAAATTACCAAGAATGCAACCTACTGAGATACCAGCCAAGGCAGCTAGGGAGTGCTGATGCCACATCTCTTCTAAACCTAGGATGCACAACTCATAGCTCCAAAAGAGAACCCTTCCTTCTGCTTGAGGGGAGAAGAAGAATGACTGGGGAAGACTTTGCCTTGTATATCAGATACCAGCTCAGCCACAGCAGGATAGGGCAACAGTCAGACTCATGAGAACCCCATACAAGGTCCCAGCTCCTGGATAACATTTCCAGACACACCCTGGGCCAGAAGAAAACCTGTTGCCTTAAGGGGAAGGACCAATTTCTGGCAGGACTAACCACTGGCTAATTAAAGAGCCCTTGGGTCTTGACTAACCAGCAGTGATACCCAAAGGGTAATTCATGGGACTTGGGTAAGACCCTTAAACTTGTTGGCATTAGGTAAAACTCAGCACATTCCCACCTGTGATGGTGATGGGAAGAGGGCCCCTCTGTTTGAGAAAAGTAGAGGGAAAAGTGAAGGGGTCTTTGTCTTGCACCTTATGTACCAGTTTGGCCACAGGGGATAGAGCACCAAGCAGGATCTTGGGGTCCACAATGCCAGTCTTTGGCTCTTGGGTGGCATTTTTGAGCCTGCCCTGGGCCAGAGGGGAGCCCAGAGCCTTGAAGGGTGAGTTCTAGGCCAGGCAGCATTCACCACAAGCTGACTGAAATGCCCTTAGGACTTAAGGGAACATTAGCAATAGTCTGGCAGTAATCCTGTGGGCCTGTAGTGATGGCCACAGAGTGAGGCTCCACTGACTCTAGAAAAAGAAAGGAAGAGTGAGAAGGACTGCACTTTGTGGATTGAGTCGCACTCAGCCACAGTAAAATAGAACACCAGAGAGCCTTCTAAAGATTTTGACTGTAGTCGCTGGCTCCTAAATGACACTGCTGGGCCAACTCAGGGACTAGGCTAAAGAGGACACCTTGAAGGAAAAGACACAAGCCTGGCTGGCTTTATAACCTGCTGATTGTAGAGCCACAGGGCTTTGAGTGAACATGGGCAATAGCCAGGGAATAGTTAAAGCAGGCCTTGAGTGAGGCCCAGTGTTATGCTGGCATCGGTCTGACCCAGAATAATCCTAGTAGTGGTGGCCACAGGAGTACTTGTGTCACTCTACCCCAAGCTCCACGTGGCTCAAAACAGAGAGACACAGACTCCATTTGTTTGGGGGAAATTAAGGGAAGATAACATAAGTCTTTGTTTGGTAATCCAGAGAATTCTCCTGAATCTTGTCTAAGACCATCAAGATGGTACCACTAGTCATTAAGACCCACAGTGTTACTGAACTTAGGTGCACCCTAATGCAGATACAGCTTAGATCATAACATCCAAGTTTTTTCAGATATCTGGAAAGCCTTCAACAAAAGGACAGGCACAAACAAGCCCAGAGTGTGAACACTAAAATAAACACATAGCTCTTCAATGACCAGTGCAGACAAATGTCTACAAATATCAAGACCATCCAGAAAAACATGGCATCACCAAATGAAATAAATATGGCACCAGGGACCAATTCTAGAGAAACAGAGATATGTGACCTTTTAGACAGAAAATTCAAAATAGTTGTGTTGAGGAAACTCAAAGAAATTTAAGATAACACAGAGAAGAAATTCAGAATTCTATCAGATAAATTTAACAAAGTGATCAAATAATTACAAAGAATTAAGCAGAAATTCTGGGAGTGAAAATGCAATTGCTACACTGAAGAATGCATTAGACTCCTTTAATAGCTCAATGGATAAAGGAGAAGAAAGACCTAATGAGCTTGAAGAAGACTATTGGAAAATATACAGCCAGAGGATACAAAAGAAAAAGGAATTTTAAAAATGAAGCATGCCTGTAGAATATAGAAAATAGCCTCAGGAGAGCAAATCTAAGAGTTACTGGCCTTAAAAAGGAGATAGAGAAAGAGATAGGGGTAGAAAGTGTATTCTAAGTAATATTATTAGAGAACTTTCCAAGCCTGGAGAAAGGTATCAATATCCAAGTTCAGGAAGGTTATAGAACACCAAGCAGATTTAAGCCAAAGAAGACTACCTCAAGGCATTTAATCAAACTCCCAAAAGTCAAGGATAAAGAAAGGATCCTAAAAGAAGCAAAAGAAAATAAGCCAATAACATACAATGGAGCTCCAATACATTTGATAGCAGACTTTACAATGGAAACTTTACAGGCTAGGAGAAAATGGCATGGTATATTTAAAGTGCTAGAAACAACCCTCTTACCCTAGAAGAGCATATTTAGCAAAAATATCCTTCAAACATGAGAGAGAAACAAGGACTTTTCCAGACAAACAAAAGCTGAGGAATTTTATCAACACCAGGCCTATTCTATAAAAAATGCCAAAGGGAGTACTTCAATTAGAAAAAAAGGACATGAATAAACAATAAGAAATAATCTGATTGAACAAAACTCATGCATAATAGCAAGTGCACAGAAACACAAATAATATTATAACACCATAACTGTGGTGTCTAAACAACTCTTAAGTAGAAAGACTAAATGATAAATGAATGAAAATAATAAATAAAACTTTTTACAACATAGTACAATAACATATAAAAATAAAAAAAGCTGGGAAATGAAATAAAAATGTAAAATGTTTATGTTTTCTTTTTGCTTGTTTGTTGGTTTGTTTATACCAACATGTTATTATCGGCTTAAAATAATGGAAAAACAAAATGATATTTGAAGGCCTGATGGTAACATCATATATACAATAAAAAATAAAAAGCAAAAAAATTAAGTCATATTACTAGAAGAAATTACCTTTAATAAAGAAACAAAGGAAGGAAGAAAAGTAGGAAGAGAAGACCAAA
Source organism: Pan paniscus (assembly GCF_029289425.2). Classification (NCBI taxonomy): domain Eukaryota; kingdom Metazoa; phylum Chordata; class Mammalia; order Primates; family Hominidae; genus Pan; species Pan paniscus. Next base: position 72,909,568 of record NC_073272.2, read on the forward strand.
AAACAACCAGAAAACAAATAACAAAATAGTAGGAGTAAGTCCTTACTTATCAGTAATAACATTGATTATAAATGGACTAAATTTTTAAATCAAAAGACAAAGGGTGGCTGAATGTATAAAAAAGCAAGACCCAATGATCTATTTTCAACAAAAACACTCTATACCTATAAAGACACACATAGACTGAAAATAAAGGGTTAGAAAATGATCTTCTATGTCAATGGAAAACAAAAAAGAGGAGTAGTTACATGAGAGAAAAAAATTTTAAGACAAAAACCATAAAAAGAGACAAAGTAGTCACCATATAATGATAAATGCATCAATTTAGCAAGAGGACATAACAATTTTAAATATATATGCACCCAACTGGAGCAACCAGATATATGAAGCAAATATTAGAGGTAAAGAGAAAGATAGACTCTAATAATAATAATAGCTGAAGAGTTTAACAACCCAATTACAGCATCGGACAGATATTTCAGATGAAAGTCATCAAAGAAACATCAAACTTAATGTGCACTTTAGATCAAATTGATCGGATAGATATTTGGGGAACATTTCATTCAATGGCTACAGAATACACATTTTTTTACACAGCACATGGATTATTCTGAAAGATAGATCATATGTTAGGTTACAAAATGAGACTTAAAACATTGAAAAATTTGAAATAATATCAAGCATCTTCTCTGACCACAATGAAAACTAGAAATCAATAATGAGAAATTTTGGAAACTATACAAACATGTGGAAATTAAACAACATGCTTCTGAATGACCCGTGAGTCAACAAAAAAATTAATAATAAAATTGAAAATTTTCTTGAAACAAATGATAATGGAAACACAACATACCAAAACCTATGAAATACAGCCAAAGCAGTACGAAGAGGAAAATGTATACCAATACGTGCCTACATCAAAAAGAAGAGAAGCTTCATATAAACAAACTGATGATGCATCTTAAAGAACTAGAGAAGTAAGCACAAACCAAACCCATCATTAGTAGAAGAAAAGAAATAATAAATATTAGAGGAGAAATAAATATATTTGTAATTAAAAATACAAAAAATCAATGGAACAAAATGTTGGTTTTCTAAAAATGTAAATAAAATTGACAAAACTTTAACCAGACTAAGAAGAGAGGATTCAAATAAATAAAATTAGAGATAAAAGTGGAGACATTATATCTGATACTGTAGAAATTCAGAGGATCATTAATTTCTATGATGTGCAAATATATACCAATAAGTTGAAAAATCTAGAAGAAACGTACAAATTCCTACACACATGCAACTTATCAAGATTGAACCATAGAGAAATCTAAAACCTGAAAAGATAAAAAACATTTAACTAGATTGAGGCTGTTATGAAAAGCTCACCAGCCAAGAAGAGCTTGGGACCTGATGACTTAACTGCTGAATTCTACCAAACATTTAAAGAACTAATACCAATCTTACTCAAACTATTTTGAGAAATAAAGGAGGGAGGAATACTTTCAAACTCATTCTCTAAGGAAAGTATTACCCTACTACCAAAGCCAGACAATAATGGATCCAAGAAACAAAACTACAGGCCAGCCAATATTTCTGATAAATATTGATGCAAAAATCCTCAATAAAATACTAACAAATGAAATTCAACAACACATTAAAAAGTTTATTCATCATTACCAAATGGGATTTATTCCAGGAATGCAAGGATTTTTCAACATATGTGAATCAATAAATGTGATACACCATATAAACCGAAAGAAGGACAAAAACCCTGTGATTATTTCAACAGATGTTGAGAAAGCATTTGATAAAATTCAATATCCCTTCTTGATAAAAACTCTGAAAAACTGGGTATAGAAGGAACATACCTCAACATAATAAAAGCCACACATGACAAATCCATAGCTAGTATCATACTGAATGCAGAAAAACTGAAAGCCTTTTCTCTAAATTGTGGAACATGACAAGGATAACCACTGTCACCACTGTTATTCAAGATAGTACTGGAAGTCTTTCCTAGAAAACTAGACAAGAGAAAGAAATACAGGGCATCCAAATTGAAAAGGAAGAAGTCAAATTGTCTTTGTTTGCAGATGATGCAACCTTATATTCAGAGAAATCTAAATACTCCACCAAAAAACCTTAGAATGAATGAACGCATTCAGTAAAGTTGCAAGATACAAAATCAACCTACAAAAATCAGTAGCACTTGTATATACCAACAGTAAATAATCTGAAAAAGAAATCAAGAAAGCAATCCCATTAACAATACGTACAAAAAATAAAGTATACAAGAATCAACTTACCCAAAGAAGAGAGAGATCTCTGAAACAGAATCTATAAAACACAGATGAAAGAAATAGAAGAGGACACTAAAAAGTGGAAAGATATTTTACATTCATGGATTGGAAGAATATTTTAAAATGTTCATGCAACCCAAAGCATTAAATCTATGGGCTTAATGCAATACCTGTCAAAATACTTATGACATTCTTCACAAAAATAGAAAAAGCAATCCTAAGATTCATATCAAACCACAAAGAGACAGAACAGCCAAAGCTATACTAAGCAAAAAGTATGAAACTTAAGGAATTGTATTATCTTACTTCAAATTATACTAAAGCACTTTAGTAACCATAATGGCATGGTGCTTGATATGGTTTGGCTGTGTCCCCATGAAAATCTCATCTTGAATTGTAACTCCCACAATTCCCACATGTTTGGGAGGGACCCAGTGGGAGGTCATTGAATCATGGGTTGTGGTTCTTTCCCCTGCTATTCTCATGATAGTGAATAAGTCTCACGAGATGTGATGGTTTTATAAAGAAAAGTTTCCCTGCACAAGTTCTCTCTTTTGTCTCCTGCCATGCGAGACATGCCTTTCACTTTGTGCCATGATTGTGAGGCCTACCCAGCCATGTGGAACTATGAGTCCATTAAACCTCTTTCTTTTGTAAATTGCCCAGTCTCACGTATGTCTGCATCAGCAGTGTGAAAATGGACTAATACAGTAAATTTGTACCAGGAGTGAGGCACTGCTGAAAAGATACCTGAAAATGTGGAAGTGACTTTGGAACTGGGTAACAGAGAGGCTGGAAGAGTTTGGAGGGCTCAGAAGAAGAAAGGAAAATGTGGAAAAGTTTGGAACCCCCTAGAGACTTGTGAATGGCTTTGACCAAAATGCTGATAATGATATGGACAATGAAATCCAGGCTGAGGTGGTCTCAGATGGAGATAAGAAACTTGTGAGAACTGAAGCAAAGTTGACTCTTGTTATGTTTTAACAAAGAGACTGGCAGCATTTTGCTTCTGTCCTAGAGATTTGTGAAACTTTGAACTTGAGAGAGATGATTTAGGGTATCTGGCAGAAGAAATTTCTAAGCAGCAAAGCATTGAAGAGGTGACTTGGGTACTATTAAAGGCATTCAGTTTTAAAAGAGAAACAGAGCATAAAAGTTTGGAAAATTTGCAGCCTGACAATGTGATAGAAAAGAAAATCCCATTTTCTGAGGAGAAATTCAAGCCAGCTGCAGAAACTTGCATAAGTGGTGAGAAGCCAAATGCTAATCACCAAGACAATGGGGAAAATGTCTCCAGCACATGTCAGAGACCTTTGCAGCATCCCCTCCCATTACAGACATGGAGGCCTACAAGAAAAAAAAATGGTTTTGTGGGCCAGACCCAGTGTTGCTCTGCTGTTTGAACTCTAGGGCCTTGGTGCCCTGCACTCCAGCTTCTCCAGTCATGACTAAAGGGGGCCAAGCGACATCTCAGACCATGGATTCAGAAGGTGTGAGTCCCAAGCCTTAACAGCTTTCACATGGTGTTGAGCCCGTGGGTGTACAGAAGTCAAGAACTGAAGTTTGGAAACCTCTGCCTAGATTTCAGAGGATGCATGGAAATGCATGAATGTCCAGGCAGACGTTTGCTGTAGGGGTGGAGTGCTCATGGAGGAACTCTGCTAGGATGGTCCAGAAGGGAAATGTGGTATGGGCACTCCCACACAGAGTCCCCACTGGGGCGTTGCTGAGTGGAGCTGTGATAAGAGGGCCACCATTCTCCAGACCCCAGAATGGTAGATCCACCAACGGCTTGCACTGTGTGCCTTGAAAAGCCACAGACACTCAATGCCAGCCTGTGAAAGCTGCTGGGAGGGAGGCTGTACCCTGCAAAGTCAGAGTGGCAGAACTGCCTAAGACCATGGGAACCCAGCTCTTGCATCTGGATGTTAGACATGGAGTCAAAGGAGATCATTTTGGAGCTTTAAGATTTGACTGCCCCACTGGATTTTGGACTTGCATGGGGCCATTAGCCCCTTTGTTTTGGCCAATTTCTCATTAGAATTTCCATTTGGAATGGGTGTATTTATCCAATGCCTCTACCCTCATTGTATCTAGGAAGTAACTAACTTTCTTTTGATTTTATTGGCACATAGGCAGAAGGGACTTGCCTTGTCTCAGATGAGACTTTGGACTGTGGGCTTTTCAGTTAATGCTAAAATGAGTTAAGATTTTCGGGGACTGTTGGGAAGGAATGATTGGTTTTGAATTGTGAGGACATGAGATTTGGGAAAGGCAATGGGCAGAGTGATATGATTTGGCTGTATCCCCAAACAAATCTCATCACGAAATGTAGCTTCCACAATTTCCACATGTTTGGGAGAGATCCCAATTGAATCATGGGGTGGGTCTTTCCCATGCTAGTCTTGTGATAGTGAATAAGTCTCATGAGATGCCATGGTTTTATAAAGGGAAGTTTCCCTGCCCAAGTTCTCTTCTCTTGTCTGCTGCCATGTGAGACATGACTTTCACCTTCCATCATGATTGTGAGGCCTACCCAGCCACGTGGAACTGAGTGCTGAGTCCACGTGGAACTGAGTTTAATGGAACATGAGTCCATTAAACCTCTTTATTTTGTAAATTGCCCAGTCTCAGGTATGTCTTTATCAGCATGAAAATGGACTAATAGAGTACTGGCATAAAAAGAAACACACAAACCAGTGCACCAAAATAGAGAATCCAGATGTCAATCCATACATCTACAATGAACACATTTTTGACACAGCTTCCATGAACATACATTGGGGAAAGAAGAGTTTCCTCAATAAGTGGTGCTGGGAAAACTAGATATTTATATGTGGAATAATAAAACTAGACCCCTATGTTTCACTATATACAAAAATCAAATATAAAACCTCAAACTTTGAAACAACCACAAGAAAACTTTGGGGAAACTCTCCAGGAGATTGATCTGTGTGACAATTTATTGAGTAATACTCTACAAATACTGGCAACCAAAGCAAAAATAGACAAATGGAATTACATCAAGTTAAATGGACATCAAGTTAAATTATATCAAGTTAAATGGACACAGCAAAGGAAAAAAATCAACAAAGTGAAGGGGCAACCCACAGAATGGGAGAAAATATTTGCAAGCTACCTATCTGACAAGGGATTAGTAAGCAGAATATAAAAAGAGCTCAAACAACTCTATAGGAAAATCATCTAATAATCTGATTAAAAATGGGCAAAATATTTGCATAGACATTTCTCGAAGAAAGACAAACAAATGAAAAACAGACATATAAGAAGGTGTTCAACATCATTGATCATCAGAGAAATGTAAATCAAAACTACAATGACATCTCATCTCACCCCAGTTAAAATGGCTTTTATCCAAAAGACAGGGAATAACAAATACTGGTGAGGATGCGGAGAAAAGGAAACTTGTATATACTGCCTTATCTACCTGTTGCTGGGAATGTAAGTTAGTATAACCACTATGAAAAACAGTTTGGAGATTCCTCAAATACCAAAAATAGAACTAGCATATAATCTAGAGCTCCCACTCTTAAGTATATACCCCAAAATAAGAAAATCAACATTTCAAAGAGATATCTGCACTCTCACATTTATTTCAGCATTATTCACAATAGCCAAGGTTTGAAAACAACTTAAGTGTCTGTCAACAGATGAATGGATAAAGAAAATGTCACACTTATACAAAATGGAGCACTATTCAGCCATAAAACAAATGAGATCCCGTCATTTGCAACAACATTGACAGTACTGGGATTCATTATGCTAAGTAAAATTAACCAGGAGCAGGAAGACAAATACATGTTTTCACTTATCTGTAGGAGCTAATAATCAAATCAATTTAACTCATAGAGATAGAAAGTAAAGGTATGGTTACCAGAGGCTGGGAAGGGTAGTGGGAGGGCAGGGATAGGTAGCAATAGTTAATGGCCACAAAATAAAATAGTAAGAAAGAATAAATAAGACATAGTATTTGATAGCACAACAGGGTTATTTTAGTCAGTAATTATTTAATTGTTCCTTTTAAAATAACTAAAATAGTATAATTGGATTGTTTGTAACAAGTGATAAATATTTAAGGTTTTGGATGTCCAACTTTCCAGGATGTGATTATTACATTGTATTCTTATACCAAAATATCTCATGTACCTCATAAGTATATACACCGACCACAGCTTTAGCTGATGAGAGTGGTACTTGCTTCTGTCTCATGCTCCAATCCTCACAGGGTTCTCTTACCCAATTCAACTGTGGCAGCCAATTGGGATAATCAGTCACTAACGGCCAACTGCATTTAGTATGTAACACAGACCCAGGCCAGCAGAGACATTGCCCAGCTTAATACCAAGCCTTTCTGGCAACTCTCTTCCTGCTCAGGTCCCAAGGGGGGAAACCCAGTTCCTTTGCCGGTGTCTGGAGCCCACACTATATTTATTTCTCAGTTCTGATTGTGGGATCTATCCTTTTCACTACTCAAGCCCTAATTCCCTAATCCTAAGCCCAAGTCTCCAATGCCAATGCTAGTGCCACCCCTAGATTCCTGGATCATAAACAGCTTGTTAAGAGCTGGGGTCAAGAATGACATCTTTCAGTAGTTGGCCTTGGTCTGAAGAAGTGTGTGGAACATTACATGGAGCAGTTTCTTCTCACAGTCTCCTGGCCACTCTCTAAGTTAGTTTAGAAATTAAAAGGGTCAAGGTACTCTCCTGTGGCTTGAATTGTACAATTCCCAAGTGGGAAAGTGAACTACAGAAAATAACTCAGTTACCCTCTTCATATTGTAAATTTACTCCTAGTTTTCAGCCAGTCCTAGCCTCAGGTGCTGCCCATTTTCCTTCTCCATCCAAAATTTGGGCTTTCCTTTTACTTATCTGTTGAACTCCCACATTCCCTTTTGGATAATATATTCAAAGTGTAATTGTCTACACATTCTTTTGGTTCTTATAAGTGGATGAGATATGCTGGAAATGCTTCCAGTCAGTCATATTGGAAGAAAAAATGGAATTTTAAATTTCAGTTGCAAAAATTTCTAATTCTAGAATATCTTTTTGATTCATTTAAAGTAGTATCTATATATTTATTTTAATATTTTATATTTAGTGAGACAATCATCTTCTTTTCTTTTAATTATTTAAACACAATTTTCTCTAGTTTTTTAAACATATTTATATGGCTGATTTTAAATATTTGACTACTATGTTCAATATCTGGATTCCATTAGGAATGTTTGCTGTTGACTGAATATTTTACTGTATATGTGACGTACTTTTCTCTTATATGCATGTCTCTTAATTTTTTGTTGAAAACTGGACATTGAGATCATATATTTTAACAACTCTGGTATTGGATCCATTCTACCAGAGGATTTATTGTTGTTTTTTTATTTTTATTCTTGTTGTTTTCTAGATGCTACTTATTTGTTTAGTGATTTTCCTGAACTAATTCTGTGGATCCTGTATTTCTGCAGTACATAGCCACTGAGTTTCCTGTTAGCTGTTTTTAAATAACTAGTTTAAAGAATGGATTTATAGGTATCATCCCTATTTCAGTGTAATTTAGTGGTCAATATGTCTAATATTAGTTATTGACTAATAATTAGTCAATAAGAGTTTCCTTGGGATGATATATTTCTCACTCTTTACCAAAGTTATCTTTATTTGAAGGGATGCCTTCAAATTTCAGGCAGTTTACATGTTATCCTGAGCTTTCACTTCCTATTTATGCAGGGCTTCAAGGTCAATCAAGGTAAATTACTTGAGCCCTCTCCTTTTACAGGTTTTTTTGTGAGGATACACTCATCTCTGTGCATGTGTGCAGGCTTCCAAATCTTCAAGATTATGTCGGAGCTTTTTGAAGTTATCTGTGGTAGTTTACCAGTTTACCTCTCTAGGTCTTTGGTGAAAATTTTCCTCCAAACTATTCTTTGCCTTGTAAATAAAAACGTATCTGAGACAGGTCTCAATTAATTTAGAGGTCTATTTTGACAAGGTTAAGCATCATAACCTGTGACACATCCTCAGGAGATCCTAAAAACATGTGTCCAAAGTAGTTGAGTTGTAGCTTTATTTTACACATTTTAGGGAGACAGAAGTTACAGGCAAAGGCATAAACTAATACATGTAAGGTTTACATTGGTTTGGCCTGGAAGGTAAGACATCTCCAAGAGGGAGCTTCCAGAATGTAGGTGGATTTAAAGGTTTCCTATTTGACAGTTGGTTGAAAGGGCTAATCCCTGCCTGAAGAGTTGAAATCAGGTTGAACTAAGGTAAGAGGGGGTTGTGGAAGCTGAGGTTCTTTTCATATAGATGAAGCCTCCAAGTAGCCACCTTCAGAAACAGTAGTTGTATTTCTTCGACCTTAAAAGGTGTCAGATTCCCTGGAAAGACCTAGTAAGGGAAGGAGATTCTGTACAGAATGCAAAATTTCCTTCATAAGAGATAGTTTTGCAGAGCCATTTAAAAATATGTCAAAGGAATATATTTTGGGGTAAAATACTTTGATTTCCTTTAGGGCCTGCTATCTGTCATGTGATGCTATACTAGAGTCAGTTTGAAATTTGGTATCTTATTGTTACAAAGAGTCTGTTCTATCTCTATTTTAATGTTAATGCTGATGAGCTGTGCTTAAACTCCAAAGAGAGGAAAGTGTAATGATGCATGTCCAACACCCTCCTTCCCTTTATGGTCTGAACTGTATTTTCAGGTTTCTTTGGATCCCCTTGGCCAAGAAGAGGGTCCACTCAGTCAGTTAGGGGGCTTAGAATTTTACTTTTGGTTTACAGCCTCAACTGAAATCACAGCCCTATGTATCAGTGATGTTACCAGCTGATTGTTATTGTTTTTGATAGTGTCTTGTATATAAGACATCTATTTTGGTAGGAGTAAGTGTGAGTCAGACCAAATAGTGGCAATGCCCTGGGAAAAGATATTTTCCAAAGAGCTCCTATTCAGATATAATATTGACTATGCTTTGAGTATGAGTTTTTAATAAAGCCCCAAAGGACAGCAGTCTTCTCTGCTGGCCAGAAGGTTGCCTACTTTTCATTGCTACCATGCCACAGAGAGGGGTTGGGGGTGGAGAGGTGGGATAAGTATAGTTCTAAGTTAAAGTGCTACAAATTGGGAAATCAAGTTTAGTCTAAAGCTGACCCCTTACGTATTTTAAGTATGGCTTAAAGGTTTCTCTGTACATCATGAACTGTAACAAGTGGAGGTGTAAACAGACTGTAGCTTACACTTGTGCCATTCATTGAGTTTTAGCCAATCATACATAGCCAACTGTTTGAACCATGTTCAAATAAGGCAAATGCTGAGCTGCAACTGTTGCAGGACTTTTCCTTAGTTCAGCTAAAGATGGGGTCCTTGTGCATCTCTGGCCATGAAAATTTAGGCTTGCAGACAGTTTGAAGGATGAGCAAAGCAGAGTTTTGTTGGATGAAAAGGAAGAAAAGGGAGAAACAGAGACTCTTGCTAGGTTAGAGTCCCACTCACAGCTTCCTGCTCGGCCTTTTGAATCCTAATTTTCACACAGGAAGAGGAGGGGCCAGGCTCTTCCTTGTTGAAAAGGGTTCAAACTACCTCAGGCTCCACTCCAGTGTGCAGGCCAGGTTGGAGTCTTTCCAGGAACGCCCCCTCCCACCTGGCTGTCTTATTTCTCCCTCTAAAAAAGTACATCTAACTGCCCTTAGATTAAGGATAGGGATGAAGACCCATCTTAACTGCTTCCTGCTGACAGGAGGAGCTGTTTCCAGGAAATGATAGTCAGAGCTTCCTCAGAGGCCTATTTAAGGGTCTCCAGCAGAAGGGGCAATAGTCAGAGGTTCTGGATGCATGACCGTTTGGAGTTTGATGGCCTGAAGGCAAGAATAGAGAAACTGGGTTATTAGAAAACATGTATCAAAATGAAACAACGGGATGGGTAAGGATAGCTGAAAAATTCTAAGGACTTTTACCAGTTTACACAAGGAGAAGGAGGCCAAAAGCCCAACTGGTTTAAAAAAAAAAAAAAAAAACTTTACCCTTTTGCAGGTATGTTGGGCTTCTCAGCTTCCTTCCCCTAAGCTCAATCCTAGGCCAACTAATTGAAGGTTTGGGGAATTATCTCTTTCCAGTTTGGAGGCTGCATCTGAGGGGAGTGTCCCATAGTACAGAGACACAATTATCTATCAGTGAAGAGAAAACCAATGAAAAAAAAAAGGAAAAAAGGCTTTTTTTAAAGTAGTCCCAAGGGTTCAGGATGCATTCAAAATGAGTACAGACTAAAAATGAATGGCTACCCATCTAGAAAGAGGGGAGAAGGCATCCCTGGTTACCATATCTTCCTAGCAGATACCCAGGGTATGTGAGGGAGAGAGGGAGGAGCATCCTCTTTTCCTCTTACGTCCTTGCATCCCTGAGTCCCAGTGACTTTGGCAGGTGTTGCCATGGGTACCAAAGTGGCTTGCACCCATGAAGCAGGGGGGCCTAGGGGGAGGGAATCATCTACTCTTACTCACATACACCTGATCTCCCCTGCTGTCAGTAGCCTTGGAGTTCCCTAGACCTCATTTATTCCATATATATTAAAGTGGCCTTTATCCATGAAACAGGAAGCTTGGGCTTGGCTTAATTGGAATCAGCCACGCTCACCTGTGCTGTGCCTTTTAACTTCTGTTATCATTTGCCTCTGGATCCCTTAGATCCAGTCTTCTTTCCTTGAGCTTTGACCCAAAGCTTGGAATTGAGTCTGGGACAAAAATGTATCTCTTGTGGAGGGGCGCAGGGGTGTTGCATGAACTCCTTACTATAAGCCAAATGCTAAGGTGCAACTGTGGAACTGCATCCTCCTCCAAAAAGGGAGAGAAAAGGATGTCTTGTGACACACCCAGTTAACTGGTGGTTATAGTTATGTATGCTAGAATTTGTGTGCATGGTGCTTGGCTTTGGTTAGCTCCCTCAGTCTGGCTTCCCCAAAAGGGAATCTCCAGGTGATCGGCACCCTATTTATTCCCCAATTATTCCATCGCCTGGCAGGATTTGCAGGATAATTGCTCAGAATTAGAATACTGATCCAGATTTCTACATTACCTATCCGTCTTGTTCTTTCTGAGATGCAGCTAGGGATTGCTGGTTGGTTCACAGGAGCAAGCAGGGTTAGACTAAAATGTACATGAAAACTTAAATACAACTAGTGAGTTTAGAATTTAATGATAAATGTATGATAAGTTTTGGAACACAATTTCTGTCTCTCTCCAGTCCTCATTTTTGTTAAAAAATAAAATCATCATAGGACTGAGTGGTTTACAAAATAGAGTTTAGTTTTATACTTGGCCTGATTATTTGCATAAAGTGCAGCAAGAATAATTATTTCTACATAGGCCTTTTGGATTGGCTTTGATGGAATTCTGTTCCACAAGGAATCTCAGAAAAGAACTTTTAAATCTGAGCACAACCATGGGATTGTATCCTCAAACACCTGTGAGTTGGGTGATTCTCTCCTCTTAGCGTCCCAAGATAAATTTGGAGCTCCTAGACCTGCTATAAGGTGGAATTCTTTACTGACCACAGGTTAGAAACCCTGTACAGGGACTGTGTAGATGAGGGTATGAGGCCAGTCTCCCATGGGGCTTTTATCAGCTGCAAGTTGAGATTGACTCCTTAAAGGGAAGCATACCCTTCCAGTCAAAGCCTTGGTAAAATAATGACCTTTTCCAATTGTGTCCTGTTGCAAAAAAAAAAAAAATTATTATTGCACTGATGTAAACAACTATATTGCCATAAGAATACTCACAAATAGTTTCCAAATTTTACAGAAAACAGACAGAGAGAGAAACAAACATGTTCCAAATTTTCTTCATAAGAGTATACCTTACTCAATTATTAAAGGCCATAAATAGTTCAAAATAAGTTTCCTTGACTCTGAAAAACACAACAAAGATTAACAATATTCCAAGGAAAAGTCAAAAAGATTTGCTTCAGTTTCTTAAGTTTAGTCCGTTTAGTTAACTCTTGTTTTGCTTGACATTTGTGAGTATTTCAGCTTTTCATGAGTCCTGTACATTTTCCTTTATTCCAATGTCACAATCTCCAAAATTATCAGAAGCCTTATTGTCTCAAATACAATCAGAAATTGTATTTGGAAGCACTATCAGAGTCTCATAGCTTCTTATAAACCATCTTTTGAAAAGGATTAAAACCAGGCAACTATTGTCTGTTAATAGTAAACTGTCCAAGGTAGTTACAGTTAGAAACACAATTCACAAAGAAGTTTGGTTATCTCTGTGGTTTCAAATAACTTAACAGTCTTAATTATGATTGGTAGCATATACTTAGATGTTAGGAATAAGGCTCAAAATTCTAAGGAAATTGAACACTCAAACAAAGGATTCTTAGCAAAACAATTTTACTTCTGCACAGAGGGTGCCTCCTTGGCCAGTTGCCATGAGAGCACACATGAACAAAGGGGCACAAGAGCCTTTATTCCTGATGCAAGTCCTGCCTCTGTACCCTTTCCCCATTGGCTGGGGTCGGGTCATACGATTTAAACTAATCCCGGTTGGCTAAACAGTTGATTTTTTTTTTTTTTTTTTAGATAGGGTGGACACGTAAAAGAAAGTGGTGAGGAAGGGGAAGGGGTGTTTGTAATGAGCTAGAAAGTTAGTCCTCTTTCCAAATAGGAAAAGAATGTGAGCTGGTACTGATAACACTTGGTCCTGAGGAGTGCCTGGGCATCTAACAAAGGCAGAAAGGAAAAAGGAGAAAAAGGAGGAAAAGCGGGGAGGGGGTTACTATGAATTAAAGAATAAAAGATTAACCAGATTATTTGAAGAGAAACCTCATCATATCCCACAACTTCCCACTTTCCCTTTTGTTTTAACTCTTTCTAGCATAATTTGGCTCCGTTGTTCTACTTGGTCTTCTAGAAGGAAAAGCCTATTTGAATTAGGGGAGGAAGGATCGTAAGAGATTTTAGTGAGAGCTGTTTCAATAAGTCTTTGTATTAACCCTGGGGCACAGGGTATGATGCAGCATCCTACGAGAATAAGCAACCCTATTCCAATGGCTAGAGAGATGAGGATTGAGGACATAAGTCCCTTCCATCTACCAAACCAATTTCCCATTAAATTTGTGAAGGGATCGTTTAGTCCAGAATTTTTGGCTAGTTCATTTGATAAGGCAGTAAGATCTTGTAATGCTTTAGTTATCGTCTCACCAGGAGCAGTGTTATTAGGAATATAAGTACAGCTTTTGGTCCTGATCATGACACAAACTCCACCTTCCTTTGCTAGTGTCATGTCTAATGCTATCCTATTTTCCCAGGCCATTTGACTGGCGGGTCCTAATTGTTCAGCTATTCCTTTAATAGCATCTCTAGTATAATTAATAAATCATTGCTGATTATAATAAATGTAATTTATCCAATCCACATTTTCATTTACAGTTAACCACCAGAAGAACATAGATTCAAATCTGGCAACTATTTGGTTTCGGGCCTTAAATTCATTTGGCACTCCTCTTGGGACCCCAATGGCATCTATATAAACATGAGAATTGAAGGCCCCTTGGAGGGTCTCTCTTGTTTGACAATGTTTGGTTCCCACCCTTTCTGGTTGATGAAATGCCAGGGTGCAAGGGATGGCCAATTGAATTAGAGCACAAATTCTGCTCCAGTTACTTGGCAGAGTGTCCAGTATTGGTCCACCACAATACCACCACATATCTGCTTGAGGATGGCTAAGGGCAGACTGATGGGTAAGTTCTTGGAAGGGCTTAAGCTCACTGCATCCCATTAAGGCTCCCAGGAATGCCAAATTCTCTCCCTGTCATGAGAGACACGAAGTAAAATTGGCATTGGGAGATGGACGCTGAATGGCCCTCAGGGACTGACCCGCAGGGTGTTTAACTTCAGGGAACAGCAGAAAAAGAGCTTGGCATGATTTGTTACGCCAGGCTGAGGGGTCTTGGAAGAGAGCTACCATAAAGCTCATGCCCGATCGGCTGGAAGATCATCCAAGTGGAAAGGGGACAATCTGGGCCTCTGGTCTACCATGCACACAAGCATTATATTACTTTTGTTTAAAGTGCAGATGGAATATTTAATCCATTCCAACCAGGCATTTGCATCTTGATATCCTGTCTCTAGAGCTATAGCTTGCCTTAAGTTTTCTCCTCAACAACTGTTACCTTGGTTGGGTCATTTTGGAGATGGGAGGAGGATGTTGGACTCACTATACTTGGGGAGAGCATTGGGTTCCACGTGTCTCCCAGACTTTGGGTCTGAACTCCTTTATTATTGTTAACCAGTGTTTTAACTAACCTCAGGGAGAAGATTCCTATAGGGTCCTGTCCTTCAACATCTACTCCTAACCCATACCATTAGAATATAGAGGGCTCTTGGGCCATTTTCCAAGGATTATTTATAATCAGCAACAAGAAGTTACAGTGTAATGGCTTACAATTTGGTGGGGTGGGACCATGGACTAGTTGGAGTTTTTGTTTTAGTCCCCATAACGTATTTGAAGCCGGGGGTTTGGCTGTCCACCCTTTGTACTTAGTAGTCCACCGAACATCTGCCCAGTCACCACAGGGACTTTTTAAGGCTCCATACTTATACCTGCTGGATTCTTCATGGTATGGACATAGATACTTATCAACATGGAATAGCTTCTTTTGAGCTTGCTCATCTCCACACAGGGTAGCTGAACAGACATCAAACTGAAGGGTTAAAGGATGACTAGCCTGAGTTACATTGATGACAAGATGACCTTCTGTTGAAAAGAAAAAAGATACAAACAAGTGACTATTAGGCTCTTTTTAGAGTTACTTTGGTGGGGGTGGGCCCTGGAGTGACAGTCCATGATTCTGGAGGCGGTGGCACCTTCTTGACTCAGGTGTGATGAGCCCATCCTCTTTCCGCTGTCTGGATTGCAGTCTCAGTAGTTAGGAGCACTAGGTAGGGTCCTTCCCAGGCTGGTTCGAGCTTCCCTTCCTTCCACCCTTTGATGAGAACGTGGTCTCTGGGCTGATGCTTATGTGCTGGGAACTCCAAGGGTGGTGCCTGTGCTCGGAGGCCTTTAGTCTTAAGTGAAGAGAAGGTAGGGGATAGACAAAGTATACAATTTTTGAGGAACTGATCTTTTGTTTCAAACGTAGGGATGTCAGGAGTGGAGTATAAGTAGGGCAATCCATAGAGCATTTCATAAGGGGAGAGACCAATATCTCTCTGAGGAGCAGTCCGGATTCTTAACAAAGCAATAGGAAGACATTTAGTCCATGGCAATCGAGTTTCTAAAGCTAACTTAGTTAAGTGGTTTTTTAGAGTCTGGTTCATCCACTCTACTCTTCCTGAGGAGGATGGATGCCAAGGGGTGTGGTATTCCCAATTTATATCTAGTACTTGGGCTAACTTCTTAGTGACATGCGCAGTGAAGTGGGTTCCATTATCTGAGTCAATATTTTCTATTAGTCCAAATCTGGATATGATATTTTCAATTTATGCTTTAACTACATTACCAGCGGTTGCACTTGAGAATGGGATTGCCTCTACCCAGTGGGTAAAGTGGTCTATTATTATTAATAAGTATTTTAAATGACCAATTGGGGCATTTCAGTGTAATCGATCTGAACACTTTGAAATGGTCTCGACCCTGGAATTCTTCCTCCAAGGGGCGATTTCCTTAGAACCTGTTTATTAGTATTTTTACACATTAAACTACTATCTATAACTTGTTTGGCCAGGGTGTAAATTCCTATACACCCATAAACCCGGAGAACTACATTGCACATTGCTTGGGGTCCCCAATGGGTCCCCTGGAGACCTCCCTCATGAGAAGTTTGGATAACATTTCCCCCTGATCTGTCAATATTCATTTCCCTTCCACATTTTCTTTAGTTCCTATTTTTGTTAACCTCTCTTTTTCAATGGAAGAGAAAATGGGGGTTGCAGTAGGAGAAGGAAGGCATGGAGTTAAATGAAAAACAGGCATTGCGGAAGAAACGGCAACTTGTTTTGCTATCTGATCTGCAAGATTATTTCCCCAACTTGTGAGAGACAAGTCCCTGTGGTGCCCTGGGACATGCACAATAGCTATCTCTTCCCGCAATTGGAGATTGTTGAGGACACTAGTAATCAGCTCTCTATGAACTAAAACTTGGCCTCTACTTTTGATAAGACCCCTGTCCATACAAATTTTCCCAAATATGTGTGCCATCCCAAAGTTATACTTAGAGTCAGTATAGATAGTTCCTTCTTGGTTTTGTAAATGTCCTAAAGCTTGGCTGAGTGCAAACAGTTCACACATTTGGGCAGACCAATCATTAGGCAGCCTTCCTGATTCTACTTCTTCAGGCGTCTCTCAGTCAATCACTGAATACCCATTATGTCTTCCCTTCAATCACCCTGGAGGACTAATCTATGAATAAGTGCTACCCTGTCTTGAAGGGAGTTTCTCCTAAGTCTGGTTGAACTTTTATATGATAGTCAATCAAATCTAAACATACATGATCCCGTTTTAAGTTTGGATCCCCTGTTAAAATGCCTGCTGGATTAAGTGAATTATCAGTAGTTAATATTAAATCACATTTTTCCAGTAAGATATCCTCATATTTTAAAATTCTTGAGTAAGTGATCCATCTCCCTGCTTTCTGATTTAATATAGTTCTAACTTGGCGGGGCGTGCTTACTGTTAACTTTCCTCCAAAGGTTAACTTTCTACTTTCTTCAACTAATAGTGCTGTAGCTGCGATGGATTGGATACACTGGGGCCACCCACAAGTGACTGGGTCTAAGACCTTTGACAAGAAGGCCACGGGCTGTTGGTGGCCTCCATGTTCTTGGGTGAGCACTCCTAGGGCTACCCTGTTGTTTACATTAATGAAAAGGTGAAATGGCTTTTCTAGGGAAGGTAGAACTAGAACAGGGGTGGTTATGAGCATCTCTTTTAATTCCTCAATCTGCTGGATTTCCTGGGAAGTCCACAAGAGATTATCAGGCTTCCACTGGGCAAGTTTCTTACATAGAAGTTTACTTTTTAATGCATATGAGTCAATCCATAAACAACAATATCCAATTCGTCCTAAAAATTTCCTGAGTTTTTGTTTAGTTTGGGGCAGGGGTAGGGAAACAATCTCCTCCACTCTTTCAGGTCCTATTTTTCATTTACCTGCACTGATTAGGTGGCCTAAGTATTTAACTTCAGGTTCTACTTACTGAAGTTTCCCTTTTGAGACCCGCAAACCCTCACATTGCAAGTGATTGAGAATGTGTGTAGAGAAGTCACCTACTTCTTTTATGTCTTTACCAGATATAAGAAGATCATCCATGCACTGAAGCAGACGTATTTGTTTAGGGACTGTAACTTTCTCTAGTACTTGTTCTAGGATCTGCCCAAAGAGGTTGGGGGAGTCTGTGAACCCCTGGGGCAAGACTGTCCATCGATATTGTTGTCTCTGCCCCAAATAGGGGTCTTCCAACTCAAAAGCAAATATATCTCGGCTATCCTCAGCCAAGGGGCATGCCTAGAAGGCATCCTTCAGATCTATCACTTTAAACCATTGATGATCATATGGAATTTTGCTAAGAATGGTGTAAGAGTTAGGAACACTGGGGTGAGTGGTCTGGACTGTTTGATTAATAGCTCTAAGGTCTTGCATCAATCGATATGACCCATCTGATTTCTTGACAGGCAGGATTGGGGTATTGTAAGGAGACATACAGGGTTCAAGAAGCCCATCATTAATGAGACCCTCAATTACAGGCTTTAGCCCTACTCTGCCCGTTAAAGAAATGGGGTATTGCTTTCTCCTTACTATTTCCCCAGGGGTTTTTAGTTTGATATGTATTGGAGGGATTTGGAGTTTCCCTCTATTTCCTTCCTTTGACCAGATATTGGGATGAATATATTTCTCATCCTCAGCAGCAAGTAAATGTAGTGAAGTGAGGAATCCTTTAGGGCCCACTTGAAGGCCTATGCCTAGATTTAACACTAGGTCCCTTCCTAATAAATTAGTTCCTGCTTCAGGAATTAATAAAAATTGAATATGGGTAAATCGATCTTGATATCTGACTTCTGTGCTTTCTAAAATTTTTGCCTTAAATCCTTCTCCTTCTACCCCAGAGACGAAAAGTTCTTCTGAAGAGCAGGTGAGACCAGGTGGAGGGAAACAGAGGAGCGTGAAGCCCCTGAATCAACTAGAAAGGTGATAAATTCAGGTTTAGACCCCACATCCAAATTTATCAAGGGCTCCTGGTGGGACTCAAAATAAAAGAGGTGGAGCCCCCTGACTCCCCTATTGTTCCTCAAAAGTCATGAGTGTGAAAGTTTCTCTCTCTCTCTCTAGTGCAGGACACTCCCTCTTGAAGTGGCCTGTTTTTCCACATTGGTAACATATATCTTGTCCTCCCTTCTCAGTCTTAGCATTCTCTGCCCTTGCCCCCCTATACCCCTTAGGGGGCTTATTAGTTGAAGACCTCAGCCCTCCAGATGGAGGCTTGGGCCCTCTTAAGAACGATCTAGGCCCCTTATAATCTCTGGCCCCTTGGAAGCCCTGCTTAGAGATATATGGATTTGGAGCCATCTGCTGGAAGGTAGGTAACATAAGTTTTGTCTTTTGTTTTTGTTTTTCCTCATCTCTTCTGACATATACCGTTTGAGCCTCCCTAAGCAGTTCACTCAGGGGACGGTCCTCCCAATTTTCTATTTTTTAAATTTTCTTGAAATGTCTGGCCAATTTTTAGTAACAAAATGAAGTTTTAACATTCCCTGTCCAAGGGGATTTTCCAGATCAAGGCCTGCATATTGTCTCATTTGCTCCCTCAATCTAAGAATCTAGCATGTCCCTCATCTTTTTCCTGTTGAATATCAAATGCTTTAGAAAGATTTCAAGTTCGGGGTACTGATACTCGAATTCCTTTTGTTATTACCTCCCTTAGATCCTGCATGTTTTCCCAGTGATTTGCATTGTTATTGTCCCACTGAGGGTCGTGGGCGGGAAATTTATGGTCCACAGGAGGAACATTTTGACCCGGAGGGTGCTCACGTTCCCAGACTGCCACAGCAGCCCTCCGAATCATACTTCGTTCTTCCCCTGAAAAGAGGATGCCCCTGATGGACATAAACTCAGCCCAAGTGCCTATCTCAGGCTCTAAAAATTGATCAATTTGATCTGCTACTCCATAAGGGTCATCCAGTAATGGCTTAAGCTCCTTTTTTAAATTCCGGACCTCTGAACTAGTTAAGGGAGCGTTTACAAAGCCAATAGCCCCTCTGCCTTGTGGTACCTCTCTAAAAGGAAAGAAAGTTGGATCTGTCTCTTTGGGTGTAGAGGGAAATACAAAGTTTTGAATATCTTTTTTTACATTGCTCTATTTCACATTGAAGCCCCTTTAAAGATAGATTGGGAGGGGGCAGGCTCACATGACGGTAATTCTGCAGAGTCGGTATTATAAGGGGGGGGGAGGGCGAAATATGAGCAGAAGTATCACAAGCAAAGGAGGGACCCACAGCAGCAGCTGGGAGAATCGAACAGGCTGAGGCGCTGCCTGAAACAGCTGGGAAGTAACCCACAACGGGAGCCAGGGGGACGGCACAGGCTGGGGCGTGACCTGACACAGGGACAGTAGGGGAGTGTTAATTTATTAATTGGATTACTGGCTTCAAGTTGGAGCTCTTCAAGGAAGAAGGCCAGGAAGACTTGCACTTTCTAGAGCCTAATAAGCAGGCACAACTGGAAGGCAAAACAGATTCCCAATCAGTGTCCCATTTTCATACTGGATCCTGTACTCCCAAAAGAGAAACTCTATGGAACACGACAGTGCAATAATTTTACCGTGTATTTTATTGCAAGGTAACCCAAAGCCAATTAGCCCACTTTGTGATCAGCACATCCTCCCATGGGAGTCATCTCTCAGCATACGGTGGGGACATTTCCATATTTTCTAGGCGGCAAAGTGCATGCTTCTCTAATCCAAATGTGCAAAGAGTTGAGTATTCACCCATAATTGCCATTTGCTATCCCTAAAAGTATATTTAGCCTTAGAGTTTGAAAGAAATGTATCTGCTTTAAATTCCTTGAGTTTCATGAGGAAAACAGGCTTTTCCCAAAATGGGGTCTGTGACACCTCCTCTATTTTTCCCAAGGAATCTCAGGCACACATACGGATTGCAGCACTATTCTCAATAGCAAAGAGATGGAATCAACCTAAATGCCCATTGGTGATAGACTGGATAAAGAAAATGTGGTTCATATACACCTTGGAATACTATGCAGCCATAAAAAACAATTTAATGTCCATTGCAGCAACATGGATAGAGCTTGAGGCCATTATCCTTAGCAAATTAATGCAGGAATAGAAAACCAAATACTGCATGTTCTCACTTATAAGTGGGAGCCAAATGATGAGAACATATGGACACATAGAGTAGAACAACACACACTGGAGGCTTTCAGAGGGTGGGGGGTGGGAGGAGGAAGAAGATCAGGAAAAATAACTACTGTGTACTAGGCTTAATACCTGGGTGATGAAATAATCTGTATAACAAACTCCCATGACACAAGTTTACCTATGTAACAAACCTGCACTTGTATACTTGAACATAAAAGTTAAAAAAGGTAAAAATAAATAAAATAGAAACAAATATATAATAGAGGAAATAAGCAAATATTTCATTTAAAACAATTGATAAAGCAAAATTTAAATAAAATGCAAATTATCAAAACTATGAATAAAAAAGTGATCACCCTTAGTGATTCTACATTTAAAAATATAATAGAATACTATAAACAGCTGTATGCAAACAAATCCAATATCTAAGATTAAGTGGATAAATTTTTTGAAAAAAATAACAAAAGAAAACATACTAATCTGAATAGTCTTTGAATAAACTGAATTCCTTGTTATACATTATCCTATAAAGATAATTTCAAATCAAGATGGCTTAGCTGGTAAAGTTTTTCAAATACTTAAATAATAAATATTACCAATGTTATACAAAATTTTCCAGAGACTATACATCATATAGTTCCTAAATTGTTTTATAAAACCAGCATAACTTTGATCTGAAAATAGGACTGTTACACTGTGAGAAGATCATTTAAAACTAATGTAGATCATGAATATAGATACAAAATTCTAAACAAAATAGAGGTTGGTAGTATACAGAGATATATAAAAATTACTGTATTTCATATCCCTGTGAAATTTAGTCCAGAAATATGATTGCTTTAAAAGTTCAATAATCAATATAATTCACATAATAAGGAAATAAAGATGAGAAAATGTATTTGGTATAACTCAATACATATGCATAATTTTTTAAAAATTTTGAAAACATTATAGCAAAAGGGAACTCCATTAAGAGCAGAATATATTTGAAACCTTTGTAGATAACAGAAACTCCATGTGAAAATATTAAATGAATTGATATACAGTTTCAAAACACAAGAAGATTGTCCACTCGCACCACATTAATTCATTAGTGCAATGAAGGTCTTAAGCAGTGCAATAAGCAATAAAAAGTCATAAAAGGTACAATGATTGTAAAAGAAAACAAAAATCTGCCATTATTCAAGTGACAAAATTGGGTACATGTAAAGTCTAAAATAATCTCTGAGCAGATTATGAAAATTAACGTCAAGTTAGTATGATTCTTGAACCACAATTAGTATACAAAAATTAGTGCAGAAGTTTTATTTTTTTTTTCAAGACGGCAGATTGGAGGCATTATTAGCATGCCTCCCCAACTTGGAAAGACAAAATAGTATATAGAGATTCATGCTGTGAACTTTTTTCCAAGAAGCATTGCAGGAACTCTACAGGAAAGCTGAAAGAAGCTACAAACCTTTTGAAAGAAGCAACAGGCTGCAGCTTACACAATGAGCCAGGCAGAAAACTTTAGGTTCCCAGAGTGTGAGAGAGGGATAAACTGCCTGTATGATACACATTCCCATCAGAAAACCTGCCGATCCAGGCCACTGGGGAAGATTTGAACCCTACTCAGCACTGGAACTGATTTAGGGAACAGTGGGGAAAATAAAAGTTGGAGCAGTGAGAAGAGGCTTGCTTCCATTCCCAGTCTCTAGTGTAGATGAAGGGGGCCATTTCTGATTCTACCTCACAGGGGACGCTGCAGAATTCTGCCAGCTAACTCAAGTGGTGGTCACAGGTTGAGGGAAACCCTCAACTGAGATTCATGACATAATTTTGAGTGGGGATGAACTCCTTTGGCCAGAACTGGGAGGTAAATGGGAAGTGGGCTGCAGCTGCAAGTGCAGGAGCTGGATGCCCTGGCTAGATGGGCAGACCAGGAGGGGTGTGGTCTGAAAGCTGTGGTTGCTCTGTGGAAAGGCTTATGGCCTGGGGCAGTTTTGGATTCTGAGTGCAGACTTCCTGGAAATTAGCTAGCTGATGCTAGTGGAATACTGTAGGTGTGAGACCTGAGTTGCTAAGTGTCTGGGAGCTGAGTGGGGCTTACTGCCACCTGCTACTCACCACCCCATGTACCAACTCTTCTGTGCAACAAAGACCATTTTGCTCCTCCCTGGAATATTACCCAAATTTCCAGAGAACTGTCAACCAATATTCACTGGGGCCATTGCTTGCCCTGCACATGGAGAGCCAGAGCACAAATTTGTCTGACCCAGTTTCCACTTGGCTTTGCTCCTCTACCTGACCTGGTAGTTTAACACAAAGGACAGAAACTTTTGGGACTTCTAGGGCCCCACCCATTGCCTGAGTCACCAGAGTACCTCCTCATGGTAACATAAGGCAGGCACAAGTCTCACTACTACCACTGTGGCTGGCACTCTTTTGCAGAAGCCATCTCCTGGCTGGGGGCCAATTGACACAGTCCATTACAGAATCTCCAGGTAGAATACTACAGCACCCAGGAAGGAGAAAACCTGATAGCATAGCCTCAGCTATCACCATTGCCTGCAGCACCATGGTTAATCAGGAGTATGTCCACATGAGTTTATTACTACTACAACCAGCATTTGATAAACCCAATACACTAAAGCTATTTATAACCAGATAATTTCACATCACTCTCCCACTACACCCATCGGAGCTGGTGCTGGTACCTGCTGCTGAGAGACTTGAGGAAAAGTCACATCACTGAATCCCTTGCCAACATTTTCCAACACCAGCCTGGAGTATGGCAGCTCCACTGGGCAGCTAGAACCAGGGGAACAGCAGCATTTACAGGAGTCTGGCTCTCAGGGACTCCTACTCCTAGGGGAAGGGAAAGTGCACCACATGCCTGTGAGACAAAGGAATTTAGATGGCAGGGCTTGAGTCCCATAACTTTCTGCTTGTGGGAAGTGTCTTTCAGCAGAATTACAGGTGCAGTGCTGGGCTCAGTAGGGAAAATCTGTAGCTCTACCCCAACATTCAGGCAGCCCTGCTGCTCATGAAGATTTTTGGAGAAGGGAACATTTGCTCCCCTTGTCCACTACTGCAGACACAGCTGGGGCTTCTCACATGCAAGCTCAGCAGGGGTACACCTATAGACAGCCTTTCTGGAGCACTTCAGAGTGACTGCATTCCCACAGGAGGAGTGCCTTTCAGGTTCAGGCTTGCATAAAAAGTAGAGTCACAATACCTCCCTATTTGAAACATCAACCTCATTGCAGATGAAAAGATGTGCCTCTCTGATTTGAATAGCCTGGACACTGGGTCAAGAGTGTGACTAGGAGGTGGACCACTTTCCTGCTGGCTTGGCAGAGGTGTTGAGGTTGCTCCCTCCTTTCACCCGGAGAAGACCTCAGTGTGTTTCACTGAGAGCTCCCCCAGCCACCTATGTCAAAGTTGGGACTTTCTGCATGTGGGAAGTTTCTTTCAGCAGAAGTACAGATGCAGTGCTGGGCTCAGTCTGAAAAGTTATGTGGCTCTACCTCAACAGTCTGACAGCACTGGTGTTTGTGAAGGGTATTGGAGAAGCTGGGGCTTCTCCCATGGGAGCTCGGCATGGGTGAACATGTAGACAGCCTTTCTGGAACACTTCAGGATGATGAAATCCCCAAAGGAGGAATGTCTCTCCATGTTCAGACATGCTCTAGGAGTAGAACCACAATCCCTCTTTACATTGAACAACAGCATTCTTGCTCATGAAAAGAGGTGCCTGTCTGATCTGAATAGCTGGAATACTGTGACAGGAGTGTAACTGGGAGGCAGATTGTTTTCCTGCTGGCCTGTCAGGAGAGCTGAGGTGGTTCCCTCACTTCCCTATGAAAGGACCTCAGTGTGATTAACTGGGGGCTCCCCCAGCCACCTCTGTCTGTCAGGTTGGGACCTCTGCTCACCACTGAGTATTGCATTTACCCACCTGCTTTAGCCACCACTGGTTTCTAACCAGGGATACCACTCTCATTCCTCTGAAGCCTGAACTATTCAACCTGGAAACAAAATACCGGAGAAAAAATAAATTTTTTAAAAAGTGCACGCTCTGAGGGAACAAGATAAGCTTCAAAAGACCTCTTTCATTTCAAAGTCATAAGAGACAGTAAATTTGCTTGCACACAGCACATTGCTACTACAAACAGGATTTAAGAAAGCCATGGTACATGGACTCTCTATAACCAGGGAACTCATGCAGAGCCTTCATCTCTGAAAGCAAAAAGAGCCAAACAAGGCTGCAATAAACTATAAACATTAAAATCACATCATTAAGGGGGAAAAAGAAATTTTAAAAAGCCACATGGTCAAATCAAAAATAAATTCAAGACTAATTAGAAGAAATAGTCTACCCAAATGAGAAACAGACAAATAATTCTGGCCATATTACAAAACAGTGTTCTAGAATACTTGCAAAAGATCACACGATCTCACCATCAATGGATTCAAACCAAAATAAAATCCTTTAAATGAAAGATAAGTAATTCCAAATGTTGATTATTAAGCTATTCAAAAATATACACGAGAAAGGTGAAAACTAACATAAAGATACTTTTTAGGAATTCAGGATATGAGTAAATATAATCTAAAAAGATAGATATTTTAAAGAAAAACCAATCAGAACTTTTGGAAATGAAAAACACATTTAGGGAATTACAAAATGAAGTGGAATGTTTCAACATTAGACTAGACTTAGTAAAAGAAAGAATTTCAGAGCTCAAAGACAAGACTTTTGAATTGACTTAATCAGACAAAAATAAAGAAGAAAGAATCAAAAGAAATGAACAAAATATCCTAGAAATATAGGATTATGTAAAATGGCCAAACTTAAGAATAATTGGTGTTACTGAGGGAGAAGAGAAAGCAAAAATTTGGAAAACGCATTTGATGGAATAATTGAGGAAAACTTTCCTAGCCTTTCTAGAGGTTTAGCTATCCAAATATAAGAAGTTTAAAGAAAATCTCAGAGATTCCTTGCAAAAAGAACATCACCAACTCATGTAGTCATCAGGCTATCTAAAATCAAAGTGTAGAAAAGAATTCTAAGAGCAGTGAGACAAAAACATCAGGAAACCTATAAAGGAAATCCTATCAGACTAACAGTAGGCTTCTCAGCAGAAATGTTACAAGTCAGAAGAGATTTGGGTACTATATTTAACCTCTTTAAACACAACAATTGTCAGTCAAGATTTTTGTATCCAGTAAATTAAGTTTTATAAATGAAGAAGAAATAAAGCATTTTTCAGACAAACAAATGCTGAGACAACTTGTCAGTACCAGACCAGCCCTATAAGAAATGATAAAAGGAGTGCTAATCTTGAAACAAAAGGTTAATATGCACCAGAATACAACCTCTTAAAATCATAAAACTCTTAGGTTCTATAAAACTATAACACAATGAAAAAACAACATGTAAAGATAAAAATCAACATAACAACTGGAACAATATCTCATATCTCAATATTAATGTTGAACGCAAATGGCCTAAATGCTTCACTTAAAAGATGCAGATTGACAGAGTGGATTAAAAAAAACACAAACCAAATATCTGTTGTCTTCAAAAGAGTCACTTAACACCTAGGGATTCATATAAAATCAAGGTTAAAAGTTAGTGTTAGATAAAGGGGTGGAAAAAGATATTCCACATAAATGGAAACAGAAAACAAGCAGCAGTAGTTTTTCTTATATCAGATAAAGTAGACTTTAAAACAACAACAATAAAACAAGACAAATAAGGTCATTTAATAAGGATAAAAGGATCAATCCAACAAGAAGATATTACAATCTAAATATATACATATTTAATTTTGTGGCTCCCAGATTCCTAAAACAATTACTACTAGACCTAAGAAATGAGATAGGCAGCAACACAATAATAGTGGGGGACTTTAACATATCACTGACAGCACTAGACAGATCATCAAGGAAGACTATCAGCAAGGAAACAGTAAACTTAAGCTGCACTGTGGAACAAATAGTCCTCACAGATATTTACGGAACATTGAACTCATGAACTGCAGAATATACATTCTTCTCATTAGCACATGGAACAGTCTTCAAGATAGACCGTATGATAGGCTACAAAACAAGCCTTCACAAATTTCAAAAATCAAAACTATGTAAAGTGTCTTCTCAGACCACAGTGGAAACACCGCATATTCTCACTCATAGGTGGGAATTGAACAATGAGATCACATGGACACAGGAAGGGGAATACCATACTCTGGGGACTGTGGTGGGGAGGGGGGAGGGGGGAGGGATAGCATTGGGAGATATACCTAATGCTAGATGACGAGTTAGTGGGTGCAGCGCACCAGCATGGCACATGTATACATATGTAACTAACCTGCACAATGTGCACATGTACCCTAAAACTTAAAGTATAATAAAAGAAAGAAAAAAAAAAAAACTAAAAATAAACTCTAAAAGGAACACTCAAAATTATAGAAATATATGGAAATTAAACAATCTGCTCCTGAATGGTTTGGGGGTTAACAATAAAATCAAGATGAAAATTTGAAAATTCTTTAAAATGAGTGATAATAGTGATGCAAGTTATCAAAACCTCTGAGATACAACAAAAGCAGTGTTAAGATGAACGTTTATAGCACTAAATAGCTATATCAAAAAGTCTGAAAGATCACAAATTGACAACCTAATGTCACACCTCAGGGAACTAGAAAAACAAAAAGAAACCAAACATAAAACTAGCAGAACAAAAGAAATAACAAAGATCAGAGTACAACTAAATGAAATAGAAACAAAAATACAAAACATCTATGAAACAAGAAATTGCCTCTTTGAAAAGATAAACAAAATTGATAGTCCTTTAGTTAGATTAACCAAGAAGAGAAAAGATTCAAATAAACTCAATTACAAATGAAAATGAAGATATTAAAATCAACACCACAGAATATGAAAGATCATTCAAGACTTCCATGAACACTGTTTGCACACAAAGAAGAAAATGTAGAGGAAATGAATAAATTCTTGGGAATATACAACCCTCCTAGATTAAACCAGGAAGAAAAAGAAAACTTGAGTATACCAAAAACAATCAGTGCAATTAAATCAGTAATAAAAAAATTGCCAACAAAAAAATTCCAGGGCCAGATAGATCCACAGCTGAATTCCACCAGACATTCAAAGAAGAATTTAGAAGAATTCTTCTAAAACTATTTCAAAAGATTAAGAAAGAGGAAATAATTCATAATTCAGTCTATAAAGCAATATCACTCTGATACCAAAACTAGGAAAAAAATGACAACAAAAGGAAACTACAGCTCAATATCCCTGATGACCATAGATGCAAAAATCCTCAACAAAACACTAGCAAACTGAATCCAATAGCACATCAAAAAGATAATACACGATACATCACAATCAAGTGGATTTCATCCCAGGCATGCAGGGATGGTTTAACATATGCAAGTCAATAAATATGATAAATTACATAAATGGAATTATAAACAAAAACTATATGATTATCTCAATGGATGCAGAAAAAGCATTTGATAATATCCAGCATTCTTTTATGAAAAACACATTCAACCAACTAGACATAGAAGGGACATAACTCAAAATAATAAAGGCATATATGAAAAACCCACAGGCAACATCATATAGGGAAAAGTTGAAAGCATTCTCCCTGAGAACTGGAACAAGAAAAAGATGCCCACACCCAGCTCTTCTATTCAACATGGGACTGAAAGTCCTGGCCAGAGCAATCAGGCAAGAGAAACAAAGAAAGAAAAGAAAAGAAAAGAAAAGAAAGGGAAAGAAAGAGAGAGAAAGAAAGGAAGGAAGGAAGGAAAGAAGGAAGAAAGGAAGAAAGGAAGGAAGAAAGAAAGAGAATCCAAATTGGAAAAGAGGAAGTCAATCCATCTCTGTTGGCCAATGATATGATTGTATGACTAGAAAACCCTAAAAACTCCTCCAAAAAACTCCTAGATTCAATTAATGAGTTCAGTAAAGTCTCAGGTTACAAAATCAATATACAAATCATTAGCACCACTATACACCACCACTAACAAAGTTAAGAATCAAATCAAGAACTCAGTCCCTTTTACAATAGTTGCAAAAAAAAAAAAACAAAACATAGGAATGTACTTAACCAAGGAGGTAAAATATCTCTGTAAGAACTATAAGACACTGCTGAAAGAAATCATAGATGACCAAATAGAAACACAACTCATATGCATGGATTAGAAGAATCAATATTATGAAAATGACCATACAGGCCAAAGCAAACTGCAGATTCAATGTAATTTCTATCAAAATACAAACATTTTTTCCTCACAGAATTAGAAAAAAAGCAATCCTAAAATTCACATGGAACCAAATAAGAGCCTAAATGGCAAAAGCAATCCTAAGCAAAAATAACTAATTTGGAAGCATCACATTACCTGACTTCAAATTACACTGCAAAGCTATAGTTACCAAAACAACATGGTACTGGTATAAAAGTCAATACATAGACTAATGGAACAGAATATATAACCCAGAAATAAAGCCAAATACTTACAAGCATGATCTTTGACAAAGCATACAAAAGCATAAATTGGGGAAAGGACATCTTACTTAATAAATGGTGCTGAGAAAACTGGATTTTCACATGTAGAAGAATGAATCTGGATCCCTATCTCTCATCTTATTAAAAAAATCAACTCAAACTGAATCAAAGATTAAAATCTAAGACATGAAACAATAAAATTTCTAGAAGAAAATCTAGGAAAAACTGTTCTGGACATTGGCCTAGGCAAGGAGTTTATGACTAAGACCCCAAAAGCAAGTGCAAAAGTAAATAAATAAATAAATAGGACCTAATTCAACTAAAAATCTTCTGCACAGAAAAAGAAATAATCAGCAGAGTAGACAGAAAACCCACAGAGTGGGAGAAAATATTTGCGAAGCATACATCTGACAAAGGATTAATATTCAAAATCTACAAGGAACACAAACAAATCAGCAAGAAAAGAATCCCATTAAAAAGTAGGCAAATGACATCAATAGGCATTTCTCAAAATAAGATATACGAATGGCCAATGAACATATGAAAGAATGCTCAACATCACTAATCATCAGGGAAATGCAAATTAAAACCACAGTGAGATACCACCTTACCCCTGCAAGAATGACCATTATTAAAAAGTTTAAAAACAATACATGTTGGTGTGAATGTGGTGGGAAGGGAACACTTATACACTGCTGGTGGGAATGTAAACTAGTACAACCTCTATGAGAGATAGTGTGGAGATTCCTTCAAGAACTAAAAGTAGATCTACTGTTCAATCCAGGAATACCACTACTGGATATCTACTCAAAGGAAAAAAAAACATGCTATTATACCAAAAAGAAAACTGCATGCATGTTTATTGTAGCACAATTCACAATCGCAGAGATATGGAACCAGCTTAAGTGCCCATTGACCAACAAGCGTATAAAAAAATGTGGTATATATACAATATGGAATACTACCCAACCATAAAAAAACAATAAAATATGTCTTTTTCAGGAATTTGGATGGAGGTGGAGGCCATTATTTTAAGTTAGGTAACTCAAGAATGGATAAAAAAAATACTGTATGTTCTCACTTATAAGTGGGAGCTAAGCTATGTGTATGTAAATGCATAAAGAGTGGTATAATGTACTTTGAAGACTCAGAAAGTAGAGGTTTAGAGGTGGGTGAGGAATAAACTACATATTGAGTACAATGTACACTGCTCTAGTGATGATGCACTTAAATATTAGACTTCACCATTACACAATTCATTCATGTAACCAAAAACCACTTGTACCTCAAAAGCTATGGAAATTTTTTAAATGTTTAAAAATAAATACGTACATACATAACAAAAAAAATGACAATTAATTGTAGAATCTCAACCTCGCTCCTGCCGCCACTGCTACCCAGAGACTGCTAAGCCCCAGTTCATCTGCCACCACCCACTCCAGACACAGAACATCCAGTCATAGATAAATATGAGTTGGTTCAGAAGGCCAAACTAATGGAGCAAGCTGAGAAATATGATGACATGGCAGCCTGCATGAAATCTATCACTGAGCAAGGAGATGAATTATCCAAGGAGGAGAGGAATCTTCTTTCAATTACTTATAAAATTGTTGAAGGAGCCCATAGGTCATCTTGGAGGGTCTTTTAAGTATTAAACAAATGAGGGAAGGTGCTGAAAAAAAAACAGCAATTAGCTCAAAAGTACAGAGATAAAATTGAGACTGAGCTAAGACATATCTGCAATAAAGCACTATCTCTTTTGGAAATGTACTTGATCCCCAATGCTTCACAGAGAGCAAAGTCTTCTATTTGAAAATAAAAGGACACTACTATTGTTTTGTAGCTGAGGTTTCTGCTGGTGATGACAAGAAAGAGATTGTGGATCAGTCACAACAAGCATACAGAGAAGCTTTTGAAATCAGCAAAAAGGAAATGCAATCAACATATCCTACCAGATTGGGTCTGGCCTTTAATTTTTCTGTATTCCATTATGAGATTCTAAACTCCCCATATAAAGCCTGCTCTCTTACAAGGACAGCTTTTGATAAAGCCATTGCTGAATTTGACACATTTAGCACAGAGCCATACAAAGACAGCACAGTAGTTTTGAAACTACTGAGAAATGGCTTGACATTGCAGACATCAGATACCCAAGGAGATGAAGCTGAAGCAAGAGAAGGAGGAGAAAATTAACCAGTCTTTCAACTTTCATCAGCCTCATTCTAAAATTTACACAGTAGATCATTTTTCCTCCATGCTGCCCCATAAGTAGTTTTCTTCTTTATAATTTATGACAGTTTTTTAATTTGATAAAAACCTGTTACTTTTATTTGAATTTCTATATTTCTCATGTGGTTTTTTATGTTTAATGTTAGGGGATTAGAGCCAGTGAATATTTTTATGGAGTTAAATGTTTTCACCTTGAGGTAGACAATATGCAGATGTAAAATTTTTACACAAGTTATATATGTTTGGAACGGTACTTTTTGTAAACTGTGGCTTCACAAGGGCCAGTGTAAAACTGCTTCCATGTCTAAGCAAAGAAAAACTGCCTACATATCGGTTTGTCCTCATGGGAAATCAAAGGGATAATTGGTTCCAGTCACAGATGTAGCAATTGTGAATACTTTCAGGTTTGAATCACTTACAAGGCTGTAATAGAAACAGGTACACTATGGATACCACATGTTGAACCATGTCTATCTGTGGAATGCTCAACCTCAATGTGCATACCTTTGATTACAGCTGCAGAAGTGTTCCTTTCAACAAAGTTGTGATTCAGTTTACTCTGGATAAGGGCAGAAATGTTTTACATTCTATTATTTGTAAAGTTATCTGCTGTTTGTGTTTATTATTTTTTGCTACACTCATTTTATTTGTATTTAAATAGTTTAGGCAACCTAAGAACAAATGAAAAGTTAAAAATGCAATAAAAGCAAATTGCTTGATATCCATTACTATATATATATATATACACACACACTTTAATATACTATATACTTTAGAGATAGATAGCACAGCAGTAAAACAAAAAATCCCTTGTATTTGAGATGATAGCTAGCTTTGTTTAATGTCTTATAAAATTTTCATGAGCAATTCAAGTTTAGTTGTTAAGAACACATATACTGTTTGTGTAAGTAGAATGAAAGTTTTATGAGTAGACACTTCAACTATGGTTTCTATTGTTTCCCATGTAAGTTCGTCTTTTGGTTCTGAAACTTCTCTAAAAGAAATTGTATAGTTTTAGAAATTTATTTATTTTCTCTTGGCAGCTAATGGGCTTTTACCAAGTTTAAACACAAAGATTATCATAAGGACAATGTTAATATAACTACTGTTTTCAATAATTTCCCATGTTCCCTTCTCCTTCTCCCATTCTGAAAAAGTGAGTTATTATTTTTTGGGAGGGAGGGAGAGAATGATTTTTATAAGGGTAATATGTTCCATTTAAAGTGTTGGTATATAGCATTTTCTAACTTAGGAAGCCACAATGTTTTTGGCCCATCATGACACTGGGTAGTATTAACTGTAAGTTTGTGCTTCTGAATCACATTTATTTTTGAAGAATTTCTTGATACTGTTATAGTCTGCCTTCAATTCTGATCCTTTATTCTTTCTATGTATCAGGTGCACAAGATTACCTGCCTTTTTTAGTCCTCTGTCTTATCACTAACAATTCCTACTTGGTGGCCATGTACTTGGAAAAAGACCACATAATATTTCTGGCTCCAGTCAATGTCTAAAATACCCTGCTTCCCTTGCTTGCATTCCACAAACTATTTTCCTCATCCTATTTATTGCAGCAAATCTCTCTTTAGTTAATGAGATTGTGTTTAAGTTCTACCTATTCTGAATGGTCTGTCATTGTCTACCTTTAAAATCTATTATCTTTTTCTTCCTCTGTTTTTTAAATAATGATGGGGCTAAGTTATACTCAAAGCTCACTCTACAGAATAGCCCTTTAACACTTTTCAAAAAACAGCAAACAAAACAATGCTATTTTGAAAGTTTTATTTTCTTTTAGGGTGCAAGCTTCTCAAGAGCAGGGACATTTTCTATATGTTCTATAATGCCTAGTACATTGTAAATGCTCAATGTTGATGATGAGAGGCAATGCGTCTTAATGACAAGGGTGAAAAACTAAAATCTCCCCCTAAAAAAAAAAAACCAATTATGTCTTCATATTCTAATAGAAAGAAGAAAACTAAATTTAAAAACATACTGCTGGATTCCTTTCAGGATAGAGTAGTTTCTATCTCCTCTAGGCTTCTCTCACACAAATAAAAAATATGGATATAACAAAACATAAAACAACTCTGAAGGATGGGAAGGATGGAAAGAAGAGGGTGGACTGCTTAGGAATCTTGGAATATTAGAAACTTGATGTGTTCCCTGTGTTTCGTTTTTGCCTTCCATATGTTAGACAAGGCACTGGAGAAACCAACTCAGAATTACTAACAGGCATAGGAAAAAAAAAGTGGTGTTAAGGAGTCGCAATGAAGAAATTGAACTTCCACTCCCTGCTTGGTCCTGGGAGAGGGTACTTTAATTCCCTCACTTGTGTGGTGTTAGTGGAACCAAGCAGGAAGTTGGGCTTCCACCTCTACCTAGCAGCAAAATAAAGCAGAATGAGCAGTAAATGGCAAAGCTAGTCAGCACTTTACTTTCCCCACTGTTGTGCTGTGGGTCCCAGCAGAAAGTTGAGATTCCACACCCATGAGACAGTAATGGGGTACTACTAGGAAGAACACTTCTCTTCCAACCCCTGGTGTCAGTAGGAACCATTAAGGAGCTAAACTGCCACCTCTACCCAAAAACAACAGGTGGTGTGAGTTAGAACCCTGCTATTATGAAAGATGGTTTCAGTGGATCGCAGCAAGGAGCTGAACTTACACCCTCTCCAAAAGCAACAGGATGACACTAGTGGGCACACTGCTTTCAGCAATGGCATAGTGGAAGACACTTCTTCCTACCCTGAAGCAATAGGTGGTGTGAGCTGGTGTTACTGGGCACTCCTCTTTCCCTATAAACATCAGCACAGCCCAATGTGGAGCAGATCATTCATCCTGACCTAATGTAATGAGGTGTCAAAGAGGCAACAATGGGGCAGTGCCAAGCAGTGTTAGTGGAGCTCTGTTTTTCCAAGGGTGGTGTCAACAGGGCCCAGTAGGAAGCTCCGCTTCCACCCTCACCTAGCACAAATGAGGGGATGTTATTTGGTGCTACTTAGCAATTTCCTTTTCACAAGCCTCTTCTTGGTAGGGACCAAATAAAATTCAACATCATCATCCCACAAGGTCGTGGTGTGAGGCCTGCAAAATGATGGAGTTCAGCACTCTGCTTTCCCCTCCATTGATATTAGTGGACGCAGGAAGATGCTGATCATACAATTTCAAATAGCAGCATCAAGGCAGAAGAAGGTGGTATTAGGTGGTTCTAGTTGGGACTAAGTCTTCCATTCCACTAATGTCAACAAGGACAAGTGAGGATATAAAACCCAGTAAGCAGCAATGAAAGAAATAAGTTGGTGCAATGCACTGCTAATCAATCCTCTGTTTTCCCCTCTGATGTCAGTGTTGCCTAACAAAGAGCCAAATTTTCACGCCCATGAATCAACAATGAGATTCAACATCAAATTTTAGCACTAGCATAACAATAATTAATGAAATTGTATTATACCTAATTTACCAATTAGATATTGTCAGATAGGGTTGTTCTTTTTTTAAAAGGACCAAGTATATGATTACTACAAGAAAATCACTTCAAATGTAATTATTTAGACAGGCTGAAAGCAAAAAGAAAGAAAAAATATATGTAGTATATAAACACTAATTTTAAAAGAGAACAGGAATGACTATATTAATAACAGGTAAAGTAAAATTTAAAGCAAAGAAAATTACTAGGAACAAGTAACAACATTACATTATGATGTAAATCCGTAAAGAAAATGTAGCCATTTAAATGTCTCTGTACCAAACGAGAAAGCTTCAAAATACATGAAGCAATTACTAATAGCATTGTAGGGAAAAAATTATATTTATAGTTGGAAACATTGAGAAATATTTCTCAGCAATTGATAGAAATAAGAAAAATTATGCAATGATATAGAAAACTGAACATTATCATCAACCAATATAATCTAAGTGTACATTAATAGAACACTATGTAAAAACAACAGAATACACATCACATTCTATTCAAACTTCCATGAAGTAATCACTGATATAGACTACACTCTGGGTCACAAAAAAAAAAAAACAAATGTAAAAGATTGAATTTATACATATTCTTTCTCAGATTATAATAGAATCAATCTATAAATAAGTAACATAAACAAAGAAGAATAATCTCCAAAGGTTTTGAAATTAAACACCACGCTTCTAAATAATTAATGGGTAAAAAAATTCTCAAAAATATTATGTAGACTTGAACAAAAGAGAAAATACAACACATCAAATTGTATGCAATAAAGCTAAAGCAATATTGAAGGTAAATTTATGGCACTTTACCTGATATTAATATAGCCACTCCTGTTCTATTTCAAATTGGGGTTTGCATGCAATACATGTTTTTTCCTTTTGCTTTCAGCCTATCTACATAATTGTATTATAAGTAATTTTTTCTAGTAGCAAGAATATACTGCACCTTTTTCAAAGGTCCAGTCTTCTTGCATTGGAAAATAAGAACGATCTCAAATTAAAAATTTAAGCTCTCATATGAAGACACTACAAAAAGAAGAAAAAATAAATTTGATGCAAGCAGAAGAAAGCAAATAAGAATAACAAAAAAATCTTAATGAATCTAAAACCAAAAACAATAAAGAAAATCAAAGCAACAGAATGATGGCTTTTGTAAAGACTGACAAATTAATAAACTTCTCATGAGAATGACAAAGATATAAAGAGAAAGGACAAAAAATAGCAATATCATAAATGGAACAGATCATATAACTGAAGATCCTAAAGCATTTTACATCAGTGGTCCCAAACCTTTTTGGCACCAGAGACGGTTTTGTGGAAGACAATTTTTCCATGGACTGGGGGAAAGGTGGGGAGGGGGTGGTTTCAGGAAGAAACTCTTCCACCTCAGATCACCAGGCATTAGTTAGATTCTCATAAGGAGCACACAACCTAGATCCTTTGCATGCACAGTTCACAATAGGGTTTGCACTCCTATGGGACTCTAAAGCTGCCATTGATCTGACAGGAGACAGGTTGTAATTCTCACTCGATCACTGCTCACCTCTGGCTATGTGGCCCAGTTCCTAACAGGTCATGGAGCCCAAGGTTTGGGAACCCCTGCTTTAAATGATAAATATAGAGTACTATGAACAATTTTACACACATAAATTAGGCAATACAGAAGAAATGTGCCAATTTTCTAAAAGCTCGAAATACCCAGTCTCACCCAAAATAGAAAATCATATAATTTTCAGGCACTTAGAGCAGTGGAACAGAATACAGAACCCAGAAATAAAGCTCAATACTTACAGCCAACTGATCTTTGACAAAGCATTCAAAAATGTAACTTGGGGAAAGGACATCCTATTCAATAAATGGTGTTGGGAAAACTGACAAGCCACATGTAGAAGAATGAAACTGCATCCCCATCTCTCACCTTATACAAAAATCAACTCATGATGGACCAAAAACTTAAATCTAAGAAAGACGTGAAACTGTAGAAATTCTAGAAGATAACCCTAGAAATACTTTTCTGGAGACTGGCTTAGGCAAAGAATTCATAGCTAAGACACAGCAGCAAATTCAATAGAAAGAAAAAGAAAGTTAATGAAAACTAATTAAACTAAAAACCTTCTGCACAGCAAAAGAAATAATTTGCAGAATAAACAGACAAACCAAAGAGTGGGAGAAAATATTTGTAAACTATGCATCCAAAAAAGGACTAGTATCTAGAATCTACAAGGAACTCAAACAAATCATGAAGAAAAAAATCCCCATGAAAACGGCACATGTATACATATGTAACAAACCTGCATGTTGTGCACATGTACCCTAGAACTTAAAGTATAATTTTAAAAAAAGAAGAAGAAAAAGAAGATGGCCACATAGGAAAGCTCCACTCTACAGCTCCCAGCATGAGTGACACAGAAGACGGGTGATTTCTGCATTTCCAACTGAGGTACCGGGTTCATCTCACTGGGGAGTGTCAGAGAGTGGGTGAAGGACAGTGGGTGCAGCACACTGAGCATGAGCTGAAGCAGTGTGAGGCATCGCCTCACCTGGGAAGCTCAAGGGGTCAGGGAATTCCCTTTCCTAGTCAAAGAAAGGGGTGACAGATGGCACCTGGAAAATCGGGCCACTCCCAACCTAACACTGTGCTTTTCCAACAGTCTTAGCAAATGGCACACCAGGAGATTATATTCCACACCTGGGTCAGAGGGTCCTACACCCATGGAGCCTTGCTCATTGCTGGCACAGCAGTCTGAGATCAAACTGCAAGGTGGCAGCAAGGCTGGGGGAGGGGCACCTGCCATTGCTGAGGCTTGAGTAGGGAAATAAAGTGGCTGGGAAGCTCGAACTGGGTGGAGCCCACCCCAGCCCAAGGAGGCCTGCCTGCCTCTGTAGACTCCAGCTCTGGGGGCAGGGCATAGCCAAACAAAAGGCAGCAGAAACCTCTGCAGACTTAAATGTCCCTGTCTGACAGCTTTGAAGAGAGTAGTGGTTCTCCTAGCATGCAGCTTGAGATCTGAGAATGGACAGACTGCCTCCTCAAGTGAGTCCATGACCCCCGAGTAGCCTAACTGGGAGACACCCCCCAGTAGTGGCAGTCTGAGACCTCACACAGCCGGGTACTCCTCTGAGATAGAACTTCCAGAGGAACGATGAGGCAGCAACGTTTGCTGTTCGCCAATATCTGCTGTTCTGCAGCCTCCACTGCTGATACCCAGGCAAACAGGGTCTGGAGTGGACCTCCAGCAAACTCCAACAGACTTGCAGCTGAGGGTCTTGACTGTTAGAAGGAAAACTAACAAACAGAAAGGACATCCACACCAAAACCCCATCTGTTTGTCACCATCATCAAAGACCAAAGGCAGATAAAACCACAAAGATGGGGAAAAAACAGAGCAGAAAAACTGGAAACTCTAAAAATCAGAGTGCCTCTCCTCCTCCAAAGTGACACAGCTCCTCACCAGCAACAGAACAAAGCTGGATGGAGAATGACTTTGACAAGTTGAGAGAAGAAAGCTTCAGACAATCAAACTACTCTGAGCTAAAGGAGGAAGTTCAAACCCATAGCAAAGAAGTTAAAAACCTTGAAAAAAAATTAGACGAATGGCTAACTAGAATAACCAATGCAGAGAAGTCCTTAAAGGACCTGAAAGAGCTGAAAACCATGGCACAAGAACTACGTAATGAATGCACAAGCCTCAGTAACTGATGCAATCAACTAGAAGAAAGGGTATCAACGATGGAAGATCAAATGCATGAAATGGAGCTAGAAGAGAAGTTTAGAGAAAAAGAATAAAAAGAAATGAACAAAGCCTCCAAGAAATATGGGACTATGTGAAAAGACCAAATCTACGTCTGATTGCTGCACCTGAAAGTGACAGGGAGAAGGGAACCAAGTTGGAAAACACTCTGCAGGACATTATCCAGGAGAACTTCCACAATCTAGCAAGGCAGGCCAACATTCAAATTCAGGAAATGCAGAGAACGCCACAAAGATACTCCTCAAGAAGAGCAACTCCAAGACACATAATTGTCAGATTCACCAAAGTTGAAATGAAGGAAAAAATGTTAAGGGCAGCTAGAGAGAAAGGTCTGGTTAACCACAAGGGGAAGCCCATCAAACTAACAGCAGATCTCTCGGCAGAAACTCTACAAGCCAGAAGAGAGTGGGGACCAATATTCAACATTCTTAAAGAAAATAATTTTCAACCCAGAATTTCATATCCAGCCAAACTAAGCTTCATAAGTGAAGGAGAAATAAAATCCTTTACAGACAAGTAAATGCTGAGAGATTTTGTCACCATCAGGCCTGCCCTAACAGAGCTCCTGAAGGAGGCACTAAACATGGAAAGGAACAACCGGTACCAGCCACTGCAAAAACATGCCAAATTTTAAAGACTATCGAGGGTAGGAAGAAACTGCATCAACTAACAAGTGAAATAACCAGCTAACATCATAATGACAGGATCACATTCACACAGAACAATATTAAACTTAAATGGGCTAAATGGTCTGATTAAAAGACACAGACTGTCAAATTGGGTAAAGTGTCAAGACTCATCAGTGTGCTATATTCAGGAAACCCATCTCACTTGCAGAGACACACATAGGCTCAAAATAAAGGGATGGAGGAAGATCTACCAAGCAAATGGAAAACGAAGAAAGGCAGGGGTTGCAATCCTAGTCTCGGATAAAACAGGCTTTAAACCAATAAAGATCAAAAGACACAAAGAAGGTCATTACATAATGGTAAAGGGATCAATGCAACAAGAAGAGCTAACTATCCTAAATATATATGCACCCAATACAGGAGCACCCAGATTCATAAAGCAAGTCCTTAGAGACCTAGAAAGAGACGTGGACTCCCACTCAATAAAAATGGGAGACTTTAACACGCCACTATCAACATTAGACAGATCAACGAGACAGAAAGTTAACAAGGATATGCAGGAATTGAACTAAGCTCTGCAGCAAGCAGACCTAATAGACATCTTCAGAACTCTCCACCCCAAATCAACAGAATATACATTCTTTTCAGCACCAAACTACACCTATTCCAAAATTGACCACATAGTTACAAGTAAAGCACTCCTCAGCAAATGTAAAAGAACAGAAATTATAACAAACTGTCTCTCAGACCACAGTGCAATCAAACTAGAACTCAGGATTAAGAAAATCACTCAAAACCACTCAACTACATGGAAACTGTACAATCTTCTCCTGAATGACTACTGGGTACATAACGAAATGAAGGCAGAAATAAAGATGTTCTTTGAAACCAATGAGAACAAAGACACAACATACCAGAATCTCTGGGACACATCCAAAGCAGTGTGTAGAGGGAAATTTATAGCACTAAATTCCCACAAGACAAAGCAGGAAAGATCTAAAATTGACACCCTAACATCACAAATAAAAGAACTACAGAAGCAAGAGCAAACACTTTCGAAAGCTAGCAGAAGGCAAGAAATAACTAAGATCAGAGCAGAACTGAAGGAAATAGAGACACAAAAAACCCTTCAAAAAATCAATGAATCCAGGAGCTGGTTTTTTTAAAAGATCAACAAAATTGATAGACCACCAGCAAGACTAATAAAGAAGAAAAGAGAGAAGAATGATATAGACACAATAAAAAATGATAAAGGGGATATCACCACCGACCCCACAGAAATACAAACTACCATCAGAGAATACTGTAAACACCTCTATGCAAATAAACTAGAAAATCTAGAAGAAATGGATAAATTCCTTGACACATACACTCTCCCAAGACTAAACCAGGAAGAAGTTGAATCTCTGAATAGACCAATAACAGGCTCTGAAAGTGAGGCAATAATTAATAGCTTACCAACCAAAAAAAGTCCAGGACCAGATGGATTCACAGCCGAGTTCTACCAGAGGTACAAGGAGGAACTGGTACCATTCCTTCTGAAACTATTCCAGTCAATAGAAAAAGAGGGAATCCTCCCTAACTCATTTTATGAGGCCAGCATCATTCTGATACCAAAGCCTGGCAGAGACACAACAAAAGAAGAGAATTTTAGGCGAATATCCCCAATGAACATAGATGCAAAAGTCCTCAATAAAATACTGGCAAACCGAATCCAGCAGCACATCAAAAAGCTTATCCACCATGATCAAGTGGGCTTCATCCCTGGGATGCAAGGCTGGTTCAACATACAGAAATCAATAAATGTAATCCAGCATATAAACAGAATGAAAGACAAAAACCACATGATTATCTCAATAGATGCAGAAAAGGCCTTTGACAAAATTCAACCACCCTTCATGCTAAAAACTCTCAATAAATTAGGCATTGATGGGACATATTGCAAAATAATAAGAGCTATCTATGACAAACCCACAGCCAATATCATACTGAATGGACAAAAACTGGAAGCATTCCCTTTGAAAACTGGCACAAGACACGGATGCCCTCTTTCACCACTCATACTCAACATAGTATTGGAAGTTCTGGCCAGGGCAATCAGTCAGGAGAAGGAAATAAAGGGTATTCAATTAGGAAAAGAGGAAGTCAAATTGTCCCTATTTGCAGATGACATGATTGTATATCTAGAAAACCCCATCTTCTCAGCCCAAAATCTCCTTAAGCTGATAGGCAACTTCAGCAAAGTCTCAGGATACAAAATCAATGTGCAAAAATCACAAGCATTCTTATACACCAATAACAGACAAACAGAGAGCCAAATCATGAGTGAACTTCCATTCACAATTGCTCCAAAGAGAATAAAGTACCTAGGAATCTAACTTACAAGGGATGTGAAGGACCTCTTCAAGGAGAACTACAAACCACTGCTCAATGAAATCAAAGAGGATACAAACAAATGGAAGAACATTCCATGCTCATGGGTAGGAAGAACCAATATCGTGAAAATGGCCATACTGCCCAAGGTAATTTATAGATTCAATGCCATCCCCATCAAGCTACCAATGACTTTCTTCAGAGAATTGGGAAAAAGTACTTTAAAGTTCATATGTAACCAAAAAACAGCCCGAATTGCCAAGACAATCCTAAGTAAAAAGAGCAAAGCGGAGGCATCAAGCTACCTGACTTCAAACTATACTACAAGGCTACAGTAATCAAAACAGTATGGTACTGGTACCAAAACAGATATATAGACCAATGGAACAGAACAGAGACCTCAAAAATAATACCACACATCTGCAACCATCTGATCTTTGACAAACCTGACAAAAACAAGCAATGGGGAAAGGATTCCCTATGTAATAAATGGTGCTGGGAAAACTGGCTAGCCATATGTAGAAAGCCGAAACTGGATCCCTTCCTTAAACCTTACACAAAAATTAATTCAACATGGATTAAAGACTTAAATGTTAGACCTAAAACCATAAAAACCCTAGAAGAAAACATAGGCAATACCATTCAGGACATAGGCATGGGCAAGGACTTCATGTCTAAAACACCAAAAACAATGGCAACAAAAGACAAAATTGACAAATGAGATCTAATTAAGCTAAAGAGCTTCTGCACAGCAAAAGAAACTACCATCAGAGTGAACAGGCAACCTACAGAATGGGAGAAAATTTTTGCAACCTACTCATCTGACAAAGGGCTAATATCCAGAATCTACAAAGAACTCAAACAAATTTACAAGAAAAAAACCAAACAACCCCATCAACAAGTGGGCGAAGGATATGAACAGACACTTCTCAAAAGAAGACATTTATGTAGCCAAAAGACACATTAAAAAATGCTCATCATCACTGGCCATCAGAGAAATGCAAATCAAAACCACAATGAGGTACCATCTCACACCAGCTAGAATGGTGATCATTAAAAAGTCAGGAAACAACAGGTGCTGGAGAGGATGTGGAGAAATAGGAACACTTTTACACTGTTGGTGGGACTGTAAACTATTCAACCATTGTGGAAGTCCATGTGGCGATTCCTCTGGGATGTAGAACTAGAATTGCCATTTGACCCAGCCATCCCATTACTGGGTATATACCCAAAGGATTATAAATCGTGCTGCTATAAAGACACATGTACTCGTATGTTTATTGCAGCACTATTCACAATAGGAAAGACTTAGAACCAAGCCAAATGTCCAACAATGATAGGCTGGATTAAGAGAATGTGGCACATATACACCATGGAATACTATGCAGCCATAAAAAATGATGAGTTCATGTCCTTTGTAGGGACATGGATGAAGCTGGAAACCATCATTCTCAGCAAACTATGGCAAGGACAAAAAATGACACACCGCATGTTCTCACTCATAGGTGAGAATTGAACAATGAGAACACATGGACACAGGAAGGGGAACATCACACACTGAGGCCTGTTGTGGGGTAGGGGGAGGGGGGAGGGATAGCATTAGGAGATATACCTAATGCTAAATGACGAGTTAATGGGTGCAGCACACAAACATGGCACATGTATACATACGTAACACACCTGCACGTTGTTCACATGTACCCTAAAACTTAAAGTATAATAAAAAAAATAGTGGAGAAAGTTAAAAAAAGAAAGAAGAAAAAAAATCCCAACAAAAGTGGGTAAAAAACATAAATAAATGTTTCTCCATAGAAGATATGCAAATAGCCAAGAGACATTTGAAAAAATGCTCAACATCACTAATCATCAGGGAAGTGCAAGTTAAAACCACAATGAGATACTCCTGCAAGAATAGCCATAACTAAAAATTCAAGACAATAGAAGTTAGTCTGGTAAAAAAGGAACTACTGGTAGGAATGTAAGTTAGTACAGCCACTCTGGAAAACAGTATGGAGATTCCTTTAAGAACTAAAAGTAGATCTATCATTTGATCCAGCAATCCCACTGGGTATTTACTCCAATGAAAAGAAGTCATTATATGAAAAATATACATGTATATGCATGTTTATAGCAGCACAAATCAAAGTTGCAAGGATACAGAACCAACCTAAGTGCCCGTTAACCAACAAATGGATAAAAATAAATATGGTATATATACACCATGGAATACTGCTCAGTCATAAAAAAGAAACAAAATGATGCTTTTTGCCACAAACTTGGAAGGGGCTGGAGGCCATTACTCTAAGAAAAGTAACTCAGGAATAGGCATACTGTATGTTCTCACTTGAAGTGGGAGCTTAGCTATGAGGACACAAAAATATAGAGTGATATAATGGACTTTGGGGACTCATGGTGGGGAGGTTGGGAAAGGGATGATAGATAAAAGACTACATATTGGGTACAGTGTATATTGCTTGGGTTACATGTGCACTAAAATCTTGGAATTCACCGCTAAATAACTCATCCATGTAACCGAAAACCACATGTACCCCAAATCTATTGAAATAAATTAAAAATAAAGTAATTTATCTATAAGTGATAACTTAAAAAAACACTAGGTCTTGATTTAAAAGCTTTAAAGAATTAATGCTGGAAAGGAGGGCAAGATGACTAACTAGAAAGCCAGGTGGAACAGCTTCCACTAAGAGACCAAGATGACTGGTATGCTCCTAACAGATCTTCAGAGGAAAAGCACCAACTGTGGACAGAGTGAAGACAGAAGCTGGGCTGAAGGGGGAGAAATCTATGAACTTTACACGGGGCTACAGTGCACCTGGACTTGTTCCTGGCCCCCAACAGCTTTGGGGAAATGGGTGGGTTGAACTGACAAGGAACAACCCATTCTCACCACAGGCCTCTGGATCCCCAAAAGAAGGAGACCCATCAAA
The DNA here is from genome assembly GCF_029289425.2 of Pan paniscus. Classification (NCBI taxonomy): domain Eukaryota; kingdom Metazoa; phylum Chordata; class Mammalia; order Primates; family Hominidae; genus Pan; species Pan paniscus. Next base: position 72,954,162 of record NC_073272.2, read on the forward strand.
CACCATGGACAATTGAGTTGGCAAGGAAAGCTGATTAGAAAAGTGGTAGAGGCAGCAAGTCAGCAGATGTGGAGCTCAGGTTTGTTGCAGGAATATCTGTAGCAAAGCACAGCCAGAGATGACTATCCTCTTAGGCTTGACTTGCTCCCACAGAACAGTTTAGCCCTGAGGGTACTGTTGGTCATGAACTCTGCAGGGCAGCCTTCCACATCAGACAGGGCTGGTCCAACCTGAGCACCCCTTTGTCTGTTGGCCTTTCTGGGAGTTGTAGCATGGCCACACCTTCTTGCAGGACAGTCTCAGGTGCCCTGGGGACAGACACACCATAGGATCTGCACTGTCAGACCATGACTGACTGGCAGAAAGTCCCAGCAGGGCAACCTCTATGGCCACACACTCCCTCCACATACTGCAGCTTCCCCTTGGGACCACAACTCCTCACATCACTTTACTCGCACACGTCTGTGTGGGCAATTTTGCTTTCCTTGTCCCACCAGCAGGTGGAAGTACAGTCCACCTCCCAGCCCCATGTCAACCGCCATTGCAGATGGAGACTTGGTAGGCACAAAGAAAGCTAGCCCCACCCCTGCCAGCACCTCACCCTTGCATTAACACTGCGTAGAGAACAGCGGATCCTCCCCCACCTTGAGTTACAATTCCTCCTTGTGGGGCACAGAGAAGGAACCCAAACTAGCACCCACCAGTGCCTCAATCCTGAACCAACACCACCTCCAGCGTGATCACGCACACAATCACCAGCAGCGGCCCCTCATCTTCCCTGTGGTGAACAGGGAGGCAGGCACCCCAGGACCTGCTAGAACTCTGCCACAGCTGCCACTACTGCTGTTGCTGGCATGTGTACATGAGAATGGATCACATTGTCACTGTACTATGAAATGTTCTGTCTGACACCACCCATCAGAGGGTAGTGACCAGTAGTTCGAAAATACCTCGGCCTCCCAGTGCAGTAGATTCCTAACCACAATAATCCAGAGAACAAAGTCGGGGCCTAATACAAGTCCTTCAGAGTTAGCTCATACGGTTCAGGAAAGGAGTTGGGAGCTGAGTGTTGGCACCCTAAAATATTGCAGAAATGAAGTGAGTCAGCTGAATCCACCTTATACCACAATCAAACTCTCAAAATCATCAATTAAGATAAAAGAAAGAAACCCATTAGATTATCCAGCACCATGTTTGGTTTTCCATTCCTGAGTTACTTCACTTAGAATAGTGGTCTCCAGTTCCATCCACGTTGCTACAAATGCCATTATTTAGTTCCTTTTAATGGCTGAGTAGCATTCCATAGTATATATATGTTAAAATTTCTTTATCCACTAGTTGATAGATGAGCATTTGGGTTGCAATGCCAAATGTGTTCTTTACTCACTTTATGTTTTTCTTGACTTTGTTGAAAATCAGTTAGCTATAAGTATTTGGCTTTATTTCTGAGTTCTCTATTCTGTTCCATTGGTCTATGTGCCTATTTTTATACCAGTACCATGCTGTTTGGGTGACTAGGGCCTTATAGCATAGTTTGAAGTCAGGCAATGTGATGCCTCCAGATTTGTTCTTTTTGATTAGTCTTGCTTTGGCTATGCAGGTTCTTTTTTGGTTCCATAGAGAAAAAATTTTAGAATTGCTTTCTCTAGCTTTGTGAAGAATGATGATGGTATTTTGACGGGAATTGCACTGAATTTGTAGATAGCTTTTGGCAGTATGGCCATTTTCACAATATTGATTCCACCCATCCATGAGCATGAGATGTGCTTCCATTTGTTGGTGTCGTCTATGATTTCTTTCATCAGTGTTTTGTAGTTTTCCTTTAGAGGTCTCTCACCTCCTTGGTTAGGTATAATTGGCAAGCCACAAGTAGAAGAATAAAGCTGGATCCTCATTTCTCACCTTACACAAAAATAAACTCAAAATTGATCAAGCACTTAAATGTAAGACCTGAAACCATAAAAATTCTAGAAGATAACATCACAAAAACCCTTCTAGACATTGGCTTAGGCAAAGACTTCATGACCAAGGACCCAAAAGCAACTGCTACAGAAACAAAGATAAATAAATGAGACTTAATTAAGCTAAAAAGTTACTGCACAGTGAAAGAAATAATCAGCAGAGTAAACACAACCCACAGAGTGAGAGAAAATCTTCATCATGTTTACAGTCAGCAAAAAACTAATATCCAGAATGTACAAAAACTCAAACATACCAGCAAGAAAAAAACAAACAATCCCATCAAAAAGTGGGCTAAGGGCATGGATAGATAATTGTCAAAAAAAAAAATATATATATATATATACACACAAATGGCCAACAAACATATGAAAAAATGATCAACATCACTAATTATCAGGAAAATACAAATCAAAACCACAATGCAACACCATCTTACTCCTGCAAAAATGGCCATAATCAAAAAATTGTAAAATAATAAATGTTGGCTGGTTGTTGTTCAAAGGGAACACTTTGGCCAGGCCTGTAGCTCACGCCTGCAATCCCAGCACTTTGGGAGACTGAGGGGGTGGATCACGAGGTCAGGAGTTCAAGACCAGCCTGGCCAAGATGATGAAACCCCTCTCTACTAAAAATACAAAAATTAGCTGGGTGTGGTGGTGGGCACCTGTAATCCCAGCTACTTGGGAGGATGAGACAGATAATTGCTTGAATCTGGGAAGTGGAGGTTGCAGTGAGCCAAGATCATGCCACTGCACTCCAGCTTGGGCAACAGAGTAAGACTCTATCTCAAAAAAAAAAAAAAGAACACTTTTACACTGCTGGTGGGAATGTAAGCTAGTACAACCACTATGAAAAACAGTGTGAAGATTTCTATCTACCACTTGACCCAGTAATCCTACTACTGCGTATCTACCCAGAGGAAAAGAAGTCATTATATGAAAAAGATACTTGCACACATATGTTTATAGTGGCACAATTCAAAATTGCAAAGTTGTTGACATTTGCCAACTTGGCATTGCAACCCAAATGCCCATCTATCAGCTAGTGGATAAAGAAATTTTAACATACATGTACTATGGAATGCTACTCAGCCATTAAAAGGAACTAAATAATGGCATTTACAGCAACTTGGATGGAACTGGAGACCACTATTCTAAGTGAAGTAACTCAGGAATGGAAAACCAAACATGGTATGCTTTCACTTATAAGTAGGAGCTAAGTTATGAGACTTTGGGGACCCAGAGAGAAGAATGGGATGAGAGTAAAAGATAAAAAGATTACTCATTGGGCACAGTGTATACTGCTTGTGTGATGGGTGCACAAAAATCTCAGAAATTGCCACTGAAAAACTTATTCATGTAACCAAACATCACCTGTTCTCCCAAAACCTATGGAAATAAAAAATTACAATTTTAAAAAAGGAAAAAAATTCCATTCAAAAGTGAGCAATTTCGAAGGTTAAAGAAAAATAAGCCCACAAAGAAAAGAAAGAATAAGTGTAAGGACCTGGACCACTTAAAAATCCAGAATGCCTTATTTTTTTCAAACAACCACATCACCTATCCAGCAAAGGTTCTGAACTGGCTGAGAAAGCTGAATGATAGAAATATAATTTAGAATGCAGATAAGAGTTAAGATCATTGAGTTACAGAAGTACATTAAAACTCAGTCCAAGGAAGCTAAAAATCATGATGAAACAATACAGGAAATAACAGACAAAATAGCCAGTATAGAAAAGAATGTAAGTGACCTGATAGGGTTGAAAAACACCCTACAAAAATTGCATAATGCAGTCACAAGTATTAATAGCAGAATACACCAAGCAGAGAAAAGAATCACAGAACTTGAAGACTAGCTTTCTGAAATAAGACAGCCAAGAATAGAGAAGAAAAGAATAAAAAGGAACAAACAAAACCTCTGAGAAATATAGGATTTTTGTAATAAGACTGAATCTATGACTCATTGGTGTCCCTAAAGACATAGGGAAAATGGAACCACCTTGGAAAACATATTTCAGGATTTCATGCATGAGAACTTTCCCAGCCTAGCTGGAAAGGCCAACATTCCAATTCAGGAAATGCAAAGAACCCCAGGAAGATACTTCACAAGATTATCCCTGAGGCACAATTATCAGATTCTCCAAGGTTGAAATTAAAGAAAAAATGTTAAAGGCAGCTACAGACAAAACCAAGGTTACCTACAAAGGGAAACTCATCAGACTAACAGCAGACTTCTAAGCAGAAACTCTAAAAGCCAGAACAGATTGAGGGCCAATATTCAACACTCTTAAAAAAAAGAAATTCAAACCCAGACTTTCCTATTCAGTCCAAATAAGCTTCATAAGTAAAGGAGAATTAAGATCCTTTTCAGACAAGCAAATGCTGAGGGAAGTCATTACCATTACACCTGCCTTACGAAGCCCTAAATATGGAAAGGAAAGTGCGTTATCAGCCAATACAAAAACACAGTGAAGCACAGAGACTGGTGACACTATAAAGCAACCACATCAAGAAGTCTGCAAAATAACCAGGTAACATTATGACAGGATCAAATTTACAAATATCAATACTAAGGCATGGTGGCTCATGCCTGTAATCCCATCACTTTGGGAGGCTGAGGCAGGTGGATCACTTGAGGCCAGGAGTTCAAGACCAGTCTGGTAAACATGGTGAAACCCCATCTCTACTGAAAATACAAAACTTAGCTGGGTGTGTTGGCACACATCTGTGGTCCCAGCTACTTAGGAGGCGGAGGCACTAGAATCACTTGAAGCTGGGAGACAGAGATGGCGGTGAACTGGGATCACACTACTGTACTCCAAATAGGGTGACAGAGCAAGACCCTGTCTCAAAAAAAAAAAAAAAAAAAGAATGTGCAAACAACCTTGAATGTAAGTGGGCTAAATGCCCCAATTAAAAGACACAGACTGGAAAGCTGAATAAAGAACCAAGATCCATTGGTATGCTGTCCTCAAGAGACTCATCTCACATGCAATGATGCATATAGGCTCAAAATAAAGGAATGGAGAAAAGTATACCAAGCAAATGGAAAACAGAAAAAAGCAGGGGTTGCAATCCTAAATTCTGAAAAAACAGACTTTAAACCAACAAAGATCAGAAAAGACAAACAAGGGCATTTCATAATGGTAAATAGTTCAACAAGAAGAGCTAACTATCATAAATATATCTGCACTCAACACAGGAGCACCCAAATTCATGAAGCAAGTTCTTAGACCTTCAAAGAGACTTAGACTCCCATGCAATAATAGTGGGAAATTTTAATACCACACTGACAATGTTAAACATATCACCAAGGCAGAAAATTAACAAAGCTATTCAGAATATGAACTCTGCACTGGAGCAAGTGGACCTGATAGACATCTACAGAACTCTCCACTGCAAAATGACAGAATATACATTTTTTTCTCATGGCCTTATGGAACATACTTTAAAAGTGATCACAGAATTGGAAGTAAAACACTCATCAGCAAATGCAAAATAACTGAAATGACAACAAACAGTCTCTCAGACCACAAAATCAAGACTAAGAAATTAACTCAAAGCCATACAATTACATGGAAATTAAATAACCTGTTCCTGAATGACTTTGGGGTAAATAAAGAAATGAAGACAAAAATCAAGAAGTTCTTTGAGTCTGGTTTGGCTATGTCCCCAACCATATCTTAAATGGTAGTTCTCATAACTCCCCCTGCACATATTCCCTCTTGCCTGATGCCATGTAAGATGTAACTTTGCTCCTCATTTGCCTTCTGCCATGATTGTGAAGCCTCCCCAGCCATGTGAAACTGTGAGTCAATTAAACCTCTTTTCTTTATAAATTACCCACTCTCAGGTATGTCTTTATTATCAGCATGAGAAGAGACTAATAGAGAAACTAAAGAGAACAAAGATATGATATACCAGAATCTCTGGGACACAGCAATGGCAGTGGTAAAAGGGAAATTTATAGCACTAAATGCACACAGCAAAAAATTAGAAAAATCTCAAGTTAACAACCTAATATCCACAACCAAAAAACTAGAGAACAAAAAGAAAACCAACCCCAAAGCTAGCAGAAGACAAGAAATAACAAAAACCAGAGCTGAACTAAAGGAGATAGAGACACACAAAAACCTTTTAAAGCATCAATGAATCCAGGAGCTGGTATTTTTTCTTTTTTTTTTGAAAAAACTTACAAAATAGGTAGAACACTAGCTAGAAGAATAAAGAAGAAATGAGAGAAGATTAAAATAAGCACAATCAGAAACAACAAGTGGTATATTACTATTGACCCAACAGAAATACAAATAAACATCAGAGAATATTATGAACACCTCTATGCACATAGACTGGAAAATCTGAAAAAAAAGATAAATTCCTGGACACATACACCCTCCCAAGAATGAACTAGAAAGAATTTGAATCCCTAAACAGATCAATAACAAGCTCTGACATTGAGTCAGTAATAAATAACCTACCAACCAAATAAACCCCAAAATCAGTTGGATTCACAGCTGAATTCTACCAGATGTACAAAGAAGAGCTGGTACCATTCCTGTTGAAACTATACCAAAAAAATGAGGAAGAGGGCCTCCTCAGTAACTCATTCTATCAGCATCACCCTGATACCAACACAATAAAAACCAAAAAACTTCATGCAAATATCCTTGATGAACATCGAAGCAAAAATTCTCAACAACATACTGGCAAACAGAATTCAGCAGCACATAAAAAGGCTGACCCACCATGATCAAGTAGGCTTTATCCCTGGGATGCAAGGTTGTTCAACATACACAAATCAATAAATGTAATTTATCACATAAACAGAACTAAAGACAAAAAGCACATGATAATCTCAATAGATGCAGAAAAGGCTTTCAATAAAAATCAACACTGCTTCATGTTAAAATCTCTCAATATAGTAGGTTTTGAAGGAACGTACTTCAATAATAAGAGCCATCTACCTATGACAAACTCACAGCCAACATCATACTGAATGGGCAAAAGCTGAAAACACTCCCCTTCAACATCAGCACAAAACAAAGATGCCCTCTCTCATCACTCCTATTCACCATAGTATTGGAAGTCCTGACCAGGGCAATGAAGCAAGAGAGAAAAAATAAACGTTTTCAAATAAGAAGAGAAGAAGTCAAACTATCCCTGTGTGCAGACAACATGATCCTGTATTCAGAAAACCCCCATAGCCTCAGCCCAAATGCTTCTTCAGCTGATAAACAATTTCAGCAAAGGCTCAGAATAGAAAATCAATGTGCAAAATCACTTATATTTTTATACACCAACAACAGTTAATTTGAGAGCCAAATCAGAAAGGCAATTTCATTCACAATTGCCACAAAAAATAAAATACCTAGAAATACAGCTATCCAGGGAGCTGAAAGATCTCTACAAGGAGAACTACAAACCACTGCTCAAAGAAATCAGAGATAACACAAATAAATGAAAATAAAATTCCATGCTCACGGAGAGGAAGAATCAATATTGTTAAAATGGCCATACTGCCCAAAGCAATTTACAGACTCAATGCTATTCCTATTAAACCAACATTGACATTCCTCACAGAACTAGAAAAAACTATTTTAAAAATCATATGGACCTGAAAAAGAGCCCAAATAGCCAGGGTAATCCTGAGCAAAAGAAAAAAGCTGAAAACATCATGTTTCCCAACTTAAAACTATATGACATGACTGCACTCTAGCCTGGGTGACATAGCGAGACTCTGTCTAAAAAAAAAAATAAAAAAGAAAAAAAGAAAAAAACTATATGACATGGCTACAGTAATCAAAACAGCATGGTACTGATGCAAAAACAGACACATAGACAAATGGAAAAAATAGAATACCCAGAAATAAGGTCACACACCTACAAGTACTCGATCTTCAACAATCCTGACAAAAACAAGGAATAGGAAAAGAAGCCCCTATTCAATAAATGGTGCTGGGGTAACTGGCTAGCTATACGCAGAAGATTAAATTTGGAGCCCTTCCTTACACCATACACAAAAATTAACTCAAGATGGATAAAAACTTAAATGTAAAACCCCAAACTATAAAAACCCTGGAAGGTAACCTAAGCAGTGCCATTCTGGACATTGGAACAAACAAGGATTTCATGATGAAGACACCAAAAGCCATTGCAACAAAGGCAAAAATTCACAAATGAGATTTAATTATACTAAAGAGCTTCTGTGCAGCAAAGGAAACTATCAACAGAGTAAACAGACAACTTACAGAATGGAAGAAAATTTTTGCAAACTATGCATCTGACAAAGGTCTAATATCCAGTATCTATCAAGAACTTACATTTATAAAGAAAAGAGCCCAACAATTCCATTAAAATAGGCAAAAATCATGAAGAGACACTTTTCAAAAGAAGACATACATGTGGCCAATGATCATATGGAAAAAATCTCAACATCACTGATTATTAGAGAAATGCAAATGAAAACTACAATGAGATACCGTCTTATACCAGTCAGAATGGCTATTATTAAAAAGTCAAAAAATTAAAGATGCTGCAGAGGTTGCAGAGAAAAGAATGCTTATACACTGTTGGTGGGAGTGAAAATTACTTCAACCACTGTGGAAAACAGTGTGGTGATTCCTCAAAGACCTAAAGACAAAAATACCACTTGATCCAGCAATCCTATTACTGGGTATATACCCAAAGTTATATAAATCATTCTATTATAAAGATACATGCATACATATGTTCTTTCCAGTACTATTCAAAATAGCAAAGACATGAAAGGAACGTAAACACCCATCAATGGTAGACTGGATAAAGAAAATATGGTACATATACACAATGGAATACTATGCAGTCATAGAAAAGAATGAGGTTATGTTCTTTGCAGGAACATGGATAGAGCTGGAGGCCATTATCCTTAGCAAACGAATGCAGGGTCAGAAAACCAAATACCACATGTTTTCACTGATAAGTGTGGGCTAAATGATAAGAACACATGGACACATAGAGGGAAACAACACACACTGGGTCTATTGCAGGGTGGAGGGTGGGACAAGGGAGTGGATCAGCAAAAATAACTAATCGGTAATAGGCTTAATAGCTGGGTGATGAAACAATCTATACAACAAACCACCATGACACAAGTTTACCTACATAAGAAACCTGTGCATGTACACCTGAACTTAAAATATAAGTTAAAAAGTGAATTATTGGACAGGGCGTGGTGGCTCACGCTTGTAGTTCCATCACTTTGGGAGGCCAAGGCGGGCAGATCACAAGGTCAGGAGTTCGAGACAAGCCTGACCAACATGGTGAAACACCGTCTCTACTAAAAATACAAAAATTAGCCAGGCATGGTGGTGCATGCCTGTAATCCCAGCTTCTCAAGAGGCAAGCCTCATGGTAATTACAAAGAAAAACCTACAATAGACACAAAAAAGAAAAAAAAAAGAGTCAAAGTGTATCACTACAAAAATAATAAAATCACAAATACAGATGGCAAGAGAGGAAGACAGAAACAGAAGAACTACAAAACAGACAGAAAATAATTAGTAAAATGGCAATAAGAAGTTCTTACTTTTTTCATTATACTTTAAGTTTTAGGGTACATGTGCACAATGTGCAGGTTAGTTACATATGTATACATGTGCCAATGTGCCATGTTGGTGTGCTGCACCCATTAATTCATCAATTAACATTAGGTATATCTCCTAATGCTTTCCCTCCCCTCTCCCCACACCCCACAACAGGCCCCGGTGTGTGATGTTCCCCTTCCTGTGTCCATGTGTTCTCATTGTTCAATTCCCACCTGTGAGTGAGAACATGCGGTGTTTGGTTTTTTGTCCTTGCGATAGTTTGCTGAGAATGATGGTTTCCAGCTTCATCCATGTCCCTACAAAGCACATAAACTCATCCTTTTTTATGGCTGCATAGTATTCCATGGTGTATATGTGCCACATTTTCTTAATCCAGTCTATCATTGTTGGATATTTGGCTTGGTTCCAAGTCTTTGCCATTGTGAATAGTGCCGCAATAAACATACATGTGCATGTGTCTTTATATCAGCATGATTTATAATCCTCTGGGAATATACCCAGTAATGGGATGGCTGGGTCAAATGGTAATTCTAGTTCTAGATCCCTGAGGAATCGCCACACTGACTTCCACAATGGTTGAACTAGTTTACAGTCCCACCAACAGTGTAAAAGTGTTCCTATTTCTCCACATCCTCTCCAGCACCTGTTGTTTCCTGACTTTTTAGTGATCACCATTCTAACTGGTGTGAGATGGTATCTCATTGTGGTGTTGATTTGCATTTCTCTGATGACCAGTGATGATGAGCATTTTTTCATGTTTTTTGGCTGCATAAATGTCTTCTTTTGAGAAGTGTCTGTTCATATCCTTCGCCCACTTTTTGATGTGGTTGTTTGTTTTTTTCTTGTAAATTTGTTTGAGTTCATTGTAGATTCTGGATATTAGCTCTTTGTCAGATGGGTGGATTGCAAAAATTTTCTCCCATTCTGTAGGTTGCCTGTTCACTCTGATGGTAGTTTCTTTTGCTGTGCAGAAGCTCTTTAGTCCAATTAGATCCCATTTGTCAATTTTGGCTTTTGTTGCCATTGCTTTTGGTGTTTTAGACATGAAGTCCTTGCCCATGCCTATGTCCTGAATTGTATTGCCTATGTTTTCTTCTAGGGTTTTTATGGTTTTAGGTTTAACATTGAAGTCTTTAATCCATCTTGAATTAATTTTTGTATAAGGTTTAAGAAAGGGATCCAGTTTCAGCTTTCTCCATGTGGCTAGCCAGTTTTCCCAAGCACCATTTATTAAATAGGGAATCCTTTCCCCATTTCTTGTTTTTGTCAGGTTTGTCAAAGATCAGATAGTTGTAGATATGCGGCGTTATTTCTGAGGGCTTTGTTCTGTTCCATTGGTCTATATCTCTGTTTTGGTACAAGTACCATGCTGTTTTGGTTACTGTAGCCTTGTAGTATAGTTTGAAATCAGGTAGCGTGATGCCTCCAGCTTTGTTCTTTTGGCTTAGGATGGACTTGGCAATGTGGGCTCTTTTTTAGTTCCATATGAACTTTAAAGTAGTTTTTTCCGATTCTGTAAAGAAAGTCATTGGTAGCTTGATGGGGATGGCATTGAATCTATAAATTACCTTGGGCAGTATGGCCATTTTCACCATATTGGTTCTTCCTACTCATGAGCATGGAATGTTCTTCCATTTGTTTGTATCCTCTTTTATTTCATTGAGCAGTGGTTTGTAGTTCTCCTTGAAGAGGTCCTTCACATCCCTTGTAAGTTGGATTTCTAGGTATTTTATTCTCTTTGGAGCAATTGTGAATGGAAGTTCACTCATGATTTGCCTCTCTGTTTGTCTCTTATTGGTGTATAAGAAAGCTTGTGATTTTTGCACGTTGATTTTGTATCTTGAGATTTTGCTGAAGTTGCCTATCAGGTTAAGGAGATTTTGGGCTGAGAAGATGGGGTTTTCTAGATATACAATCATGTCATCTGCAAATAGGGACAATTTGACTTCCTCTTTTCCTAATTGAATACCCTTTATTTCCTTCTCCTGACTGATTGCCCTGGCCAGAACTTCCAATACTATCTTGAATAGGAGTGGTGAGAGAGGGCATCCCTGTCTTGTGCCAGTTTTCAAAGGGAATGCTTCCAGTTTTGGCCCATTCAGTATGACATTGGCTGTGGGTTTGTCATAGAGAGCTATTATTATTTTAAGACATGTCCCATCAATACCTAATTTATTCAGAGTTTTTAGCATGAAGCACTGTTGAATTTTGTCAAAGGACTTTTCTGCATCTATTGAGATAATCATGTGGTTTTTGTCTTTGGTTCGGTTTATATGCTGGATTACATTTATTGATTTGTGTATGTTGAACCAGCCTTGCATCCTAGGTATGAAGCCCACTTGATCATGGTGGATAAGCTTTTTGATGTGCTGCTGGATTTGGTTTGCCACTATTTTATTGAGGATTTTTGCATCGATGTTCATCAGGGATATTGGTCTAAAATTCTCTTTTTTTGTTGTGTCTCTGCCAGGCTTTGGTATCAGAATGTTGCTGGCCTCATAAAATGAGTTAGGGAGGATTCCCTCTTTTTCTATTGACTGGAATAGTTTCAGAAGGAATGGTACCAGCTCCTCCTTGTACCTCTGGTAGAATTTGGCTGTGAATCCATCTGGTCCTGGACTTTTTTTGGTTGGTAAGCTATTAATTATTGCCTCACTTTCAGAGCCTGTTATTGGTCTATTCAGAGATTCAACTTCTTCCTGGTTTAGTCTTGGGAGGGTGTATGTGTCAAGGAATTTATTCATTTCTTCTAGATTTTCTAGTTTTTTTGCATAGAGGTGTTTATAGTATTCTCTGATGGTAGTTTGTATTTCTGTGGGATAGGTGGTGATATCCCCTTTATCATTTTTTACTGCGTCTATTTGATTCTTCTCTCTTTTCTTCTTTATTAGTCTTGCTGGTGGTCTATCAATTTTGTTGATCTTTTAAAAAAACCAGCTCCTGGATTCATTGATTTTTTGAAGGGTTTTTTGTGTCTCTATTTCCTTCAGTTCTGCTCTGATCTTAGTTATTTCTTGCCTTCTGCTAGCTTTTGAATGCGTTTGCTCTTGCTTCTCTAGTTCTTTTAATTATGATATTAGGGTGTCAATTTTAGTTCTTTCCTGCTTTCTCTTGTGGGCATTTAGTGCTATAAATTTCCCTCTACACACTGCTTTGAATGTGTCCCAGAGATTCTGGTATATTGTGTCTCTGTTCTCATTGGTTTCAAAGAACATCTTTATTTCTGCCTTCATTTCGTTACATACCCAGTAGTCATTCAGGAGCAGGTTTTTCAGTTTCCATGTAGTTGAGTGGTTTTGAGTGATTTTCTTAATCCTGAGTTCTAGTTCGATTGCACTGTGGTCTGAGAGACAGTTTGTTATAATTTCTGTTCTTTTACATTTGCTGAGGAGTGCTTTACTTCTAACTATGTGGTCAATTTTGGAATAGGTGTGGTGTGGTGCTGAAAAGAATGTATATTCTGTTGATTTGGGGTGGAGAGTTCTGTAGATGTCTATTAGGTCCACTTGGGTGCAGAGATGAGTTCAATTCCTGCATATCGTTGTTAACTTTCTGTCTCGTTGATCTGTCTAATGTTGACAGTGGTGTTAAAGTCTCCCATTATTATTGTGTGTGAGTCTAAGTGTCTTTCTAGGTCTCTAAGGACTTGCTTTATGAATCTGGGTGCTCCTGTATTTGGTGCATATATATTTAGGATAGTTAGCTCTTCTTGTTGAATTGATCCCTTTACCATTATGTAATGGCCTTCTTTGTCTCTTTTGATCTTCATTGGTTTGAAGTCTTTTTTATCAGAGACTAGGATTGCAACCCCTGCCTTTTTTTGTTTCCCATTTACTTGGTAGATCTTCCTCCATCCCTTTATTTTCAGGCTGTGTGTGTCTCTGCACGTGAGATGGGTTTCCTGAATACAGCACACTGATGGGTCTGACTCTTTATCCAATTTGTCAGTCTGTGTCTTTTAATTGGAGCATTTAGCCCATTTACATTTAAGGTTAATATTGTTCTGTGTGAATGTGATCCTGTCATTATGATGTTAGCTGGTTATTTTGCTCGTTAGTTGATGCAGTTTCTTCCTTGCCTCGATGGTCTTTACAATTTGGCATGTTTTTGCAGTGGCTGGTACCAGTTGTTCCTTTCCATGTTTAGTGCTTCCTTCAGGAGCTCTGTTAGGGCAGGCCTGATGGTGACAAAATCTGTCAGCATTTGCTTATCTGTAAAGGATTTTATTTCTCCTTCACTTATGAAGGTTAGTTTGGCTGGATATGAAATTCTGGGTTGAAAATTCTTTTCTTTAAGAATGATGAATATTGGCTCCCACTGTCTTCTGGCTTGTAGAGTTTCTGCCAAGAGATCCGCTGTTATTCTGATGGGCTTCCCTTTGTGCATAACCCGACCTTTCTCTCTGGTTGCCCTTAACATTTTTTCCTTCATTTCAACTCTGGTGAATCTGACAATTATATCTTGGAGTTGCTCTTCTCGAGGAGCATCTTTCTGGCATTCTCTGTATTTCCTGAATTTGAATATTGGCCTGCCTTGTGAGATTGGGGAAGTTCTCCTGGATAATGTCCTGCAGAGTGTTTTCCAACTTGGTTCCATTCTCCCCGTCACTTTCAGGTACACCAATCAGATGTAGATTTGGTCTTTTCACATAGTCCCATATTTCTTGGTGGCTTTGTTCATTTCTTTTTGTTCTTTTTTCTCTAAACTTCTCTTCTCGCTTCATTTCATTCATTTGATCTTCCATCACTGATACTCTTTCTTCCAGTTGATCGAATCAGCCACTGAGGCTTGTGGATTTGTCACATAGTTCTCATGCCATGGTTTTCAGCTCCATCAGGTCCTTTAAGGACTTCTCTGCCTTCGTTATTCTAGTTAGCCATTCATCTAATTTTTTCAAGGTTTTTAACTTCTTTGCCATGGGTTCGAACTTGCTCCTTTAGCTTGGAGTAGTTTGATCATCTGAAGCCTTCTTCTCTCAACTCATCAAAGTCGTTCTCCTTCCAGGTTTGTTCTGTTGCTGGTGAGAAGCTGTGTTCTTTTGGAGGAGGAGAGGCACTCTGATTTTTAGAGTTTCCAGTTTTTCTGCTCTATTTTTTCCCCATCTTTGTGGTTTTATCTACCTTTGGTCTTTGATGATGGTGACATACAGACAGGGTTTTGGTATGGATGTCCTTTCTGTTTGTTAGTCTTTGAGGTCCACTCCAGACCCTGTTTACCTGGGTATCCGCAGCAGAGGCTGCATAACAGCAGATATTGGTGAACAGCAAATGTTGCTGCTTGATCGTTCCTCTGGAAGTTTTGTCTCAGAGGAGTACCCGGCTGTGTGAGGTGTCAGTCTGCCCCTACTCTGGGGTGCCTCCCAGTTAGGCTACTCTGGGGCCATTGACCCACATGAGGAGGCTGTCTGTCCATTCTCAGATCTCAAGCTGCATGCTGGGAGAACCACTACTCTCTTCAAAGCTGTCAGACAGGGACCTTTAATTCTGCAGAGGTTTCTGCTGCCATTTGTTTGGCTATGCCCTGCCCCCAGAGGTGGAGTCTACAGAGGCACGCAGGCCTCCTTGAGCTGTGGTGGGCTCCACCCAGTTTGAGCTTCCTGGCTGCTTTGTTTACCTACTCAAGCCTCAGTAATGGCAGGCGCCCCTCCTCCAGCCTTGCTGCCTCCTTGCAGTTTGATCTCAGACTGCTGTTCTAGCAATGAGTGAGGCTCTGTGGGCATAGGACCCTCCAAGCCAGACGTGGGATATAATCTGGTGTGCTGTCTGCTAAGACCATTGGAAAAACACAGTATTAGGGTTGGAGTGACCCAATTTTCCAGTTGCTGTCTGTCACCCCTTTCTTTGACTAGGAAAGGGAATTCCCTGACCCCTTGAGCTTCCCAGGTGAGGTGATGCCTCACCCTGCTTTGGCTCATGCTCGGTGCACTCCACCCACTGTCCTGCACCCACTGTCTGACACTCCCCAGTGAGATGAACCCAGTACCTCAGTTGGAAATGCAGAAATCACCCATATTCTGCCAGAAGTTCTTACATTGTAATAATTACTTTATGTAAAAATGAATTACAGTTTATATAGAGTGAATAGATAGAAAACAAGATCAAGCTCTATGCTGTCTACCAGAGACTCATTTTTGATTTAAGTACACACTTAAGCTGAAAGTGAAAATGTAGAATAAAGTATGATTGCAAATGGTATTTAAAAGGGAGTGGGGGGGCTCTATCTATATCAGACATAATAGACCTCAAGCCATAAACTCACAAGGGCCTAAGAAGGTCATCACATAATGAAAATAGGGTTAGTTCAGCAAGGTGATATAACAATTGTAAATATATATGCATCCAATATCAAAGTGCCTAGTTATATAAAGAAAAGATTGACATGTCCATAAGAAGAAATGGGCAATAAAATAAGTACAGGAGACTTTAATACCCCACTATCAACAATGGACAAAGTAGGCAGTTTTTCCCTAACAGTGCTAGGTCTGGGAGGTGTGGACTGGGTAGAATTAATCACAGTGCGGTGAAGCAGCTGTGGCCAGACTGCTTCTCTAGATGCCTCCTCACTGGGCAGGGAGTCTCTTTAAGAAAGGTAACAACCTCAGTTAGGGGCTTACAGATAAACTCCCATCTCCCTGGGACAGAGCACTTAAAAGAACGGGAAGCTGTGGGCACAGTTTCAGAGGACTTAATCTCTCCTGCCTGCCAGCTCTGAAGAGAGCATCTAATCCTGGCAAGAGGGATTCTCCCAGCACAATGTACCAGCTTTGCTAAGGGACAGACTACCTCCTCAAATGGGTTCCAGATACTCATGCCTTGTGACTAGGAAAGACTTCCCAAAATGGGTCAACAGGCACCTCATACAGGAGAGCTTCAGTTGGCATCAGGCTGGTGTCCCTCTGGGATGAAGCTTCCAGAGGAAGGAGCAGACAGCAATCTTTGCTGTTCTGAAGCCTCCACTGATGATACCCAGGCAAACTAGGTCTGGAGTGGACCTCCAGCAAACTATAGCAGACCTGCAGAAGATGGGCCTCTCTGTCAGAAGAAAAACTAACAAACAGAAAGCAACAGCATCAACAACAACAATAAGAACCTCCACAAGAAACTTCATGCAAAGGTCTTTAGCCTCAAAGATCAAAGGTAAATAAATCCACAAAGATAAGGAAAAACCAGTGCAAAAACACTGAAAATTCCAAACACCAGAATGGCTCTTCTCCAAATGATAACAACTCCTCTCTAGCAAGGGCACAAAACTGGATGGAGAGTGAGAGTGACAAATTGACAGAAGTAGGCTTCAGAAGGTGGGTAATAACAAACTCCTCTGAGTCAAAGAGGCATGTTCTAACCCAATGCAAGGAAGCTAAGAACAATGATAAAAGGTTACAGGCACAGATAACTAGAATAACCAGATTAGAGAAGAAAATAAATGACCTGATGGGGCTGAAAAACACAGCAAGAGAAATTCATGAAGCAGACACAAGTATCAATAGCCAAATTGTTCAAGTGGAACAAACGATATCCGAGATTGAAGATCAACTTACTGAAATGAGGCATGAAGACAGGATTGGAGAAAAAAGAATGTAAAGGAACAAATGAAGCCTCCAAGAAATGTGGGACTCTTTGAAAAGACCAAACCTATGACTGATTGTTGTACCAGAAAATGACAGGGAGATTGGAACCAAGTTGGAAAACACACTTTGAGATATTATCCAGGAGAACTTCCACAACCTAGCAAGACAGGCCAACATTCAAATTCTGGAAATACAGAGAACACTACTAAGATTCTCCTCGAGAAGAGCAACCCCAAAACACATAATTGTCAGATTTGCCAAGTTTGAAATGAAGGAAAAAATGTTAAGTGCAGGCAGAGAGAAAAGTCAGGTTACCTACAAAGGGAAGCCCATCAGACTAACAGCAGATCTCTCTGCAGATAACTTACAAGCCAGAAAACAGTGGGGGCCAATATTCAACATTCCAAAAGAAAAGAATTTTCAACCCAGAATTTCATATCCAGCCAAACTAAGCTTCATAAGTGAAGGAGAAATAAAATCTTTTACAGACAAGAAAATGCTGAGGGATTTTATCATTACCAGGCCTGCCTTACAAGAGCTCCTGAAGGAAGCACTAAATATAGAAGAAAAATTTGGTACCAGCCACAGCAAAAACACACCAAAATATAAAGACCAATGACATTATGAAGAAACTGCATCAACTAATGTGAAAATAATCATCTAGCATCACGATGACAAGATCAAATTCATACATAAAAATATTAACCTTAAATGTAAATGGGTTCAATGCCCCAATTAAAAGACACAGGCTGGCAAATTGCATAGTCAAGACCCATTGGTATGCTGATTTAAGGAGACTCATCTCAAATGCAAAGACACACATAGGCTCAAAATAAAGGGATGGAGGTATATGTATATTTACCAAGCAAATGGAAGACAAAAAAAAAAAAAAAGGAAAGGTTGCACACGTAGTCTCTGTTAAAACATACTGCAAACCAACAAAGATTTAAAAAGACAAAGAAGGCCATTACATAATGGTAAAGGCATCAAAGCAACAAGAAGAGCTAACTATTCTAAACATATATGCACCTAATACAGGAGCATCCAGATTCATAAAGCATCTTCTTAGAGACCTAGAAAGAGATTTGGACTCCCACACAGTAATAGTGGAAGACTTTAACACCCCACTGTCAATATTAGACAGATCAATGAGACAGAAAATTAACAAGGATATTCAGGACTTGAACTCAGCTCTGGACCAATGGGACCTAATAGACATCTACAGAATTCTCCACCCCAAATCAATGGAATATACATTCTTCTCAGCACCACATAGCACTTATTCTAATATCAACCACATAACTAGAAGTAAAACACTCCTCAGCAAATGCAAAAGAATAGAAATCATAAAAATTGTCTCTCAGACACAGTACAATCAAATTAGAACTCAGAATTAAGAAACTCACTCAAAACTGCACTACATGGAAACTGAACAACCTGCTCCTGAATGACTACTGGGTAAATAACAAAATTAAAACTGAAATAAAGAAGTTCTTTGAAACCAGTGAGAACAAAGAGACAATGTACCAGAATCTCTGGGACACAGCTAAAGCAGTATTTAGAGGGAAATTTATAGCACTAAATGTCCACAAGAGAAAGTGGGAAAGATCTAAAATTGACACCCTAACATCACAATTAAAAGAACTGGAGAAGCAAGAGCAAACAAATTTCAAAGCTAACAGAAAACAAAAAATAACTAAGGTCAAATCAGAACTGAAAGAGACAGAGACACAAAAAACCCTTCAAAACATCAATGAATCCAGGAGCTGTTTTTTGAAAAGGTTAACAAATTAAAGAGACAACTAGTCAGACTAAAAAAGAAAAAAGAGAGAATAATCAAATAGACACAGTAAAAAATGATAAAGGAGATATCACCACTGATCCCACAGAAATACAAACTACCATCAGAGAATACTATAAACACCTCTATGCAAATAGACTAGAAAATCTAGAAGAAATAGATAAATTCTTGTACACATACACCCTCCCAAGATGAAACTAGAAAGAAGTCGAATCCGTAAATAGATCAATAACAAGCTCTGAAATTGAGGCAGTAATTAATAGCCTACCAACCAAAAAAAGCCCAAGTCCAGATGGATTCACAGCCAAATTCTACCAGAGGTACAAAGAGGAGTTGGTACTATTTCTTCTGAAATTATTCCAAACAGTAGAAAAAGATGGACTCCTCCCTAACTCATTTTATGGGTCCAGCATCATTCTGATACTAAAACCTGACAGAGACAAAATGAAAAAAAAATCTTCAGGCGAATATCCCTGATGAACATCAATGTGAAAATCCTCAATAAAATGCTGGACTTCAAACTATACTACAATGCTATGGTAACCAAGACAGCAAGGTACTGGTAACAAAACAGAGATATAGTCCAATGGAACAGAACAGAGACCTCAGAAATAACACCACATGTCTGCAACCATCAGATCTTTGACAAATTTGAGAAAAGGAAGCAATGGGGAAAAATTTCCTATTTAATAAGTAGTGCTGGGAAAACTGGCTAGCCATATGTAAAAAACAGAAACTGGCCCCTTTCCTTACACTTTATACAAATATTAACTCAAGATGGATTAAAGACTTAAATGTAAAACCTAAAACCATAAAAACCCTAGAAGAAAACCTAGGCAACACCATTCGGGACATAGGCATGAGCAAAGACTTCATGACTAAAACACAAAAAGCAACTGCAACAAAAGCCAAAATTGACAAATGGGATCAAATTAAACTAAAGGGCTTCTGCACTGCAAAAGAAACTATCATCAGAGTGAACAGGCAACCTACAGAATGGGAGAAAATTTTTGCAATCTACCCATCTGACAAAGTTCTAATATACAGAATCTACAAGGAACTTAAACAAATTTACAACAAAAAAAAACAAACAACCCCATGAAAAAGAGGGCAAAGGATATCAACAGTATACATATGTAACAAACCTGCACATTGTGCACATGTACCCTAGAACTTAAAGTATAATAAAAAAAGAAGACATTTATGCAGCCAACTAACATATGAAAAAAAAGCCATCATCACGGTCATTAGAGAAGTGCAAATCAAACCCACAATGAGATAACATCTCATGCCAGTCAGAGTGGTGATCATTAAAAAGTCAGGAAAAAAATATTGGTGAGGATGTGGAGAAATAGGAACATTTTTACACTGTTGGTGTGAGTGTAAATTAGTACGACCATTGTGGATACAGTGTGGTGATTCCTCAAGGATCTGGAACAAGAAATACTATTTGAACCAGCAATCCCATTACTGGGTATATACCTAAAGGACTATAAATCATTCTACCCTAAAGACACATGCATATTTATGTTTATTGCTGCACTATTCACAATAGAAAAGACTTAGAATCAACCCAAATGCCCATCACTGATAGACTGGATAAAGAAAATGTGGCACATATATACCATGGAATACTATGCAGGCATAAAAAAGGATGAGTTTGTGTCCTTTGCAGGGACACGGATGAAGCTGGAAGCCATCATTCTCAGCGAAATAACACAGGAACAGAAAAGTGAACACTGCGTGTTCTCACTCATATGTGGGAGTTGAAAAATGACAACTGAAGGACACAGCTGGGGAGAACTTCACACACTGGGGTCTGATAGGAGGTAGGGGTCAAGGGGAGAGAGAGCATTAGGACAAATACCTAATGCATGTGGGACTTAAAGCCTAGATGATGGGTTGATAGGTGCAGCAAACCACCATGGCACATGTATACCTATGAAACAGACCTGTACGTTCTGCACATGTATCTCAGAACTTTAAGTAAAATAATGAAAACAATTAGAGCAGAAACAAATGATATAGAGAACAAAAAAACAAAAGCAAAGCAACAAAATGAAGAATTGCTTTTTGAAAAGATATTACTAAATCCTTAGCCAAAAAGATGAAAGAATCAAATAAATCAATTGGAAATGGAAAAAGAAACATTACAGTTGATGCCACAGAAATAAAAATGATCAGAAGGAAATATTATGAACAACTATATGCAAACATATTGGACAACCTACAAGAAATGGATAAATTTCTAGAAACATACAACCTACCACGACTGAATAAAAAGAAAAGCCTAAACAGAAGAAAAAGAAATGAGATTAAATTAGTAATAAAAAAAAACTCTCAACAACAACAACAACAACAACAACAAAAAGCTCAGGACCAGATGGCTCTAAAAGTGAATTCTACCAAACATTTAAAGAAGAATCAATACCAATACATCTTAATCTCTTACAAAAAATAAAAGTGGAAACACTTCCAAACTCATTTCACAGCATCAGAAAGACCTGATTCTGAAGCCAGACCATGACACCCTAGAAAATAAAACCACAGGTAAATAGTTTTGGAAATAAATATGAATGGAAAAAAAATTTTAACAAAATATTAGCAAACATAATTCAACAGTTTATAAAAATAATCAATCATACACCATAAACAAAGGGAATGTATTCCTGAGATGCCAGGATGGTTCAAAGTACACAAATCAATAAAAGAGTTATACCACATTAGCAAAATGAAGGATTTAAAAATCACATCTCAATAGATGCAAAAAAAAAATTTGACAAAATTCCACCCCCTTTTGTGACAAAACCTCTCAACAAATTCAGTATAGAAGGAACTTACTTCAATGCAATAAAGATCATATATGTAAAGCCCACAGCTAACATCATAATCAATTAACAAAAATACCTATTCTTTTAAGATTTGGTATGAGGCAAGGAGGCCCACTCTCACTACTTCTTGAATAAATAGTTTAATGATAAAATGTTGAATACATAGTAAAAGAAATCTAGTCAGAGAAATTAGCCAAGAAAAATAAATAAAAGTTATCCAAATTAAAAAGAAAAAAAGTAAAATTATCACTATTTGCAAAGGAAATGATCTTATATTTAGAAAAACTTAGAAACTTTACCAAAAACTGTTAGAATTAATAAACAAAAACTTAACACCCAATAAACAAATTTAGTAAAGTTGCAGGATACAAAATCAACAAACAAAAATATGTGCTTCTGTACACTAACAACAAACTATACAAGAAGAAAATTTAGAAAAGTTTCATTTACAGTAGCATAAAAATAATTATTTAATAGGAATAGATTTATTCAAGAAGGTAAACACTTGTTCACTGAATGCTATAAAACACTGATAAAAAGGTAAAATAGACACAAATAATTCAGAATATATCTCTAGTTCATAGATTTGAATAATTAATATTGTTACAATGTCTACACTACTCAAACTGATATACAGATTCTATTTCCATCAAAATCCCAATGGTATTTGTACAGAAATAGAATAAAGAATTCCAAAATTTATATGGAAACCAAAAGACCCCATGTAACCACAGCAATTTTCAGCAAGAACAAGTTGGAGGCTTTCAAATATATTGCCTTCCATGGAAATAAAAACAGTATGATACTGGTATAAAAACAGATATATAGATCAATGAAACAGAATACAGAGGCCGGAAATAAACACATACATGTACGGTAATCAGATCTTCAACAAATGTGCCAAGAATATACAATGGAAAAGAATAGTCTCATCAATAAATTGTGTTATAAATATTGCATGTCCACATACACAAGAATAAATTAAACAATATTTTATTTTATATATAAGCATCAACTTAAAATAGGTTAAAGGCATAGATGTAAGACAAGAAACTGTAAAACTCTAGAAGAAAACATGAAGAAAAACTTCTTGACATTGACCCTTGCAATGATTTATATATGACACTCAAAAGCACAGGAAACAAGAATAAAAGTAAACAAATGGAATTACATCAAAGTAAAAAGCTTCTGTACAGCAAAAGAAATAATCAACAAAATAAATAAAGCAAACTTTGGCGTGGAGAAAATACTTTAGAACTATTTTCTAAAAAAGGGTTAATAAATAAAAAGTATAAGAAATTCCTAGAACAGCAAAAAACTTTTTTAGGGGATTATACAATTTATTTTATTTCATTTCATTTATTATTATTATTTTTTTTTATTTTTAATTTCCATAGGTTATTGGGGAACAGGTGATGTTTGCTTACATGAGTAAGTTCTTTAGTGGTGACTTGTGAGATTTTGGTGCACCAATCACCCAAGCAGTATACACTACACCCAATTTGCGGTCTTTTGTTTGTCTGCTTTGTTTTTGTTTTAGTTTTTGAGACGGAATTTTGCTCTCGCTGCCCAGGCTGGAGTGCAATGGCATGATTTTGGCTCACTGCAACCTCTGCCTCCTGGGCTCAAGCGATTCTCCTGTCTCAGCCTCCGGAGTAGCTGGGATTACAGGCGCCCGCCACCGTGCCCGGCTAATTTTTTGTATTTTTAGTAGAGACGGGGTTTCACCACGTTGGCCAGGCTGGCCTCAAAATCCTGACCTCAGGTGATCCACCAGCCTCGGCCTCCTGAAGTGCTGGGATTACAGGTGTGAGCCACCGTGCCTGGCCACAATTTGTGGTCTTTTATCCCTCACCCCTTTCCTACCCTTTTGCCCTGAGTCCCCAAAGTCCATTATGTAATTCTTATGCCTTTGCATCCTCATAGCTTAGCTCTCACTTATGAGTGACAACGTATGATGTTCAGTGTTTCATTCCTGAGTTACTTCACTTTCACTAATAGTCTCCAGTCTCATCCAGATCACTGCAAATGCCATTATTTTATTCCTTTTGGAGGCTGAGTAATATTTCTTCATACATATACACCACGGTTTCTTTATCCACTCATTGATTGATGGACGTTTGGGTTGGTTTCACGTTTTTGCAATTATGAATTGTGCTGCTATAAACATGCATGTAGAAGTATCATTTTTTGTATGATGACTTCTTTTCCTCTGGGTAGATATCCAGTAGTGGGAATGCTGTATCAAATGGTAGTTCTACTTTTAGTTATTTAAGGAATCTCCACACAGTTTTCCATAGTGGTTGTACTAGTTTACATTCCCACCAGCACTGTAAATGTGTTCCCTTTTCACCACATCCATGCCAACATCTATTTTTTTTATTATAGCCATTCTTGCAGGAGTAAGGTGGTATCACATTGTGATTTTAATTTTAATTTCCCTGATTATTAGTGATGCTGAGCATTTTTTCATATGCTTGTTGGCCATTTGTATATCTTCTTTTGAGATTTATCTATTCATGTTCTTAGCCCACTTTTTTTTTTTTCGAAACAGTGTTTCACTCTTGTTGCCCAGGCTGGAGTGCAATGGTGTGATCTTGGCTCACCGCAACTTCTGCCTCCCAGGTTCAAGCAATTCTCTGGCCTCAGCCTCCTGAGTAGCTGGGATTACAGGCATGCGCTACCATGCCCAACAAATTTTGCAATTTTAGCAGAGATGGGGTTTTTCTATGTTGGTCAGGCTGGTCTTGAACTCCTGATCTCAGGTCTTAGCCCACTTATTTTGTGATTCTTTTTCTTTTTCCTGCTAATTTGTTTGAGTTTGTTGTAGATTCTGGATATTAGTCCTTTGTCAGATGTATAATTTGTGAAGATTTTCTCCCACTCTGTTGGTTTTCTGTTTACTCTGCTTACCATTTCTTTTGATGTGCAAAAGTGCTTTAGTTTAATTAAGTCCTAGCTATTTATCTTTGTTTTTACTGCATTTGCTTTTGGGTTCTTGGTCATGAAATCCTTGCCTAAGCCAATGTCTAGAAGGGTTTTTCCAATGTTATCTTCCAGAATTTTTATAGTTTCAGTTCTTACATTTAGGTCCTTAATCCCTCTTGATTTGATTTTTGTATAAGGAGAGAGATGAGGATCCAGTTTCATTCTCCTACATGTGGCTTGCCGATTATCTCAGCACCATTGGTTGAATGGGGTATCTTTTCCCCACTTTATGTTTTTGTTTGCTTTGTCAAAGACCAGTTGGCTGCAAGTATTTGGGTTTATTTCTGGGTTTTCTATTCCATTCCATTGGTCTATTTGCTTATTTTCATACCAGTACCATGCTGTTTTAATGACTATGACCTTAGAGTATAGTTTATAATCAGGGAATGTGATGCCTCCAGATGTATTCTTTTTGCTTAGTTTTGCATTGGCTATATGGGCTTGATTTTGGTTCCATGTGAATTTTAGGATTGCTTTTTCTAGTTCTGTGAAGAATGATGGTGGTGTTTTGATGGAAGTTGTGTTGAATTTTTAGATCAATGCAAAAATCCTCGATAAAATACTAGCAAACCAAATCCAGCGGCACATCAAAAAGCTTATCCACCATGATCAAGTGGGCTTCATCCCTGGGATGCAAGGCTGGTTCAACATATGAAAATCAATAAACATAATCCACCATATAAACAGAACCAAAGACAAAAACCACATTATTATCTCAATAGGTGAAGAAAATACCTTTGACAAAATTTAACAGCCCTTCATGCTAAAAACTCTCAGTAAACTAGATATTGATGGGATGTATCTCAAAATAATAAGAGCTATCTATGACAAACCCACAGCCAATATGATACTGAATGGGCAAAAACTGGAAGCATTCCCTTTGAAAACTGGCACAAGACAGGGATGCCCTCTCTCAGCACTCCTATTCAACATAGTGTTGGAAGTTCTGGCCAGGGCAATCAGGCAGGAGAAGGAAATAAAGGGTATTCAATTAGGAGAAGAGGAAGTCAAATTGTCCTTGTTTGCAGATGACATGATTGTGTATTTAGAAAACCCCATCGTTCTCAGCTGAAAATCTCCTTCAGCTGATAAGCAACTTCAGCATAGTCTCGGGATAAAAAATTAATGTGCAAAAATCACAAGCATTCCTATACACCAATAATAGACAAACAGAGAGCCAAATCATGAGTGAACTCCTATTCACAATTGCTTCAAAGAGAATAAAATACCTGGGAATCCAACTTACAAGGGATGTGAAGGACCTCTTCAAGGAGAACTACAAACCACTGCTCAACGAAATAAAAGAGGACACAAACAAATGGAAGAATATTCCATGTTCATAGATAGGAAGAATCAATATCATGAAAATGGCCATACTGCCTGAGGTAATTTATGGATTCAATGCCATCCCCATCAAGCTACCAATGACTTTCTTCACAGAATTGGAAAAAACTACTTTAAAGTTCATATGGAAGCAAAAAAGAGCCTGAATTGCCAAGACAATCCTAAGTAAAAAGAGCAAAGCTGGAGGCATCATGCTACCTGACTTCAAACTATACTACAAGGCTACAGTAACCAAAACAGCATGGCACCAGTACCAAAACAGATATATAGACCAATGGAACAGAACAGAGACCTCAAAAATAATACCACACATCTGCAACCATCTGATCTTTGACAAACCTGACAAAAACAAGAAATAGGGAAAGGATTCCCTATGTAATAAATGGTGCTGGGAAAACTGGCTAGCCATATGTAGAAAGCTGAAACTGAATCCCTTCCTTACACCTTATACAAAAATTAGTTCAAGATGGATTAAAGACTTAAATGTTAGACTTAAAACCATAAAAACCCTAGAAGATAACCTAGGCAATACTATTCAGGACATAGGCATGGGCGAGGACTTCATGAATAAAACACCAAAAGCAAAGGCAACAAAAGCAAAAATTGACAAATGGGATCTAATTAAACTAAAGAGCTTCTGCACAGCAAAAGAAACTACCATCAGAGTGAACAGGCAACCTACAGAATGGGAGAAAATTTTTACAATCTAGTCACGTGACAAAGGGTTAATATCCACAATCTACAAAGAACTTAAACAAATTTACAAGAAAAAATCAAACAACCCCATCAAAAAGTGGGCAAAGGATATGAACAGATACTTCTCAAAAGAAGACATTTATGCAGCCAACAGACACATGAAAAAATGCTCATCATTACTGGTCACCAGATAAATGCAAATCAAAACTGCAATGAGATACCATCTCATACCACTGAAAATGGCTATTATTAAAAAGTCAAAAAATAACAGAAGTAGGCGAGATTGAGGAGAAAAAAGGAAGCCTATACACTGCTGGTGGAAGTATAAATTTGTTCAACCATTGTGGAAAGCAGTGTGATGATACTTCAAAACAGAACTTGTGTCACAGGGGTTTGTTGTAAAGATTATTTTGTCACCTAGGGATTAAGCCTGTTAATCCTAGTACCGGTTAGTTATTTTTTCTGACTTTCTCCCTCCTCACACCCTTCACTCTTTGGTAGACCCCAACGTGTGTTGTTCCCCTCTATGTGTCTGTGTGCTCTCATCATTTAGCTCCCACTTGTAGGTAAGAACATGTGGTATTTGGTTTTCAGTTCCTACATTAGTTTACTAAGGATAATGATCTCCAGCTCCATCCATGTTCTTGCAGAGGGCATCATCTCCCTTTTCATGGCTGCATAGTATTTCATGGGGAATATATACCACATTTTCTTTATCCAGACTACCATTGAAGGGCATTTAGGTGGATCCCATGTCTTTGTTATTGTGAATATTGCTGCAGAAAACTTACGTGTGCATGTGTCTTTATGATAGAATAATTTATATTTCTTTGGGTCTATACTCGTTAGTGGGATTTTTGGGTCAAATGGTAGTTCTGTTTTTGCTAACTTAGTTCAAAGTTACATGTACAGGTTTCTTATGTAGGTAAACTTCTGTCACAGAGGTTTTATTGTACAGATTACTTCATCACCCAGGTATAAAACCAAGTACTCTTTAGTTAATTTACCGGATTCTCTCCCTCCTCCAACCCTCCACTCTCCAGTAGGTCCCAGTGTTTGCTGTTCTCCTCTATATGCCCATGTGTTCTCATCATTGAGCTCCCACTTGTAAGTGAGAACATGTGGTATTTGGTTCTCCATCCCCTCATCCCCACCTTTTTTTTTGAGTCTTGTTCTGCTCCTCAGGCTGGAGTGCAGTGGTGCAATCTCAGCTCACTGCAACCTCTGCCTCCTGGGTTCAAGTGATTCTCCTGCCTCAGCCTCCTGAGTAGCTGGGATTACAGGCATGCACCACTGCACCCAGCTAATTTTTTGTGTTTTTAGTAGAGATGAGGTTTCACCGTGTTAGCCAGGAAAGCCCCTCCCTTTTTTTGGAGTCCCCAGTGTTCATTGTTCCCAACTTTAAATCTGTGTGAACCCACAATTTAGCTCCCACTTGTAAATGAGAACATGTTGCCAAGACCAGCTCAGTTGGGAAGACCCTAACCAAGTGGCGCTAGAGGAATTAAAGACACACACATGAAATATGGAGGTGTGAAGTGGGAAATCAGGGGTCTCACAGCCTTCAGAGCTGAGAGAGCTGAACAGAGATTTACCCACATATTTATTAACAGCAAGCCAGTCATTAGCATTGTTTCTATAGATATTCGATTAACTAAAAGTATCCCTTATGGGAAACAAAGGGATGGGCTGAATTAAAGGAATAGGTTGGGCTAGTTAACTGCAGCAGGAGCATGTCCTTAAGACACAGATCACTCATGCTATTGTTTGTGGCTTAAGAATGCCTTTAAGTGGTTTTCCACGTTGGGCGGGCCAGGTGTTCCTTGCCCTCATTCCCATAAACCCAAAAACTTCCAGCTTGGGCGTTAGGGCCATTATGAACATGTTACAATGCTGCAGAGATTTTGCTTGTGGCCAGTTTGGGGGCCAGTTTATGGCCAGATTGTGGGGGCCCTGCTCCCAACATGTCCCCCTTCTCTGTTTTGCAAATCAACAAAACAAAGACAGGTTTGTCATGGTGAGCTACTTCTCACAGGAGTCAGGATCCACTTCTGCAGACTATACAAAGACAAACAACATAGATTAAAAGCACAATCATCATTGAAATCACAGAGCTTCCAAGTGTTTTTATCCATTTTCAGCTCCTTTAAGCACTCCAGTTCCTGGCATTAAGGTCAGTTGTGCCTGGGATGCTTTAAATATTTGTTCTTTTTGTTTTAAATCCTTATGTTAAGCTCCTAGAGTGGGCCATATCATTTGAGGTTGAGGAGCCACTATACTGCCATGGTTCCAGATAATAGGAACTTTTGCCATACTTCTTATCATTTCTACCATCTGACCATTTTGTTCAGATCATCTGAACATAGTGTGGCCATGGCACACAGACTGAGAGGTGCAATTCAAGCTAAACATCCCCTTAGGGGATCAATTAATAATGAGTCCATAGGAATCATTTTGCAGCACCTCTGCCTGTTCTGCAATGCAATCTTCCTAAACAAGTATGTTTATTTTTTCTAACTGGGTCCAATCCTGTTTACAAATAGGTTTTTGAGAGTAGTATGCCTCAATTACAGGAGCAGATTTATTATGGTAAATACTGAGATCAGAAAACGTGTGTTAACTGTGTCACAGAGTGATTGCATCCAGGCATTATTGCCAGCCAAGATTGATAAATATCCCCAATAAGTATAATTGTTCTCTGTGTCAGCCCTTATTGAAGGAATAGTCACAGCAGTGGTGATAACCGCTATCATAGGTACCATTAAATTATTCATTGTGACTTGTTGTCCTGCTTTCCTCATGTTTTCTTCCACCATCTGTGACAGCTTCTTGATCTGTCCCCAGGTGGGTGACTGTGTTTGACAGGTGTAGCTCATGACAGTTGGGGTCCTCCTCAGTGTCAGTCTCAACATGGCTGCAACCCGGGGATC
Source organism: Pan paniscus (assembly GCF_029289425.2). Classification (NCBI taxonomy): domain Eukaryota; kingdom Metazoa; phylum Chordata; class Mammalia; order Primates; family Hominidae; genus Pan; species Pan paniscus. The sequence continues at coordinate 72,983,863 of NC_073272.2, forward strand.
CTCGGGATCCTCCTGGAATCTCTTCCTTGGCATCTGGCTCATGATAAGGTTTTAGGTGTCTTGATGGTATCCAAATTGGCTGTTGATTTTGGCCTGGAGAAACACAAGCATAACCTCTACCCCAAGTTATTATTTTCCTCATTTCCCAACTTTTTGTTATTGGATCTCTCCACCAAATCAGTTGTTCTGCTTCTATTTTTGCTGCTGGTTTCTGTAGATGCTGTTCAGCTCCTGATAACATTTGTCCTTTGGGCAGGCTCAAAAAATTTAAAGTTAATAATACTAGGTTCAGTTGCATCTGTGGGGTTCCATATACTCTGTCTCCCCGTTTCTGCTTTTGAAACTGCTGTTTTAGGGAGAGATTCATTCTTTCCACTATGGCTTGTCCTTGAGAATTTTATGGGATACCAGTAATGTGTTTAATACTCCACACGGAGAAAAATGTGGCTAGAGCTTGGCTAGTATAGCCTGGGGCATTATCTGTTTTAATAGAAGCTGGAATGCTCATCACCACAAAACACTGCAAAGATAACATTTAACACAGGCAGAAGACTTTCCTGATTGGCATGTAGCCCAGACAAAGTGAGAAAAGGTGTCCACACATACATGTACATAAGCTAGTCTCCCAAACGAGGGAACATGTGTGACATCCATTTGCCAAAGAGAGTTAGGTTCCAGTTCTCGAGGAATAACTCCTCCTGTAAAAGATGAGGAATGTACCATTTGGCAAGTTGGGCATCACTGGATAATAGTTTTAGCTTCTTTCCAGGTAGTGCTGTATCTGCATTTGAGACCAGAGGCATTAACATGGGTTAAATTGTGAAAGTGTCTAGCATTAGATATTGCATTAGCAACTAGGCAATCAGCCATTTGATTCCCTTCAGCCAAAGGTCCTCAAAGAGGTGTATGAGCCCTAATGTGAGTGATGTAAAAAGGGTGCATTCTACTTCTAACTGCTGTTTGCAATTTGGTAAATAAAGTCATCAGTTGTTCATCTGTATGAAATCATTACTGAGCATTTTCAATTAACTGTGTGGAATGAACCACTGTGAAGAATCAGAAATCACATTAATAGGCATATCAAAAGCAGTCAATAATTCAATTACAGCTATAAGCTCCACTTTTTGAGCAGAAGTATAGGGTGTCTGGAAAACTTTATGTTTTGATCCAAAATAAGATGCTTTACCATTGCTAGACCCATCTGTAAAAACATTCTCAGCACCTTCAATTGGTTTAAATTTAGTTATTTTGGGGAGAATGCCATTAGTTAATTTCAGAAACTGAAACAGCTTCATTTTAGGAAAATGATTATCGAGAATACCCACAAAGTCAGCTAAATGGGTTTGCCAAGTAAGACTATTTATAAAAGCTTGCTGTATTTGTGCCTTCGTGAGAGGGACAATAATTTTTCCAGGATCATATCCATGTAATTTAACAATCCGAGTTCTCCCAATTCCTATCATAGTAGTGATTTGATCTCAATAAGGAGTTAGAGTCCATGAATCAGTATGTGGAAGAAAAAACCACTCTACTAAGTCCTGTTCTTGGACAATAACACCAGTAGGTGAATGCTGAGTTGAAAAAAATCACACATCTAGAGTCTTCTCTGGGTCTGTTCTATTTATTTGAGCTTTATGGACTTGCTTCTCAATTAGTTGTAACTCTGCCTCAGCCTCCTTTGTTAATTGCCAAGGGCTAGTGAGACTAGGATTTCCTCTAAGGATAGAACACAGATGACTCTTGGCATAGGTAGGAATGCCTAGAGGAGGTCATATCCAATTAATGTCCCCTAGTAATTTTTGAAAGTCATTTAATGTTTTTAGTTGATCCCTACATATGGTTACTTTCTGTGGCACAATGGTAGTGTCATTTACTAAGGCCCCCAAGTAGGAGTAAGGAGTAGTAGTCTGAATTTTGTCAGGAGCTATAATTAAACCAGCATGATAAATCAAATTTTGCAAGTGATCATAACATTGGAGTAATATTTCTTGAGTGGGGGCAGCACAAAGTATATCATCCACATAGTGAATAATGTAACACTGTGAACATTTTTTATGAGTAGGTTCAATTGCTTGCCCCACATACGTCTGGCAAATTGTGGGACTGTTTAACATGCCCTTTGGCAACACTTTCCAATGATAATGCTTAGCAGGCTGCAGGCTGTTTACTGCAGGAATTGTAAATGCAAACCGTTTACAGTCTTGCTCAGCTAAGGGGATAGTAAAGAAACAGTCTTTTAAATCTATGACTATTAAAGGCCATTTTTTTTTGAATTATAGCAGGAGAAGGCAATCCTGGCTGTAATGCTCCCATAGGTTGTACAACTGAATTGATAGCTCTTAAGCCAGTTAACATTCTCCATTTACCTGACTTTTTTTTTAATTACGAAAACGAGAATTCCAAGGGGAGAATATTGGAGCTATGTGTCCATTTTGTAATTGTTCAGTAACTAATGTCTCTAAAGCCTCCAGTTTCTCTTTACTTAGTGGCCATTGTTCTATCCAAATTGGCTTATCTGCTAACCATTTTAAAGGTATAGGTTCTGGAGGCTTAACAATTGCTGCCATCAAAAATGATATCCTAATCTTTGGTGGGAATTTTGTCTTTCTGCTTGAAGCAGTTCTTTCAAACCTTGCAAATTTTTTTCTAGTCCTATACCAAGGACATACCCCATTTCATGCATTGTATGTTGACTTTGAGGGCTATATAATTGTTCTGGAATTAGGACTTGTGCTCCCCCTTGTTGTAATAAATCTCTTCCCCATAAATTTATAGGTACAGAAGTTATAATTGGTTGAATAGTCCCAGGTTGTCTGTCAGGCCTTCACAATGCAAAATATAATTACTTTGATATGCTTCAGGGGCTTTACCAACTCCAACTATGTTAAATTGAGTGGGTTGAATTGGCCATGTGGATGGCCAGTGCTGTAGAGAAATGATTAAAATGTCCACTCCTGTATCTACCAAACCTTTAAATTTCTTTCCCTGAATAGTTATTTCACAAGTAGGGTGTTTGTCAGAAATTTGATTTACCCAATAAGTGGCTTTGCCTTGTTTATTTGTGCTTCCAAATCCTCCTGTTCATTTAATTTCACTTTTTCCCATTCCCACATATGGCACAATCAGGAGCTGTGCTATGCCCTCTCCTGGCTTTGCTTTCCAGGGAATGGAAGTAGATATAACAATTTGAATTTACCCATTATAATCTGAATCAATGACTCCTGTATGTATTTATACACCTTTTAAACTTAAACTAGACCTTCCTGAAAGTAATCCTATTGTCCCCGCTGGCAAGGGTCCACAGACTCCTGTTGGGACCTTTTATGGGTGTCCCCCAGGCAGAAGGCTCACAGCTTTTGTGCAGCATAAATCTACTGCAGCACTACCAGCTGTGGTGGGGGAGAGACATTGTACAGGGGTGAGGGAATGGCCTGAGCTGGAAATGCCCCAGTTTAGAATGGGGCCCGGGACAGGCCCCTCATGGCATTTCCCAAAATCTGGTTCCCTTCTTTATCAAACTTAGAGTGACACTGAGTAGCCCAATGTTTTCCTTTTTTACATTTTGGACATATTTCAGGCTCAACAGTTTTCTTTTTTCCCTTATCTGGCGGCCTGACTCACCGATTTTTTCTACATTCTTTTTTAGTATGACCATGCTTCCCACAGTTAAAACAAGCTCCAGGAAATGGAGTATTTCCTTCATCCACTCTCAGTCCTGCCATTGCTTGTGCTAGCAGAGTAGCTTTATGCAGAATACCTCGAATACCACAGGCCTTGAAATAATCAACTAAATGTGCTTTCCTTCTGATAGGTCACAGAGCAGCCTGGCAATTGGGATTAGCATTGTCGAAAGCTAATAACTGCAACACTACTATATCCTGAGCAGCCAAATCTGCAATCATCTTTTTAAGAGACTCCTGTAACCAAGCTGTAAAATCAATGTATGGTTCTCTTGGTCCCTGTTTTATAGCACTAAAGGAAGGGTATTGTTCTCCACCTGAAGTGATTTTTCCCCAAGCTCTAATGCACACTCCTCTAAGCTGTTCTATGGCATCATCCTGCATGACCAGTTGTGCATCTAAACCAGCCCAGCCGCCAACCCCCAAAAGTTGGTCTGCAGTTATATTAATTTGAGGTTAGGCCTGGGCATTGTGAGCAGCCTGAATGGAAGCTTCATCTGCCCACCAAGTTTTAAATTGTAAGAACTGAGCAGGAGTTAGACAAGCTCGAGTAAGAGCATCCCAGTCAGTAGGAATCATCCGTCTGGAAACAGTAACAAACTTTTACAGTTCCATTACGAAAGGAGAACCTGGTCCATACTGATTTATAGCTTGTTTAAATTATTTGAGTAATTTAAAAAGAAAAGGCTCAAATGTAGCTATAATATTTCCTTGTTGATCTGGGGGGTGTATTCTAACAGGGAACTGCCAAGCTTCTAAATCACCCTCTCGTCTAGCTTGCTGAATTCCTGCCTGAGCTAGAACTAAGAGCGGTCGCTCGAGGCACTGCTCAAACAGTCACTGGGGCAACTACTTTTCACCCAGTGTCCTCCAGAAAAGAAAGATCTGGAGGGTCTTTTTCTTCAAAATAATAAGGAGGGGGTGCAGAAGGGTAGGGATGAGCCTCTCCTTCCTTTGCCGCTTTAGCTTTAGCTGGCAAATAAACCTGGTCTGTAACCTCTTCTGTTACTTTGTTATACTCTCATTCCTCCTCATCATCAGTGTGAAAAAATTCCAAGGTGAAACGAACCAGACCCCACACCTGTCCCATTGTCACCCTGATGCTTCCGAGCTCCCCTTCTGACTCACCACAGGGATTGCTTTAAGAGTACTCGGGTGTCCTCCAGCTAGTTTTCCATTCCAACCGTTGCTCTGGCAACCCTTCAACCTGGATTTGAGCCCCCACAATGGACGCCACTTGCCTAGACCAGCTCGGTCAGGGAGATCCTAACCCATTGGTGCTAGAGGAATTAAAGACACACACACAGAAATATAGAGGTGTGAAGTGGGAAATCAGGGGTCTCGCACCCTTCAGAGCTGAGAGCCCTGAACAGAGATTTACCCACATATTTATTAACAGTAAGCCAGTCATTAGCATTGTTTCTATAGATATTCGATTAACTAAAAGTATCCCTTATGGGAAACAAAGGGATGGGCCGAATTAAAAGAATAGATTGGGCCAGTTAACTGCAGCAGGAGCATGCTGCATTTAAGGCACAGATCACTCATGTTATGTTTGTGGCTTAAGAATGCCTTTAAGTGGTTTTCCACCCTGGGCGGGCCAGGTGTTCCTTGCCCTCATTCCTGTAAACCCATAACTTTCCAGCTTGGGCGTTAGGGCCATTATGAACATGTTACAGTGCTGCAGAGATTTTGTTTATGGCCAGTTTGGGGGCCAGTTTATGGCCAGATTTTGGGGGGCCTGCTCTCAACAACATGTAATATTTGATTTTCTGTTTCAGTGTCAGTATGCTTAGGGTAACAGCCTCCAGCTGGGTCCATGTTGCTGCAAAGCACAAGATTTTATTATTTTTTATGGCTTTGTAGTATTCCATGATGCATATGTACTACCTTTTTTTTACTTTTATTTTTTAATTCATGTAATTTTTATTTTTTATTTCAGTAGGATTTTGGGGAACAGGTGGTGTTTGGTTACATGAGTAAGTTCTTTAGTGGTAGTTCTTGAGATTTTGGTGCACTCATTAACTGAGCAGTGTACACTGTACCCAATCTTTTATCCCTTACACCCGATTGTACCCAGTCTTTCATCCCTTAGAGCCCACCACTCTTTTCCCTGAGTCCCCAAAATCCATTGTGTTATTCTTATGCCTTTGCATTCTCATAGCTTAAGCTCCCACTTATAAATGTAAACAAACCATGTTTGGTTTTCCATTCCTGAGTTACTTGACTTAAAATAGTGGTTCCCAATTCCATCCAGGTTGCTGTGAATATCATTATTTTAATCCTTTTTATGGCTGAGTAGTATTCTATGGTATGTCTTTCCATAATTACCACAATTTCTTTAGCCACTTATTGATTGATGGGCATTTGGGCTGGTTCCATATTTTCACAATTTCAAATTGTGCCACTATACATGCATGTGCAAGTATCTTTTTTGTATAATGACTTCTTTTGCTCCGGGTAAATACACAGTAGTGGGATTGCTGGATCAAATGGTAGATCTACTTTTAGTTCTTTAAGAAATCTCCACACTGTTTTCCATAGTGGTTGTACTAGTTTAAATTCCCACAAGCAGTGTAAAAGTGTTCCCTTTTAACTACAAACATGCCAACATCTTTTTTTTTTTAATTTTTTGATTACGGCCTTTCTTGCAGGAGTAAGGTGGTGTTGTGATTTTGATTTGCATTTCCCTGATAATTAGTGATGTTAATCATTTTTAATATGTTTGTTGGCCATTTGTATGTCTACTTTTGAGAATTGCCTATTCCATGGTCTTAGCCCATTTTTGATGGGATTGTTTTTTCTTGCTGATATGTTTGAGTTCTTTGTAGACTCTGGATATTAGACCTTTGTCAGGTGTATAGATTATGAAGATTTTATCTCATTGTGTAGGTTGTCTGTTTACTCTCCTGATAGTTTCTTTTGCTGTGCAGAAGATTTTTAGTTTAAGTCTCATCTATTTATCTTTGTTTTTGTTGCGTTTGCTTTTGGGTTCTTGCTCATAAAGTCTTTGCCTAAGCCAATGTCTAGAAGGGTTTTTCCAATGTTGTCTTATAGAGCTATTATGGTGTCAGGTCTTAAATTTAAGGCCTTGATCCATTTTGAGTTGATTTTAGTATAAGGTGAGAGATAAGTATCGAATTTACTTCTTGTGCCTGTTGCTTGCCAATTATCCCAGCCATTTCTTCAATAGAGTGTCCTTTCCCTACTTTGTTTTTGTTTGCTTTGTTGAAGATCAATTGGCTAAAAGTATTCGGATTTATTTCTGGGTTCTCTATTCTCTTCCATTGGTCTATGTGCCTATTTTTATATCAGTACCATGCTGTCTTTGTAAGTAGGCCATTATAGAATAGTTTGAAGTCGAATAATGTGATGCTTCCAGATATGTTCTTTTTGCTTAGTCTTGCTTTGGTTATGTGGGCTTCTTTTGGGGTTCTATATGAATTTTAGGAATTTTTTTCTAGTTATGTGAAGAAAGATGGTGGTATTTTGATGAAAATTGCATTGAATTTGTAGATTGCTTTGGCAGTGTGGCATTTTTACAATATTAATTCTACCCATCCATGAGCATGGGGTGTATTTTCATTTATTTGTGTCATCTATGATTTATTTCGGCAGTGTTTTGTAGTTTTCCTTGCAGAGGTCTTTCACCTCCTTGGTTAAGTATATTTTCTAGCTATTGTGAAAGGGCTTCAGTTCTTGACTTGATTCTCAGCTTGGGCATTGTTGGTGATAGCAGTACTACTGATTTGTGTACTTTGATTTTTTATCTTGAAACCCTGCTGAATTCATTTATCAGTTCTAGGAACTTTTTGGATGAGCTTTTAGATTTTTTTAGGTATATGATAGTATCACTGAACAGCAATAGTTTGACTTACTCTTTACCAATTTGGATGCCCTTTATTTCTTTCTCTTAACTGATTGCTACAGCTAGGATTTCCAGTATTATATTGAATAGAGGTGGTGACACTGGACATCCTTGTCTTATTTCAGTTCTCAGGGGGAATTCTTTCAACTTTTTCCCATTCAGTATTATGTTGGTTGTGGGTTTGTCACAGATGGCTTTTATTACATTAAGGTATGTCTCCTCTATGCCAGTGTTGCTGAGGGTTTTAATCATAAAGGAATGCTGGATTTTGTTAAATGCTTTCTCTGCATCTTATGAGATGATCATGTGCCTTTTTTTTAATTCTACTTATGTGGAGCATCATATTTATTGATTTGCATATGTTAAACCATCCTTCCATCCCTGGTATGAAACCCACTTGATCATGATAGAGTACCTGTTGGATTTAGTTAGCTAGTATTTTGTTGAGAATTTTGCGTGTATGTTCTTCAGATATACAGGTCTGTAGTTTTCTTTTATTGTTATATCCTTTCCTGGTTTTGGTATGAGGGTGACAATGGCTTCATAGAATAATCTAAGAAGGACTCTCTCTTTCTCTATCTTGTGGAATAGTGTCAATAGGATTGGTAGCAATTATTTGAATGTTGATAATCTTCAGCTGTAAATCCATCTAATCTTGGACTATTTTTGTTGGTAACATTTTAATTACCATTTAATCCTGTTGCTTGTTATTGGTCTGTTGAGAGTTGCTATTTGTTTCTGGTTTAATCTAAGGGTGTTGCATATTTTCAGGAATTTATCCATCTCAGCTACGTTTTCTAGTTTATGCATGTGAAGGTAATCATAGTGGTCTTTAATGATGTTTTGTATTTCCATGGTATTGGTTGTAATATTTCTCAACTCTTTTTTTATTATTATAGTTTAAGTTCTAGGGTACATGTGTACAACATGCAGGTTTGTTACATAGGTATACATGTGCCATGTTGGTTTGCTGCACCCATCAACAAGTCATTCACATTAGGTATTTCTCCTAATGTTATCTCTCCCTGAGCACCCTACCCCCTGACAGGCCATGGTGTGTAATGTTTCTGCCCTGTGTCCATGTGCTCTTATTCTTTAACTCCCACCTATGAGTGAGAACATGTGGTGTTTGGTTTTCTGTCCTTGTGATAGTTTGCTTAGAATGATGGTTTCCAGCTTCATCCATGTCCCTGCAAAGGACATGAACTCATCCTTTTTATGGCTGCATAGTATTCCACAGTGTATATGTGCCACATTTTCCTTATCCACTCTATCATTGATGGACATTTGGATTGGTTCCAAGTATTTGCTGTTTTGAATAGTGCTGCAATAAGCATACTTGTGTGTGTCTTTATAGTAGAATGATTTATAATCCTTTGGGTATATACCCAGTAATGGAATCACTGGGTAAAATGGTATTTCTAGTTCTAGATCCTTGAGAAATTGCCACACTGTCTTTCACAATGGTTGAAGTAATTTACACTCCCACCAACAGTGTAAAAGCATTCCTATTTCTCCACATCCTCTCCATCACCTGTTGTTTCCTAACTTTTTAATGATTGCCATTCTAACTGCTGTGAGATGGTATCTCATTGTGGTTTTGATTTGCATTTCTCTGATGACCAGTGATGATGAGCATTTTTTCATATGTCTGTTGGCTGCATAAATGTCTTCTTTTGAGAAGTGTCTGTTCATATCCTTTGCCCACTTTTTGATGGGGTTGTTTGTTTGTTTTTTTCTTGTAAATTTGTTTAAGTTCTTTGTAGATTTTAGTTATTAGCCCTTTGTCAGTTGGATAGATTGCAGAGATTTTCTCCCATTTTGTAGGGTGCCTGTTCACTCTGATGATAGTTTCTTTTGCTGTGCAGAAGCTCTTTAGTTTAATTAGATCCCATTTGTCAATTTTGGCTTCTGTTGCCATTGATTTTGGTGTTTTAGTCATGGAGTCGTTGCCAATGCCTATGTCCTAAATGGTATTTCCTAGGTTTTCTTCTAGGGTTTTTATGATGTTAGGTCTCACATTTAAGTCAGTAATATATTTATTTCTTCTAGATTTTCTAGTTCATGTGCATAGTTTGATTTGCATTTCTCTGATGGTAGTTTGTATTTCTGTGGGATCGGTGGTGATATCCCCTTTATCATTTTTTATGATGTGTATTTGATTATTCTCTCTTTTCTTCTTTGTTAGTCTTGCTGGCGGTCTATCAATTTTTTGATCTTTTCAAAAAACCAGCTCCTGGATTCATTGATGTTTTAAAGGGTTTTTTGTGTCTCTATCTCCTTCAGTTCTGCTCTGATCTTAGTTATTTCTTGCCTTCTGCTAGCTTTTGAATTTGTTTGTGCTTGTTTCTCTAGTTCTTTTAATTGTGATGTTAAGGTGTCAATTTTAGATTTTTCCTGCTTTCTCTTGTGGGCATTTAGTGCTATAAATTTCCCTCTACACACTGCTTTGAATGTGTACCAGAGATTCTGGTATATTATGTCTTTGTTCTCATTGGTTTCAAAGAACATCTTTATTTCTGCCTTCATTTCATTATGTACCCAGTAGTCATTCAGGAGCAGGTTGTTCAATTTCCATGTAGTTGAGTGGTTTTGAGTGAGTTTCTTAATCCTGAGTTCTAGCTTGATTGAACTGGGGTCTGAAAGACAGTTTGTTATAATTTCTCTTCTTTTACATTTGCTGAGGAGTGCTTTACTTCTAACTATGTGGTCAATTTTGGAATAGGTGTGGTGTGGTGCTGAAAAGAATGTATATTCTGTTGATTTGGGGTGGAGAGTTCTGTAGATGTCTATTAGGTCCACTTGGGTGCAGAGATGAGTTCAATTCCTGGATATCCTTGTTAACTTTCTGTCTCGTTGATCTGTCTAATGTTGACAGTGGGGTGTTAAAGTCTCCCATTATTATTGTCTGGGAGTCTAAGTCTCCTTGTAGGTCCCTAAGGACTTGCTTTATGAATCTGGATGCTCCTGTATTGGGTGCATATATATTTAGGATAGTTAGCTCTTGTTGTTGAATTGATCCCTTTACCATTATGTAGTGGCTTTCTTTGTCTCTTTTGATCTCTGTTGGTTTAAAGTCTGTTTTATCAGAGACTAGGATTAAAACCCCTGCCTTTTTTTGTTTTCCATTTACTTGGTAGATCTTCCTCCATCCCTTTATTTTGAGCCTATATGTGTCTCTGCACGTGAGATGGGTATCCTGAATAGAGCACACCGATGGGTCTTGATTCTTTATCCAATTTGCCAGTCTGTGTCTTTTAAATAGGGCATTTAGCTCATTTTACATTTATGGTTCATATTGTTTTGTTAGAATTTGATCCTGTCATTATGACGTAAGCTGGTTATTTTGCCTGTTAATCAATGTAGTTTCTTTGTAGTGTCAATGGTCTTTACAATTTGACATGTTTTTGCAGTGGCTGGTACTGGTTGTTTCTTTCCATGTTTAGTGCTTCCTTCTGGAGCTCTTGTAAGACAGGCCTGGTGTTGACTTAGTCTCTCAGCATTTGTTTGTCTGTAAAGGATTTTATTTCTCCTTCGATTATGAAGCTCAGTTTGGCTGGTTATGAAATTCTGGGTTGAAAATTCTTTTCGTTAAGAATGTTGAATATTGGCCCCCATTCTCTTCTGGCTTGTAGGGTTTCTGCAGAGAGATCAGCTGTTAGTCTGATGTGCTTCCTTTTGTGGGTAATGTGACCTTTCACTCTGGCTGCCCTTAACATTTTTTCCTTCGTTTCAACCTTGGTGAATCTGACAATCATGTGTCTTGGGGCTGCTCTTCTCGAGGAGTATCTTAGTGGTGTTCTCTGTATTTCCTGAACTTGAATGTTGGCCTGACTTGCTAGGTTAGGGACGTTTTTCTGCATAATATCCTGAAGAGTGTTTCCTAACTTGGTTCCATTCCGCCCGTCACTTTCTGGTACATCCATCAAATATAAATTTGGTCTCTTCACATAGTTCCATATTTCTTGGAGGCTTTGTTTGTTGCTTTTCATTCTTTTTTCTCTAATCTTGTCTTCTCACTTTATTTCATTAATTTGATCTTCAATCTCTGATATCTTTTCTTCCACTTGATTGAATTGGCTATTAAAGCTTGTGCATGGGTCACGATGTTCTTGTGCCATGGTTTTCAGTTCCATCAGGTCATTTAAGGTTTTCTCTACACTGTTTATTCTAGTTAGCCATTCATCTAACCTTTTTCAAGGTTTTTAGCTTCCTTTTGATGGGTTAGAACATGCCCCTTTAGCTCAGAAAAGTTTGTTGTTACCGATCTTCTGAGGCCTACTTCTGTCAACTCACCAATAAAGGCAGCAGACAGCTTCTGCAGCCTTAAATGTGCCTGTCTGACAGCTCTGAAGACAGCAGTGTTTCTGTCAGCATGGTGTTCGAGCTGCAAGAATGGACAGACTGTCTTCTCAAGCTGGTCCCTGACTCCCATGTAGCCTGAGTGGGAAACACCTCCCAGTAGGGGCCAACAGAGACCTCAAACAGGTGGGGTGGGTGCCCCTCTGCAATGAAGCTTCCAGAGGAAGGATCAGGCAGCAATATTTGCTGTTCTGCAGCCTCTGCTGGTGATACCCAGGCAAACAGGGTCTGGAGTGGATCTCCAGCAAACTCCAACAGGCTTGCACCTCAGGGGTCTGACTGTTAGCAGGAAAACTAACAAACAGAAAGGAATAGCATCAACATCAACAGAAAGGACATCCACACCAAAACCCCATCTGTAGGTCACCAACTTCTCAATTTATTTCTAATTGAGCTTATTTGGATCTTCTCCCTGCTTTTTTTTCCCACTAATCTCACTAATGGTCTATCAATTTTTTTATCTTTTCAAGTAACCAGTTTTATGTTTTCTTTATCTTTTCCATGTTTTTTATTTTGTTTCAATTTCATATAATTCTACTCTGATCTTGGTAATTTTTTTTTCTTGTGCTGGATTTGGGTTTGGTTTCTTCTTGTTTCTATAATTCCTTGAGGTGTGACCTTAGGTTATCTATTTGTGCTCTTTCTGTTTGAAGTATGGAGTGTTGAATATTCTCATTATTATTGCCTTGCCATCTATCTCATTTCTTAGTTCTAATATTAATTCTTTTATGAATTTGGGAGCTCCAGTGTTTCATGCATATATATTTAGAACTGTGATATTTTCTTTTTGGACAAATGCTTTTATCATTATGTGATGCCCATCTTTGTTTTTTTAACTGCTGTTGCTTTAAAGTTTGTTTTGTCTGATATAAAAATAGCTACTCCTACTCATTTTTTTGTCCATTTGAATGAAATATCTTTCCCCACCCTTTTACCTCAAGTTTATGTAAGTCTTTATGTGTTAGGTGAGTCTCTTGAAGACAGTAAATACTTGGTTGGTGGATTCTTATCTATTTTGCCATTCTGTATCTTTTAAGTGGAGCATTTAGGCCATGTATTTTCAACAGTAGTATTGAGATATGAGGTACTATTCTATTCATTATGGAAGTTGTTGCCTAAATACCTTGTTTTTGTAATTGTGTTATTGTTTTATAGGTCTTGAGAGATTTATACTTTAAGAAGGTTCTTTTTTGGTTTATTTCACAGATTTAAGATTTACAGCTCCTTTGAGCAGTTCTTATAGTGCTGCCTTTCTAGTGGGGAATTCTCTCAGCATTTATTTGTCTGTAAAAGACTATCTTTCCTTCATTTATAAAGCTTAGTTTAACTGGTAACAGAATTCTTTGCTGGTAATTGTTTTGTTTAAGGAGGCTAAAGATAGGGCCCCAATCCCTACTAGCCTGTAGGGTTTCTACTGAGAAATCTTCTGTTAATCTAATAGGTTTTCCTTTATAGGTTACCTGATGCTTTTGCCTCACAGCTCTTAGGATTCTTTCCTTCATCTTGACTTTAGATAACATGATGACTATGTGCTTAGGTGATGATTTTTTTTTTCTTTGAGACGGAGTCTTGCTCTGTCGCCCAGGCTGGAGTGCAGTGATGCGATCTCAGCTCACTGCAAGCTCCACCTCCTGGGTTCATGCCATTCTCCGGCCTCAGCCTCCAGAGTAGCTGGGACTATAGGTGCCCACCACCATGCCTGGCTAATTTTTTGTATTTTTAGTAGAGATGGAGTTTCACTGTGATAGCCAGGATGGTCTCGAACTCCTGACCTCGTGATCCACCCACCTCGGCCTCCCAAAGTGCTGGGATTACAGGCTTGAGCCACCGCACCTGGCCAGGTGATGATGTTTTTGTGATAAATTTGCCAGGTGTTCTTTGGGCTTCTTGTATTTGGATGCCTAGATCTTTAGCAAGACCAAAGACCTTTTCCTCAATTATTCTTCTAAATATATTTTCCAAACTTTTGGGTTTCTCTTCTCCCTCAGGAACACCAATTATTCTTAGGTTTGGTCATCTAGCATAACCCCAGACTTCTTGAATGGTGTGTTTATTTTTTAAAAATTCTTTTTTTCTTTTTCTTTGTTGGATTGGGTTAACTCAAAAGCCTTTTCTTTGAGCTCTGAAGGTCTTCCATTTGCTTGTTTAATTGTATTGCTGAGACTTTCCAGTGTATTTTTCATTTCTCTGAGTGTGTTTTTCATTTCCAGAAGTTGTGATTTTTTTTTATTTATGCTGTTTCACTGAAGATTTTTCCCTTCATATTTTCTATCTTTTTTTATTCCATTAAGCTGGACTTCACCTTTTTTTGGTGCCTCCTTGTGTAGCTTAATAATGTACATTCTGATTTCTTTTTCTGGAAATTCAGAGGTTCCTTCTTAGTTTGGATCCATTGCTGGTGAACTACTGTGATCTTTTGGGGGTATTAAAAAACCTTGTTTGGTCATATTACCAGAATTGTTTTTCTGGTTCCTTCTCATTTGGGTAGACTCTGTCAGAGGGAAGATCTGAGTCTTAAGGGCTGCTGTTCTTATTTTTTCATCCCATACGGTTCTCCCTGGATTTGAGTGCTCAGGGATGTGGCTTCCTGAGAGCTGAATTGTGGTGATTGTTATTTCTCTTCTTGGTCTAGACACCCCATGCAGCTACCAGGCTTTGAGCTGATACTGAGGAGTGTCTGCACAGTGTCCAGTGATGTGACCCATCTTCAGATCCCTCAGCCATGGATATCAGCACCTGCTCCAGTGGAGGTAGTAGGGGAGTAAATAGGACTCTGTGAGGGGCCTTGGTTGTATTTTTTTTATTGTGCTAGCTTTGCATTCGTTGGCCTCCAACCAGGAGGTGGCACTTTCTGGAGAGCATCAGCTGAGGTTGTATAGGGAGGATAAAAGCTTGTCCTAGGGTCAGGTGGTGGGTGAGACTATAGAGCTCCCAATAGATTATGTTCTTTGTCTTTGACTACCAGCTTGAGTAGAGAAAGATTATCAGGTGGGGGCAGGGTTAGGCATGCCTTAGCACAGATTCCTTGAACAGGGCTTGCTGGAGCTAAGTTTTCTGGCTGTCTTTCAGAGCCTGCAGCAGCAATCAGCTCTGTACTATATTAAAAAACATTCTTTGAGAATTGTATCTTTATTAGAATCTGGGAAGAATTTGCAATAAAAGGAAAGCAATTATTGTCAATATAAATGCTAGCCCTATCTTGATTGTGGTTGTGATGTCAACGGTGTATACATAAATAAAAACTGATCAAGTTGTACATTTTTTAAATATATTTTGTTTGGTTGGGTGAAATATGTGTACTTAATTTTA
This sequence comes from Pan paniscus, assembly GCF_029289425.2. NCBI lineage: Eukaryota > Metazoa > Chordata > Mammalia > Primates > Hominidae > Pan > Pan paniscus. Next base: position 72,999,082 of record NC_073272.2, read on the forward strand.
TTTTCAATTTTTATTTTAGATTGAGTGGGGTACAGGTGCAGGTTTGTTACATGGTTAAATTGCATGCCACAAGGGTTTGGTGTACAGATTATTTCATCACCCAGGTAATGAGCATAGTACGTGATAGATAGATTTTTCTAAGCTCATCTTTCTCACACCCTCCAAGTGCAAGTAAGCACCTTGTCTATCATTCCTTTCTTTGTGTTTATGTGATCTCAATATTTAGCTACCACATATAAGTGAGAACATGTGGTATTTGGTTATTAGGACACAGAAAATCAAAATCCCAAAGAAATATTACTTCACACCTGTTAGAATGGCTATTATCAAAAAGACAGAAGATAACAAGTGTTGTGAAGGGTGTGGAGAAAAGAGAAATCTTGTGCACTGTTAGTGGTAATGTAAACTAATACAGACATTATTATGAAATATATAAAAGTTCCTCAGAAAAGTAAAAATAGGATGACCATATGATCCAGGAATCCCAATTCTAGGTGTATATCCAAAGAAATCAAAATCAATATGCTGAAAAGATATATGCACTTCCCTGTTTGTTACAGCATTATTCATAGGAGCTAACATATGAGAGCAACCCAGGTGTTCATTGTCAGATAAATAGGTAAAGAAAATGTGGTATATGTATACAATGAAATACTCTTCATCCTTTACAAAGATGGAAATTCTGTCATTTGTGACAATATGGATAAACTTGAAATGGCTATTATACTAAGTAATGTAAGGCAACACAAAACACAAATAATGCGTAATCACTTTTATATGGAATCTAAAGAAGGTTAACTCATAGACAGAGTGTAGAATAGTGATTATTGGAGGAGGATGGGGAAAGAGAAGATGTGGGTCAAAGCATACAAAATTTCAGTTAGATAGGAGGAATAAGCTTTAGTGACCTATTGCATGAAACAATTAATATAATAATAATGCACAGTATATTTCAAAATTACTTAAAATGTAGATTTTAAATGTTTTACACAAAAATCATATATTTGTATTGGTCAATTAGCTTGATTAAATTATTTCACAATTTAAAAAATTTGTGAAAACATGACATTGTATCCTGTAAATACATAGAGTTATTATTTGTCAATTAAGATAAAATTTTACATGGACTGGAAGAATTCATATTGTTAAGATGGCCATACTATCCAAAATAATCTACAGATTTAATAAAATTGATATCAAAATGTCAATGACATTTATTACAGAAATAGAAAAACATCCTAAAATTTATATGGAACCACAAAAATCCTGAATAGCCAAAGCAATCCTGAACAATAATAACAAAGTTTGAGGCATCACACTTCCACGTTTCAAAACATAACACAAAGCTATAGTAACCAAAACAGCATGGTACTTGCATAAAAACAGACACATAGACCAATGGTACAGAATAGATAACCCAGAAATAAATCCAGATATTTACAGCCACATGATTTTGGACAAAGATGCCAAGAACATTTATTGGGAAATGGTTAATCTCTACAATAAAGGGTTCTAAGAAAACTGGATATCCACATAAAGAAGAATTAAACTAGATCTCCATGTCTCTCCCTATGTTAATGTCAACTCAAAATGAATTAAAGGTTTAAATGTAAGACCCAAAACTATAAATCTATGAGAAGAAAATATAGGAAAAACACTTCAGGACATTAGCCTGGGAATATTTTATGACTAAGACCTCAAAAGCACACTTAACAAAAGTAAAAATAGGCAAAGGGGACTCTATCAAACTGAAAAGTTTTGGCACAAAGAAGAAATAACCAACAGCGTGAAACGTACAGAATGGAAGAAAATATTTGCAAACTATGCATCTGACAGAGGATTAATGTCTAGAGTACACAAGGAACACAAACAATGCAATAGCCAAAATAAATGTGATTTTTAAATGGCCAAAGGATCTCAATAGGCTTTTTTTTTAAAATTATATATTGTGATTTATTTTCAAGTGAACAGGGAGATAAAGGACTTCGTTATGACATATTTGGAGCCTCTCAGCCTTGTCTCATTTCCTCTCATGCTAGAACTCCAATACTTGGCTTGGAACTTGACTACTTCTAACTTCTGGCAACAGAAACTTCAGCCAGCTATGGAGAAAAGGGGCCCTCCTCTCCCACAGCTGCAGCAAAGCAGGTGTTATTCTGCATCATAAACCATCCTGGCCAATGTTTCCAAGAAAGGAAACTTCAGAGGTTGTGGCTATGCCCTGGAAAAGCTACCTTCAACTTCTAAAACGTCTGTAATCCTGATCGGGTTTCTTACTCAAGAAGTTGTGGCCTTGGGTAATGCTATATGTGTCAAAACCTTTGTTTCCTAAATAGTGTATTTGACTGGCTTCTCAGCCCTCTCTTCCAACCCATCTTCTAGAGTGACCTTTCTCAGTTCTAAGTCCACTTAAGGCAGAGGAGCTTTATCAGTGTGTCCTTCTCCCTGTTTACTTAAAAATCAATAAACATTTTTCAGTAGAAGACATGCAAATTGGCAGCAAATATTTGAAAAATGCTCGTTATCACTAATCCTCAGGGAAATGCAAATAAAAACCACAATGAGATATTATCTCATCCCAGTCAGAATGGCTATTATCAGAAAAGAAGCAAAAAATAATAAATGCTGGCAAGGATTTGGAGGAAAAGGAACTCTTACACACTGTTGGTGGGAATGTAAACTACTACAGCATTATGGAGAACAGCATGGAAGCTCCTCAGAAAACTACAAAAAAACTACTTTACGAACTGATAATTTCACTATTGGGTATATATCCAAAAAAGAGAAAATCAGTATATGCAAGAGATATCTGCACCTCACGACTGTTGCTGCATTATTCACAATAGCCAAGATAAGATATGAAACCAACTTAAGTGTTTGTCAACAGATGAATGGATAAAGAAAATGTACATATACACAATGGAATACTATTCCACCATAAAAATAATGAAATCCTGGAATTTGTGGCAACATGCATGAGCATCGAGGTCAGTAAAATAAGTCATGAACAGAAATATAAATACTGCATAGTCTCTCTCACACTTGGAAGCTACAAAATTTGATCTCATATGAGTAGAGAGTAGATCAGCAGTTACTAGAGACTGAGAAAGGTAGGGGTAAAGGAAGACAGAAAAAAAATTGGTTAAAGTACACAAAATTACAACTAGATAGAAGAAATAATTTCTAATGTTCTATAAGACTGTAGGATGACTACAGTTAACAATAATTTATTATATACTTTTGGATAGCTGAAGGGAGGATTTTGATGTTCTCAACACAAAGGAATGATAAATGTTTGAAGTGATGGATATGATAATTACTATTACTTTACATTATAAGTATCAAAACATCACTCTGTATTCCATAAATATTTACAATTATTATGTGTCAATTAAAAATAATAAAATGTAAATAAAAATTTGAAAATAAATGTAAATTTTAAAAAAACAATACACTGCTGATGAAATTGTAAAATTGTGCAATCACTTTAGTAAAGTTTGGTGGTTTACAAGAAACAGTTTTAAATTAAATTGCACTTATCATACAACCAACACTTTGGTTATATTATATTATTTTACAATATATTTTGACTAATAATATTTACCCAAGAGGAAGAAAGCATATGTCTGCATTAATACTTTACATTGATAGTAAAAGAACTTTAATTTGTAATAATTGAAAAATTGATACAACTCAAAACGTCTGTCAACAGGTAAACAGGTACAGAAATAGTGGTATATCCAGACAATGTTCTACCATTCAGCATAAAAAGAAACAAACTAATAATATATGTGAGAGCACCAATGACAATCTCATAATATCTATAAAGGGTAAAACAAGTAAAACAAAAAAAAGTACTGAATCAGTTTATTTATAAAAGTTCTAGAAAATACAAATATATGTAATTACAGAGAGCAGTTTTGTGGCTGAATAAAGATGGAGTGGAGGAAGAGAGGGAGTACAAAAGGAGTATAAAGAACTTTGAAATGTTATAAATTTGTTAATTTGGTTGTGATGATAATTTCAAGAATGTTTGCATATGACAAAGTACATGAATTATACATATTATGTAATGTTTATTGTATGTCAATTATCCCTTAATATAGCCATAAAAATACCGTTTACTAAAGAATAAAAACCAGAAAATACCTAGTAGTTATAATCTCTTTACACTGAAAACTATTAATATAAATGATTGCCAAGTTAAATTTAAAAAGACTTCGATAACTGAAGATACATATCATGTTCATGGATTCTGAAACTCAGTATTATTATGTCAATACTCTTCAAATTGATTTCTATATCTGATGCAATTCCAAATAAAATTTATATGTGATTACTGTTGTTAAAAAGTATCAAGCTTATTCCAAATTATGTATGACAAAACCATTTGCCATGACAATCTTAAAATGAACAATGTTGGAGTACTTACACTATATCAAGAGTTATGATTACTCTACAGTAACTAAAACAGTGTGTTTGGGGTTGGAAGAATAAACCAGTATACAGAATAGAGACAAACAGACCAAAGGAAACCAACAGACAGAGTAGAGACAAATGACCAATGTCATGGAATAGTGCCCAGAAATAAACCCATAGTTACACAGATAACTTATTTACCTTAAAACATCTTTTGCGCTACAGTGGAGAAGGTTTTGTCTTTTCAATAAGCTGTGTTGGATTAGATGTCTATATTTTTAAATAAACCTTGATTCCTACCTTGTACCATACACAAAAAAGTGATTCGAGTTGATTCATAGAGTTAAATATAAAAGGTATAACAGTAGAGCTTGCAGAACAAAAATTATAAATTTCTTAATAATTTTTGGAGAGGGTAAGATATTTAGAAGCAAAACATTTTTGAAGACTGATATATTGAAATTCATCAACATTTAAAATAATCTATTTCTTCAAAAGACACTATTAAGAAAGTGAAGAAGAATATTGTAGACCAGAAAAACATAATCCCTAAACATATTCAAAACAAAGGATGTGTATTAAAATACATAAAGAACTCTTACACTTCAAAGTAAAATCAGACAATTAAAAAGGGAAAAAGACTTAAACAGGCATTTCAGAAAAAGAAACTACAAGTTTATTTTTCTACAATAAGCATATACAAGAAAAAGTAGACAGATGGTAACTGCTCACCTCTCCTCAGGTGAACTGTATCCAGATAATTGTATTTCAGATAAAATACACCATTTGGCCAGATTTTAAGACATAACCACAATAGCTACACTTGTTTGGGGGAATCTTTTCCCTCAAGTACATAATTATCAAACATTTTTCTAAGAAATCTTATTCTTAAGAACATTTTTTTTTTTGGAATGCTGATTCTGGGAACTTTGTCTCTCAGGGCACTGATTCTGAGAGCATTATTTCTAGAAGCTGCACTACTATGTTGTTGGTGGAAACATTACCTCTAGAAACATTTATTCTAGGAATTTTACCTTCATGAGAATTCACCCTGGAATTATTGACAAGAAGCATAACCTTGGGAGGTTTCTTTCTAGGACAGAGGCTGCTATGGTAGGGTTGCCATATAAAATACAAGACATCCAGTTTAATTTGAATTTTACTTAAACAACATTTCTGGAACCAGACTTTCACCTGTACAGAAATAGGAGAAACAACTTTCACACAACTCTGGCAGCTATCCTAAGCTATAGAAAAAAACAGAAGACTGCAGAGATATAAAAATAGCAAGATGCTGTTTGTTTGTTCATTTTAAGCCTGAAATTCCAATTCACTGGGGCTGAGGTGGAGTCGAGAAATGTGTATTTTTATAAAATTATCCCAAATATATGACCAGGTTTAGAAACCATTGAATCCCTATCCGAAGGCATAGCACACATAAATTTCCCAGCCAAATAAGAGCCTTCTCTTTGTAAATGAGTCTAAGGAATATACTACAGCATACTTCAATGTTTACCCGTGATAATATGGTAACTATTTACATACTTAAAGATTGCTATTAAGTTTCCCCTCTCACATCAGTCCTCTGCTGATTCCCCAGTGACAACTATTATAATACTGAAAGATAAATGTTCTTTTTACTCTGCCCACTTCTCAGTAAGCCATAGAATGGTAACTAGTTAAGTCTTCTTTGGGCAAGTAATACAGTTGTAGATAAATCATTTTTCTAATTCCAACCTTTTATGTCTTGTACAGACAACCTGTTTGAAAAAGTAGTCACATCAGCACTTCTAATATATTCAATTTTGATTTACCCTAATTTCTCATTTTTTCACATATTCCATACCTTAATCAGAAGCACATGTTCAGAGAGTATCTATATGGTAATTTCCCTCAAAGTCCAAATTCCTTGCTTTATAGATGAGGAACCTGGGATAGTTACATAAATATAAAATTGTCTAAATGGCAGAGCTTGGGCTAGACCTTTCTCCTTGAAGGACAAGTGGGAAGCTTGAAAGACTGAGCATAATTCCTGGCTTAGAAACGAGGTTAAAAGGGAGCAGGAGTAAAGAGAAAAAGAAAGGAGAAATGAGCAAAGTAATGGGAGACAGGAAAGATAATAGAGAAAGCTGAAAGAAAACATTGTAAAATTGGAGAAGCACACACCTCTGTATTAGATCAGATGACAGTCCATCTATCATTTTCTTTTCTTTCCTTCTTTCACTTCCTAAGCCATTAATATATGAGTCTCTCTGAGATTATGAAAAATATGGTGCAAGAAAAGTACTGCATGAAGTTTTAAGTCATCTAGAAACTGTCAAGGATTTCAGGTCCCTGAGACTATAAAGTGTTTGTTTAGCAAACGGTCAACCGAGGGTGCTGTATTGCTTCTTTGGATTTCCCCTTATAACAATGCTTTTGATTTAGGAAATGCCTTCCGATTTTGCGATAAAATCTATGGTCTTTCTCCTGAATCTCTAAAGTCATCTCCCAATTTTTTTATACCCTTAAAACTCAGAAAAGCAAAACCAAAAAATCTACTCAGAGAAACTCACAAACTCATTTGCACAGGCATACTTCATCTTTTTCAACCCCCTTCTCACCAAAGGGCAAAAATAGAGACAAGTGAGAGTTGTGAAAGTATGGCAGATAACATTGCCATCCAGGTTTTCATTTTCTTATGAATATGAGGGCCTTTTTCCCAAACAACCCACTCTGTCTCCTCTCTGTGTTCTTCAGATAAAAAAGATCAGAATGCACTTCTTCTGGAGATTGTTAGACCTTCCTCAGTTCTGTATTCATTGGAGACGAGGCCCAAATTTATGAGAGAAAGGAACTGGTAGGGTTTATTCCATTGTAACCTATGAGTCATAAACACTTCTCTTCTGTTTTGTTTTTTCTTGAGAACAATAAAAACTAGGATAGCCCTTTTTATTTGCTGTGAATATTCTCACCTTTTCCTGCCATATAACCTCTGAAGAAAGAAGGAGTGGGGTGGAACCCTGCTGCATATCAAAGCCATGTGAAATGTTAAGAGTCTGTTGCTCCAATATGATAGGCAAAACCTCAAACCCTCTAGACAAAATCGGAAGCTATTTTCTTAGATCACATAATTCCTGGACAAAGAAAGAAACATTAGCACTCAAAAGAAGCTTAGTCTTAGGCTTGTCTTTAAGAGCTCTTTAGTGGGAATGGATGAGTGTCACCTTCATATTGAATAAATGAGGAAATAAGAGGGGCAGGAAAATGACTTAACATCCCAGTGGGGAATGCACCTTCTTACCCCCAGGGGGCCACATAGTGATGTAGAGTCCTCTCACAGTACCTCCTGGAAAATTTGAGAGAAATCACCCATTTTGCAGCTAAGAAAGTTGAAATAATAAGCAATAGTGTGGCCTGTTGCCAGACAGTTAAAATTAAGATAAGTGTTCAATTCTTCTACGTGTAATAATATATTAAATTGAGCTCTATTATTGGAAGGCCAACACTGTGGGTTTTATCTTCAAATAGACTCAGTGACTTTCTACTGCTCCAAATCCTCTTTGAAGTCAGGAGCGATCTCATAGAATCTCGGGATTGGAGAATGTCTTAAAGTCTTCCTGGTCCAATTACCCATATGCTTAATTTTAAGAACTGAATTCTTGAGTTTTGGCATTACTCCATCCTGCCAGAGTCCTCAATCTCAGAATATCAGAGTTTCTTGAAGACCACTAAATTTTTAATGATTAAACTACTTCTTGCTTCAAACAAGTCTACAGCTTTCTTTTAAAAAGACACACACACACACACACGTGTGCATGCACTACAACCCAGGCAAACTTTCACTATTTCTAACATTGCTGAAAAGATACGAAACAACGATGAAGCCATCATCTACCTAACAGTCACACTTGTAATGTAGCTGAGTCCTGTATTTTAAGCTATTCCATCATCATAATAAAAATGATATGATGACCAATAACATAAAGAAATTCTATAGAAAAAAATTTTAAATTAAAAGATCAAGAATGTAAATCAGAACACTAGTATCGAACTGTAGCCTGTCTGGCAATGATACTTTTTTAGATATGTGAAGTTTTAAAAATGCATTTTAATCATCCAAACTGTTGTCTTATCTTTGATTTGTAAAAAAGAGAGAAAAGTTCTGCTTGGTGGTGAATAGTCACTTTTCTAAGTTTCATTTAGTGTCCAAAAGTACAGTTATAATTGTAAAGATTAAGTTATACTTCCAAAGAGAGACAACAAATAACTTGAGAAATAAATAAGGAAGAACTCACTAAACCGATGGTGGTAGATTCAGGAGTTTAAGAAGATTGTTTTACAATTTTTTTAAAAAATCGAAGACTTTTATATAGCAAAGGAAACAATAAACAGAATGAAGAAACAGCCTGCAGAATGACACAAAATATTTACCGAGTATACATCTGATAAGGAGTTTATATCTATATTACACAAAGAACTCAACAACTCAGAAAGAAAACAAATAACCCAATTTTAAAATAGAAAAATGACCTGAATAGACATTTCTCAAAGGAAGACATACAAATGACTAACAGGTATGTGAAAAAATGCTCAACATCACTAATCATCAGGGAAATGCAAATCAAAACCATAATGAGCTATCACTTCACTCCCATTAGAATAGCTAGTATCAAAAAGACAAAATAACAAATGTTGGCGAAAACATAGGGAAAAGAGAACCCTAGTACGCTGTTGGTGGGAATAATGCATAGTCATTATGTACAGACATTATGGGAAACAGTATGGTAATTCCTCAAAAAAAATAAAAATAGAAGTACCAAGTGATCCAGCAATCCCACTACTAGGTATATTTTCAAAGGAAATAAAACCAGTATGTCAAAGAGATATCTTCATTCTCATCTTTGCTGCCACATTATTCACGATAGCCAAGATAGGGAATCAAACTAAGTGTTCATCGGTGGATGAACGGATTAAAAACTATGGTATATATACACAGTGAAATACTGGTCAGCCATAAAAAAAGGAATTTCTGTTATTTGCAACAACATAGATGAACCTACAGGACATTATATAGGTGAAATAAGCCAGGCACAGAAATACAAGTACTCAAGGATCTTACTCATATGTGGAATGTAAAAAAGTTGATCTTATAGAAACAGAGAGGATAAGGGTGGTTATCAGAGGATGTGGCAATTGTCATGGGGCTGAGGAGGGTTGAGGAGATGTTGGTCAAAGGATACAATGTTACAGTAAGATAGGAGTAATAAATTCAATGGATCTCTGGTATAGCATGATGACTACAGTTAATGACAACATATCGTATTCTTGAAAAATGCTAAGAGAGTTTATGTTAAATGGTCTCATTACAAAAATGATAACTACGTGAAAGTAGAGACTAGAATAGTGGTCACTACAGACTGGGAAGGGTAGGGGAGAGGAAGTGGTTGGTTAATGGGTTTAAAGTTACAGCTAGATGGGAGGAATAAGTTCTGTTCTGTAGCACTGTAGGGTAAACATGATTAATAATTTATTGTGGCCAGGCGTAGTGGCTTATGCCTTAATTCCAGCACTTTGGGAAGCTGAGGTGGGCGGATCATGAGGTCAGGAGATCGAGACCATCCTGGCTAGCATGGTGAAACCGTGTCTCTACTAAAAATACAAAAAAAATTAGCCGGGCGTGGTGGCAGGCACCTGTAATCCCAGCTACTCAGGAGGCTGAGGCAGGAGAATGGCGTGAACCCGGGAGGCAGAGCTTGCAGTGAGCTGAGATCGCGCCACTGTACTCCAGCCTGGGCGACAGAGTGAGACTCTGTCTCAAAATAATAATAATAATAATTTATTTTATATTTTTTAAATGCTAGAAAAAAGATTGCAAATATGCACAACACAAAGTAATGATAAATATTCTGGGTGATGTATATACAAATTGCACTAATTTGATCACTACAAATTGTATACATGTATTGAAATGCCACATAAATATGTATAATTACTATCAACTAAAAATAGAAGGAGAAAAACTATGTGAAATAATGCAAATTTGAATTAGCGAGATTTAATCATTTAACAATGTATATATGCTACTTCAAATAAGTACATCTTTGAGGTTTTTGTTTGCTGTTTTTAACTTTTAGTGTCGGGGTACATGTGCAAGTTTTTTATATAGTCAAATTCCATGTTACTCAACAGTTAGTTTTTTCATTCACACTCTTTCTACCCTCCACCCACAAGTAAGCCCTGGTATCTATTCCCTTCTTTTTGTCCATGTGTGCTCAAGGTTTAGCTCTTATTTATAAATGAGAATATGTGATATTTGCTTTTCTGTTTCTGTGTTAGTTTGCTTAGGATAATAAACTCCAGCACCATCAACATTGTTGCACAGGACATGATCTCATTCTTTTTTATGACTGCATGGTATTCCATGGTATATATGTACCACATTTCCTTTTTTCCAGTCTACCACTGATGGACATTTAGGTTGATTCTACGTATTTGCTATTGTGAATACTGCTGCAATTAACATATGTGTGCATGTGTCTTTATGGTAGAACAATTTATATTCCTTTGGGATACCCAATAATACCCAATAATGAGATGGCTGGGACAAATGTGAGTTCTAAGTTTTTTGAGAAATCACCAAACTGCTTTCAACAGTGGCTGAATTAATTTACAGTCCCACAAGCAGTGTAAAATGTTATCTTTTCTCTGCAACCTTGCAAGCATCTGTTATTTTTTGACTTTTTAGTAATAGCCATTCTGATTGGTGTGAGATAATATCTCATTATGGTTTTAATTTGCATTTCTCTAATGATTGGTGATGTTAATCATTTTTTATATGTTTATTGGCTGCAGGTATGTCTTCTTTTGAGAAGCATCTGTTTATGTCCTTTGCCCACTTTTTAATGAGATTGTTTATTGCGTGATAATTTATTTAATTTCTTATAAATTCTAAATATTAGACCTTTGTCAGGTGTTTAGTTTGCAAATATTTTTACCTATTCTGTGTGTTGACTGTTTACTCTGTCAATAGCTTCTTTTGCTGCACAGAAGAAACTATTGACAGAGTAAACAGTCAATGCACAGAAGCTCTTTGGTTAAATTAGGTCCCATTTGTCAGTTTTTGTTTTTGTTATAATTGCTTTAGGTATCTTCATCATGAAATCTTTGCCAGAGCCTAAGTCCAGATTGGTATTTTCTAGGTTTTCTTCAAGAGTTTTTATAATTTTAGGTTTTACATTTAAGACATTAATCCATCATGAGTTGAATTCTGTATATGATGTAAAGAAGGAGTCCAGTTTCAATCTTCTGCATATGGCTAACCAATCATCCCAGCACTCTTTATTGAATAGGGAGTCTTTTCCTCATGGCTTGCTTTTGTCAATGTTGTCAAAGATCAGATGGTTTTACAGGTGTCACTTTATTTCTGGGCTCTGTAACCTGTTGCATTGGTTCCTGTGTCTCTTTTTGTACCAGTACCATGCTGTTTTGTTTACTGCAGCCTTGTAGTATAGTTTAAAGTCAGTTAATGTGATGCTTCCTGCTTTATTCTTTTTGCTTACAATACCTGTGGCTACTTGGGCTCCTTTTTAGTTTCACATGAATTTTAGAATAATTTTGTTTTTAATTCAGTGAAGAATGTCATTGGTAGTTTGATAGAAATGGCGTTGAATCTGTAAATTTCTTTGGGTAGTGTGGCCATTTTTACAACATTGATTCTTCCTATCCTAAACATGGGAATGTTTTTCCATTTGTTTGTGTCCTCTATTTTTTTTTCAGATATTTTTTGTAATTGTTTTATAGAGATCTTTCACCTCCCTGGTTAGCTGTATTTCTAGATATTTTATGCTTTCTGTGGTTAATGTGAATGGGATTGCATTCTTGATTTTGCCCTCAGATAGGAGGTTGTCAGAGGTATAGAGTCACAAAGTCTACAAAAAGAGAGAGTTTGACTTTCTCTCTTCCTATTTGGATGCCTTTTATTTCTTTTTCTTGCCTGATTGCTCTGGCTAGGACTTCCAGTATTTTGCTCTGGCTAGGACTTCCAGTATTATGTTGAATAGGAGTGGTGAAGGTGGGCATCCTTGTTGTGTTCCAATTCTCAAGAGTGATATTTCCAACTTTTTCCCATTTAGTATGATGTTGGCTGTGGGTTCGTCATAGATGGCTCTTATTATTTAGAGGTATGTTTTTACAATACCTAGTTTGTTGAGGGTTTTAAACATGAGGTGATGCTGAATTTTATTGAAAGCCCTTTCAGCATTGATATGGTTTGGCTTTGTCCACACCAAAATTTCAGCTTGAATTGTAGCTTCAATAATCCCCACCTGTCATAGGAGGGTCTCCGTGGTAGGTAATTTAGTCATGGGGGTGGTTACCCTCATGCTGCTGTTCTTGTGATAGTAAGTGATTTCTCACGAGATCTGACGGTTTTATAAGGGAATTTTCTCCCTTTTGCTCAGCACTTCTCCTTTCTGCCATCACATGAAGAAGGACGTGTTTGCTTCCCCTTCTGCCATGATTGTAAGTTTCCTGAGTCCTCTCCAGCCATGCAGAACTGTGAGTCAATTAAACCTTTTTTCTTTATAACTTACCCAGTCTTGGGCAGTTCTTAATAGCAGCATGAGAATGAATTAATATAGTAAATTGGCACCAAGTAATGTAGTGCTGCTGTAAAGATACCCAAAAATGTGAAAATTACTTTGGAACTGGGTACCAGGCAGAGGTTGGAACAGTTTGGAAGGCTCAGAAGAAAATAGGAAGGTATGAAAAAGTTTGAAACTTTCTAAAGACTTGTTGGATGGCTTTGACCAAGATGCTGATAGTGATATGCACAAGGAAGTCGCCCTGGCTGAGGTGGTCTCAGATGGAGATGAGATGAGGAATTTTATTCCAGTCTTGGGAACTGGAATAAAATTGACTCTTGCTATGTTTTAGCAAAGAGACTGGTGGCATTTTGCCCCTGCCCTAGAGATCTGTGGAAACTTGAACTTGAGAGAGATGACTTAGGGTGTCTGATGGAAGAAATGTTTAGGCAGCAAACTGTTCAAGAGGTGACTTGCGTGCTGTTAAATGCATTCAGTTTTATGTATTCACAGAGATACAGTTTCTAATTGGAACTTATGTTTAAAAAGAAAGCAGAGCATACAAGTTTGAAAAATTTGCAGCCTGATGATATGATAGAAAAGAAAAACCCATTTTCTGGGGAGAAATTTAAGCCAGCTGCAGAAATTTACATAAGCAATAAAAAGCCAAATTTTAATCACCAAGACAAAGGGGAAAATATCTCCAGGGCATGTCAGAATTATTCATAGCAGCCCCTCCCATTACAGGCCCAGAGGTCCAAAAGAAAAAAAAGTGGTTTCATGGGCCAGGCCCAGGGTGTTGCTGCTTTGTGCAGCCTTGGGACTTGGCGCCTTGCATCCCAGCTGTGGCTAAAAGGGGTCAAGGTACAGCTTGGGCTGTGGCTTAAGAGAGTGCAAGCTTCAAGCCTTGGAAACTTCCACATGGCATTCAGCCTGTGGTGCACAGAAGTTAAGAATTGAGGTTTGGGAACCTCCACCTCGATTTCAGAGGATATATGGAAATCTCTGGAAGTCCAGGCAGAATTTTGCTGCAGGGATGGAGTCCTCATTGAGAATCTCTACTACAGCAGTGCAAAAAGGAAATGTGGAGTTGGAGCCCCCACACAGAGTCCCCACTGGGGCACTGCCTAGTGGAGCTGTGAGAAGAAAGCCCCCATCCTCCAGACTCCAGAATTGTAGATCTACCAACAGTTTTCACCATGCACTTGGAAAAGCCGCAGACACTTAATGCCACCCCATGAGAGCAGCTTGAAGGGGGGCTGTACCCTGCATAGCCACAGGGGCAGAGCTGCCCAAGACCATGGGAACCCATCTCTTGCATCAGTGTGACCTGGATGTGAGACATGGAGTCAAAGGAGACCATTTAGGAGCTTTAAGATTTGACTGCCTCACACAATTTCAGACTTGCATGGGGCCTATAGCCTCTTCATTTTGGCCAATTTCTCCCATTTGGAATGGGTGCATTTACCCAATGTCTGTAACCCCATTGTATCTAGGAAGTAACTAACTTGCTGATTTTACAGGTTCATAGGTGGAAGGGACTTGCTTTCTCTCAGATGCGACTGGACTGTGGACTTCTGAGTTAATGCTGAAATGAGTTAAGACTTTGCTGGGACTGTTGGAAGGCATGATTGGTTTTGAAATGTGAGGACCTGAGACTTGGGAGGGGCCAGAGGTGAAATGATATGATTTGGCTGCGTCTCCACCCAAATCTCATCTTGAATTGTAGGTCCCATAATCCCCATGTGTTGCAGGAGGGACCCAGTGGGAGGTAATTGAATTATGTGAGTGGTTACTCTCATGCTGCTGTTCTTGTGATAGTGAGTGAGTTCCCATGAGATCTGATGGTTTTATAAGGGACTTTTCTCCCTTTTGCTTGGCACTTCTCCTTCCTGCCATTATGTGAAGAAGGACATATTTTCTTCCCATTCCACCATGATTGCAAGTTTCCTGAGGCCCCCCAGCCATGCAGAACTGTGAGTCAATTAAACCTCTTTCCTTTATAAATTACCCTTTATTGAGATTATCATTTTTTTAAGTTCTTTTTATGTGATGAATCACACTTATTGATTTGCTTATGTAGAAACAACCTTGCATCCTAGGAATAAAGGCTACTTAATCGAGATGATTTAGCTTTTGATGTACTGCTGGATTTGGTTAGCTAATATTTTGTTGAGGATATTTGCATCTATATTCATCAGTGATATTGTACTAAAGTTTCCTTTTCTTTTGGCTCTGCCAGATTTTGGTATCAGAATGATGCTGACCTCATAAAATGAGTTAGAAATGAGTCCCTCCACTTGTTTTTTGAATAATTTTAGTAGAAATGATACCGACTCTTCTTTATATATCTAGTAGAGTTTAGTTGAGCATCCATGTGGTCCTGGGCTTTTTCTTATTGGTAGGCTTTTTATTACTGGTCCAATTTTGGAACTCATTGGATATCTTGAACCTCTGTTCAGGGTATCAATTTCTTCCTGGTTCAATCTTGAGTGGTTGTATGTTTTCAGAAATGTATCTGCTTTTTGTAGGTTTTCTGGTTTGTGTGCATAGAGGTGTTAATAATAGTCTCAGAGGGTGTTTCATAATTCTGTGGGATTAGTGGTAATGTCCTCCTTGTCATTTCTGATTGTTTATTTGAATCTTCTCTCTTTTTTGGTTTATTAGTCCAGCTTGCAGTTCATCAATCTTATTTATTCTTTCAAAAGACAAACTTTGGGTTTTGCTGATGTTTTGAAAAGCTTCTCACATCTCAGTTTCATTCAGTTCAGTTCTAATATTAGTTATTTCTTGCCTTCTGTTATCTTTGGGTGTTGGTTTACTCGTTTCTCTAGTTTCTCTAGGTGTGATGTTAGGTTGTTAACTTGATATCTTTTTACCTTTTTAACGTAGGCATTTTGTGCTATAAACTTTCCTCTTAACATTGCTTTAGTTGTGACCCAGAGATTCTGGTATGTTTTATTTTTGTTTTCACCAGTTTCACATAATTTATTGACATCTGCCTTAATTTCATTGTTTACCCAAAAGTCATTCAGGAGTAGGTTGTTTAATTTCCACATAATGTATGGTTTTGAGCAATCTATTTAGTGTGCTTCTATTTTTACTGTGCTGTGGTCTGAGAGTGTGGTTGGTATGATTTTAGTTTTTTTTAATTTGCTGATAATTTTTATCACTGATTGTTTGGTGAACTTTAGAGTATGTGTGCTGTGCAGATGAGAAGAATGTATATCCTGTTGTTTTGGGGTAGAGAGATCTGTGCATGTCTGTTAGGTCCATTTTGTCAAGTGTTGAGTTCAGGTCCCAAATATTTTTTAGTTTTCAGCCTGAATGATTTGTCTAGTATTGTCAGTGGGGTATTAAAGTCTCCCACTATTATTGTGTGGCTATCTAAACCTCTTCACAGGTCTCTAAGAAATTGCTTCATGAATCTGGGTGATCCTGGGTTGGGTGCATACATACTTAGGATAGTTAAGTCTTCCTGTTGAATTGAGCCCTTTACTATTATGTGATGCCCTTCTTTGTCTTTTATGTCCATTTTGGTTTAAAATATGTTTTGTCTGAAATAAGAATAACAATCTCTGCTTTTTTCTGTATTCCATTTGCTTGGTTGTTTGTTTGTTTGTTTGTTTGTTTGTTTTTACCATCCCTTTACTTTGAGCCCATGGGTGTCATTGCATGTGTGATGGATCTCTTGAGGACAGCATACATTTAGGTCTTGCTTCCTTATTCAACTTGCCACTCTGTCTTTTAATTGGGATGTTTAGTGCATTTACATTCAAAGTTAATATTGATATGTGTGGATTCGATCCTGCCATTGAGTTTTTAGCTGGTTATTATGCAGACTTCATTGTGTAGTTGCTTTATAATGTCAATGGTCTATGCACTAAACTCTGTTTTTGTGGTGGCCAGTAAGTCTTTCCTTTCCATATTTAGCACTCTATTTAGGACCTTTTGTAAGGTAGTCCTGGTGGTAACAAATTTCTTCAGCATTTGCTTCTCTATAAAGGATCTTATTTCTCATTAACTTAGGTAGCTTAGTTTGTCTTGATATAAAATTCCTAGTTGGAGTTTCTTTTCTTTAAGAATGCTAGCTGCCTTTATTTTTTTTTTCTTTCATGTTGATCTTTAAATATCTGATGACTATGTTTTTTGGGTATGGTTGTCTTGTATAGTATCTCACAGGAGTTCTGTGCATTTCCTGAATCTAAATGTCTGCCTCTCTAGTGAGGCTGAGAAAACTTTTATGAACGATATCCTCAAACATGTTTTCCAAGTTGCCTGCTTTCTCTCTCTCTTTCAGGGATACTAATGCATCATAGATTTGGTGTCTTTACATAATCCCGTATTTCTGTTTTTTCATTCTTTTTAATCTTTTTTTCTTCATTTTTGTCTGAGTTAATTGATAGAGCCAGTCTTCAAGCACTGAGATTCTTTCCTCAGCTTGGTCTATTATTCCGCTAATACTTGCAATTGTATTATAACATTATTGTAGTGGATTTTTTAGCTCTAACTAATCAGTTTTGTTTTTTCTTAAAATGGCCATTGCATCTTTCAGCTCCTGTGTTGTTTTATTGTATTCCTTATATTCCTTGGACTGGGCTTTGACTTTCTCTTGTATGTTGATAATCTTTGCTCCTATCCATATTCTGAATCTTATGTCTGTCATTTCAGCCTGGTTAAGAACCGTTGCTGGGAAGTAGCACAGTCATTTGTAGTTAAGAATATACTCTGGCTTTTTGAGTTGCCAGGTTTCTTGCTCTGGTTTTTTCTCATCTGTGTGAACTGATTTATTTTTTCACTTTTGAAAGTGCTCTCCTTTGGATATAATTTTTTGCTTTTATCTTTTTTGATGTCCTTGGTGGTTTGATTGTGGTATAAGGTAGGTTCAGTTGACTGGCTTCTATTGTGAGAGATTTCAGGAGGTCAAATCTCAGCTCAGCACTCCTGGGTTGCATGCTGTAACTGTTGGACACTGATACTAGGCCTCTAGCTTTGTTATCTGGCTCCATGGGAGAGAACTGTGTTAGGAACCTGCTGTGCTGGAAGGGCCAAGATCTTCCTGGTCTGCTGGCCCAACACTTGAATGGAGAATGAAAGCTAATGTGCTTCTTGGAGACAGTGGCAGTGAGATCTGCAACTTTCTCATGCATACCAGCAGCCACAGTGGCATGTGGGAGTGCACATGTGCCAACTGGGACTAGGCACCAGTGGGAGCAGGCCAGTGATGTTCATGTACGTTTTTGCACTGGCAGCATGGCAAAATGTCTGCCTGTTGGCAGTGGTGTGGCATAAGTGGGAGCGGGGTAGTGGCGGGGCACCACTGTCCATGCACACATTTGTGCTCGTGGTGGCAACAGTGCAGTGAGAGCAGAGTGCTTGTTGGTGTGGGGGCACGGGCATATATGGAGGTACTCACACTGGCGGTGGTGGCATGGCAGAAGTGGGGTTCTGTTGTGAGTGGGGTTCCGGTGTTTGTAAATGCACTTGCAGTAGCATCAGTAGTGGTGTGACAGGCTGCCTGTGCCTCAGCAGGGACAGATTGCCACTGGGGGTAAGGAGGATGGTGAGTTGTGCTCACTCCTATGCAGTGGGGTGGCAGGGTGCATGCATACACATGCACCATTGAGGTAGGGGAAGCAAGGTCTGCCCACATGCACATTCCAGCAAAGTGGTGGGTGGATAGTGCCATGGGTGACTGCGTGATGTCTAAGTGGCAGAAGAGGCTATAATGGAAGGCTGCAGGTGGGCTGGTTGCATCAGGAGGGGCCAGTCTGCTGGATCTCTGACAGTTATGTGCAGTATGTTGGTGAAAGAGGTATGATGAGGGCCCCCAGGAAGCACCCTGGTTGGGCATCCAAGACTGTGCTGCAAGAAGGTTGTAGCACAGGCTGGGGTCCCAAGAGAGGCTGGCAGATGGGAGCTGCTTAGATCAGACTTGCCTCATCCCATGAGCAAGACTGCCCTGCTCTGTTCCGGTCTAACAGTCAACCTAAATCTGAAGTCTCAAAGAGAAGCATGGTGAGCCTTGGGTGATGGGTGTCCCTGGCCATGCTGCACTGCAGCTTTTCTTGTGCCAAATTCTCATGGCTCTGCATAGGCTGGATTCTTGCCCCTGCCACCTCTTTAAGAAGCTCCCACTTTCATTCCAAGTGCCTAGGGGTGTGGGTTCTCCTGATTCTGGAGAATTGAAGATTCTGGAGGTCCATGGTGAGAGTGGGACACTTCTTGCCTGTTCAACTCACTTCTTCCCCAGGAGTCACTGGGGGCCAGGAGAAGCTCCTGATGCTCAGCAGCCCCATGCAGAGTTCCAAGATTTCTTCCCCTTCAGTTAAGTGTCTGCATCCTTCCTCCATTCACTCTCAACACTTTCCCTCTGAAGATCTGCTCAGAGTATGCTAGTGTTCCTGAAGTCACAGTCTCGCAGTGGAACATGTTTCTCCTGGCTGCATCAGCCATCTTGGCTTTGTCTCATGAATAAATATTTCAAGTACACAATAATTACATGAAATTTTATCTGTCAATTTGAAATAAACAAATACATAAGTTTGAGTGGAAAGTAAATAAGTTAAAATTAAAATTAATGAAATATATTTGTCCCTATATACTAATTCTTATTACTAACCTTCTTCTCTTTTCTCATCCCCCATTTTGTTATAATAAAAATTACTCTATCATTCAAAGTAGGTTTAGATTGCTAATGTTTCCTTTTCTACATATGCCTATGCATAGGAAATTTCTAATGTCCATAAGTAATATTTATGCAAATAAATCAATTCAGGTAACCATCATAATTCTCTGTATATAGGTATGTACACATACATACATACATATATATACACATGCACACATATATATGGTATTTCACACCCTTTATATTATTTGATTTTATCTAGAGACTGAATATTAAATTATAGATAACTTATTAACAGACAACAATAACTCACTAGAATATGCAGGCTTTTACTTTCTTAACAATCCCTTTAGTCTCATCTGGGTACTCAAGACTGTTGTAAAGATGTAATGAGAAGATATAATGTTACTTTGAAGAGTATAAAATAATATACCAATCTGAGGGGTTGTTATGATTATGTTATAATAACTGATTATCAATTATTTTGCTGATTATAAGTGAATATGATTGATTTTGGTTACGATAATGTTTGGGGTATAATTAAATATATGATTATTGTTATCATCAAGATTATTCTTGAAAGTGGTTTAATAAATCATAATTTGTTTAAATATTTTTATTGCACTACCAAAAATAATCTTTCTAGCTAACTCTATCTTTAGGTTATAGTTTTTCAATGAGCTTATATTTTAAAAGGTTGATGCTGCTATAAATAAGAAAAGCTTATGTCAGTCCCATATAATCCATAATCTCCTATCACAACTCACACATAAAAACACACATGCAAACATTTACACATGCAATAAGCCCTGTTTTAGACTAAATCTTATAGGTTTTATGTATGAAAAGATACCCTTGGAACTTCCCTCCCAAGCAAAAAACATCCATGGTGGGAAAGGAAGCTGCTTTCAACCACCAAACAAACTGTCTGCAATTCCGTGGCTGCAGACTTATGTTTGTCACCAACTATCTGAAAGATATTTGTCTCTTTCCACTGGCAAACTTTGACTTTTTGGTCTAGTACTTCTCATTAGCTCTCTGGAAGGTGTAAAGGCACCAATAGTGGAGATAGAAGGTCTTCTAGCAGAATAGGAGACTTCAATGTCTATTTAGAGAAATTGACAATTCGTTTTTTAAAAAGACCCCAGAGGCCTAGGGAGGAGCCCCATCAATTTGTGGGGAGATAATGACTATTGGAGCGGAGACCTCCCAACAACCTGAGGAGAGAATTTACCTGTCTGGGGAAATGGCAATTTTCTGCCTAGTGGAAGACTCCACCAGCTTGAATATACAACCACCCTCCCAGGGTAAAAAATGAACCAATTGGAAGAGGTCACTTGCCTACTAGACAAAAAACTTCACTTTCCCAAGGGGGCGGGATTCCATGTTCAATATCTAAGAATCTAATTGCTGAAAGATAATATATACAGACTGAGAGAGAAAACCAAAAAGCTGCAGAAGAAAACCTGGCTAAAAGGAAAAGTATATATAGAATTTAAGCTGGAAGACTTGCTGTTAAGGGATAGAAAGAGCAGTAGTTGGGGAAGATAACTCCTCTGGTAGAGAAGAGAGGACAGCATTTGCAGGAAAGATCTACTTACATGGGAAGAAAAACTGCAGGCTACAATAGAAGGTCCATCAAAGCTGAAACTGGATCCCTTCCTTACACCTTATACTAAAATTAACTCAGATGGATTAAAGACTTAAACATAAGACCTAAAACCATAAAAACCGTAGAAGAAAACCTAGGTAATACCATTCAGGACATAGGCATGGGCAATGACTTTATGGCTAAAACACCAAAAGCAATGGTAGCAAAAGCCAAAATAGACAAATGGGATCTGATTAAACTAAATAGCTTCTGCACAGCAAAAGAAACTATCATCAGAGGCAACAGGCAGCCTGCAGAATGGGAGAAAATTTTTGCAGTCTATCCATCTGACAAAGGGCTAATGTCCAGAATCTACAAGAAACTTACACAAATTTACAAGAAAAAAACAAACAACCCCATCAAAAAGTGGATGAAGGATATGAACAGACACTTCTCAAAAGAAGACATTTATGCAGCTAACAAACATATGAAGAAAAGTTCATTATCACTGCATCACTGATCATTAGAGAAATGCAAATCAAGACCACAATGAGATACCATCTCATGCCAGTTAGAATGGCGATCAATAAAAAGTCAGGAAACAACAGATGCTGGAGAGGATGTGGAGAAATAGGAACACTTTTACATTCTTGGTAGGAGTGTAAATCAGTTCAACCCTTGTGGAAGACAGTGTGGCAATTCCTCAAGTATTTAGAACTGGAAATACCATTTGACCCAGCAATCCCATTACTGGGTATATACTCAAAGGATTACAAATCATTCTACTATAAAGCCACGTGCACACATATATTTATTATGACACTGCTCACAATACAAAGACTTGGAACCAACCCAAATGCCCATCAATGATAGACTGGATAAAGAAAATGTGGCACATATACGCCATGGAATACTATGCAGCCATAAAAAAGATGAGTTCATGTCCTTTGCAGGGACATGGATGAAGCTGGGAACCATCATTCCCAGCAAACTAACACAAGAACAGAAAACCAAACACTGCATATTCTCACTCAGAAGTGCGAGGTGAACAATGAGAACACATGAACGCAGAGAGGGGAATAACACACACTTGGGCCTGTCAGGGGGTGGGAGGCTAGGGTAGGGATAGCATTAGGAGAAATACCTAATGTAGATGACGGGTTGATGGGTGCAGCAAACCACCATGGCGCTTGTATACCTATGTAACAAACCTTCGTGCTCTGCACATGTACCCCAGAACTTAAAGTATAATAATAATAATAATTAAAGAAAAGTCCCTGGCTTGGGGACAGGGCCAGTCTTCAATCTCAAAATAATGCAGTCTACCATCTTCAAGGGTTTACTATATTTGAGGCTATATCGTAACTATGTTATAAGTAGTATATTATGAGACTCTATTATAGGCACCCGGAGCCTGCAGTTACCCAAAGGCTCCAGCCACCCACTTTAAGACTCCTCCACTATAGTTTCTAGAGCTCTCCAGAGAGAAGCTGCAGGTAATATCCCCAAACTCCTACTAACTGTTTATACATGGAGACTCTAGGTTGGTAGAAAGCACAGGCCTAAACTTTTCCAGTGTTCAGAGGATACTGGACTGCTGCTTCCAGTGGAACTACTGGTACAGCTGCTCAGGACACCTAGAGTAAATGCCAGCATTTTTTTCTTGAAAAAAATGTTGTATAAAATTCTCACAGATCTACCTAGAACTGTTTTATCTCCCCACTCAAAATTGATCTGATACCCTAAAGCCTCTCTGCTAAGTCTCATCTTCTCTGACTGCTCATGAGTAAGTATAGAACTTGAAATAAGTGTTGTCTGATTTCAGAGACTCCATCTGCACTACAATAAAAGATAATATGTAAAGCTACAAATGAGGTTTCTTTTGCTTCCCTTTCTATATTACTTTAAAAAAAAATTGTCTTACCTCACATGTAAGGGCTCTGGAGATTAAAAGGACAGAGTCCTCCAACTAGTTACTCTCATCTCAGATAGGACAAGTTAGAGTCCTACACATTGGCCTACAGGGTGACAGATATTTTCTTCAGATTTGCATGAGTACTTAAAAAAAACTCAGCAGCTAAATATAGGACATGACCAGGACTTTGGGACTATCAAAAATTGAGAAAAGAAAAACTACTTATAGTTGCTTTGCTTTGCTCCATTTTCTCATATCTCAGGTTATCTTTCATGATTTAACACTTGAGATATCCCACCAGTTCCCAGAAAAAAACTGATGCCCAGCATCTCAGACAGTAGATTGATTATACTGTAAAGGAACTTGATTTTCCTCACTCCTGCCATTAATGTAAGGACAATACTAGTAAAAAGGGGTAAAAGAAGATTATTTTATAATTTGTTTACAGATAAATAGCAAGAGGCAGAGCGTGAATTTAACTTGGAGGCTATTGTGGTTCTATTGAAGAGACAGTTGCAGACTTATTTTTCATGTATTGTTATATTTTATTTTAATGTTGGTATATTTTATTTATCTGTTTCAGATATTTAGATATAAACCTGGGGGACATTTTTAATAAAAATGTTCACAGCAGATTTGCACCTTCTTCACTAATTGAATATATTTTTAACTTGTATTTTAGATTTAGGGATACATGTATAGGTTTCTTATATATAGGTATAATACATGTCACAGGTGTATGGTGTACAGATAATTTTATCACCCAGGTAGTAAGCATAGTACCCAATAGGTATTTTTTTTCTGATTCATTCTCTCCTACCACACTCCACCCTCAAGGAGGCCCCAGTGTCTGTTGTTTCCCTCCTAGTATTCATGTGTTCTTACTGTTTAACTCCCACTTATAAATGAGAACAGGAGGTCTTTCATTTTCTGATCCTGTGTTAGTTTCCTTAGGATAATGTCCTTCAGCTCCATCCGTGTTGCTGCAAAGGATGTGATTTTATTCTTTTTATGGCTACATAGTATTCCATGGTGTATATGTACCACATTTCCTTTATATAGTCTACCACCGATTCGTATTTAGGTTGATCCCATGTATTTGCTATTGTGAATAGTGCTGCAACAAATATACACATGACATGTCTTCATGGCAGAATAATTTATATTCCTTTAGGTATATACCCAATAATGATATTGCTGAATCAAGTGGTAATTCTCTTTTAAGTTTCTTGAGGAATCACCACACTGCTTTCCACAATGGTTGAACTAATTTGCATTCCCACCAGCAGTGCATGAGTATCCCCTTTTCTACAAAACCTCAGCAGCATCTGTTATTTTTTGACTGTTTAATAATAACCATTCTGACTGGTTTGAGATGGTATCTCATCGTGGTTTTGATTTGCCTTTCTTTAATGATTAGTGATGCTTAACATTTTTTCATATGCTTCTTGGCCACATGTATGTCTCTTTTTGAAAAGTTTCTGTTCATAAACTTTGCCCACTTTTTAATAGGGTTGTTTGCTTTTTGCTTGCAAATTTGTTTAAGATCCTTATAGATGCCAGACATTAGACTATTGTCAGATGCATAGTTTGCAAATACATTCTCCCATGCTGTACATTGTGTGTTCACTCTGTTGATAGTTTATTTTACTGTGCAGAAGCTTTTTAGTTTAATTAGATCCCATTTGTCAATTTTTGGTTTTGTTGCAATTGCTTTTGGAATTTTCATCATAAAATTTTAAACAAATCCTATGTTCAGAATGATATTTCCTAGGTTACTTTCCAGGGTTTTTATATTTTGGAGTTTTACATGTATGCGTTTAATCTGTCTTGAGTTGATTTTTGTATGTGGTGTAAGATATGGATCCAGTTCCGATATTCTGCATATGGCTAGCCAGTTATCCCACCACCATTCATTGAATGGGGAATTCTTTCCCTATTTTTTTGTTTTGTAAGCTTTTTCAAAGATCAGATGGTTGTAGGTGTGCTGCTTATTTCTGGGCTCTCTATTCTGTTCCATTGGTTGATGTGTCTGTTTTTTTTACCAGTACCATGCTGTTTTGGTTACAGCAGCCTTATAATATAGTTTGAAATCAGGTGATGTGATGCCCCCAGCTTTGTTCTTTGTCTTAGCATTGCCTTGGCTATTTTGACTAATTTTTGTTCCATATGAATTTTATATTATTCTATTTTATTTTTACTCAGATTACACATTCCTTTTTTAAGGGCAATTTTAAAATACCAATAGTTAATATTATGCTTACAGAATCACACGTGAGCATTAAAGAGTTCTAATTTTTACTTTTTTTATATGCCAGGTACTGCTTTATTTTTTTGTTTGTTTCAGTACAATTTTGGGGCACAACTGGTGTTTGATTAAATGGGTAAGTTCTTTAGTGGTGATTTCTGAGATTTTGCTGCATCCATCATCTGAGCAGTGTACACTAACCAATGTATAATCTTTTGTACCTAAATCCCTCGCACTCTTTCACCCAAGTCCCCAAAGTCCATTGTTATCATTCCTTTTTACCATTGTATCATGCCTTTTCATCCTCACAGCTTAGCTCCTGCTTATGAATGAGAACATACAATGTTTGGTTTTTATCATTCCTGAGTTACTTCACTTAGAATAATGGCATCCAATTTCATCCAGGTTGCCACAAATGCCATTATTTCATTCCTTTTTATGGCTGAGTAGTAATCCATGGTGTATATATATATATATATATATATATATATATATATATCACAATTTCTTCATCTAATCATTGATTGATGGGCATTTGGGCTGGTTCCATATTTTTGCAATTGCTAATTGTGCTGCTATAAACATTTGTGGAAAAGTATCTTTTTTGTATAATGACTTCTTTTCCGCTGGGTGGATATGTAGCAGTGAAGTTGCTGAATCAAATGGTAATTCTACTTTTAGTTCTTTAAGGAATCTCCACACTGTTTTCCATAGCGGTTTTACTAGTTTACATTCCCAGCAGCATTGTAAATGTAATCCCTTTTCTCCACATCCATGCCAATATCTATTATTTGTTTATTTCTTGATTATAGCCATTCTTGCAGGAATAAGGTGATATCACATTGTGGTTTTGATTTGCATTTATCTGATAATTAGTGATGTGGTGCATTTTTTCATGTTTGTTGTCCATTTGCATATCTTTTTTTTGATAATTGTCTATTCATGTCCTTAGCCCACTTTTTTTTTTTTTTTTTTTTGAGATGTAGTCTCACTCTGTCACCCAGGCTGGAGTGCAGTGGCACGATCTCGGCTCACTACAAGCTCCAACACCCTGGTTCACGCC
The DNA here is from genome assembly GCF_029289425.2 of Pan paniscus. Lineage (NCBI taxonomy): Eukaryota > Metazoa > Chordata > Mammalia > Primates > Hominidae > Pan > Pan paniscus. Next base: position 73,025,513 of record NC_073272.2, read on the forward strand.
ATTCTCCTGCCTCAGCCTCCCGAGTAGCTAAGACTGCAGGTGCCCACTACCACGCCCGGCTAATTTTTTGTAGTTTTAGTAGAGACGGGGTTTCATCATGTTAACCAGGATGATCTCAATCTCCTGACCTCGTGATCCACCCACCTTGGCTGACCAAAATGTTGGGATTACAGGTGTGAGCCACCGCGCCCGGCCCTTAGCTCACTTTTTTATGAGATTCTTTGTTGTTTTCTTGCTGATTTAAGTTTCTTGTAGATTCTGGATATCAGTCTTTTGTCTGATGTATAGATTGTGAAAATTTTTTCCCACTCTGTGGCTTGTCTGTTTATTCTGCTGATTGTTTCTTTTGCTGTGCAGAAGCTTTTTAGTTTAATTAAGTTCCATCTGTTTATCTTTGTTTTTTGTTGCATTTGATTTTGGGTTCTTGGTAATGAAGTCTTTGCCTAAGCCAATGTCTAGAAGGGTATTTGTGATGTTATCTTATGGAATTTTTATAGTATTAGGACTTAGATTTAAGTCTTTGATCCATTTTGAGTTGATTTTTATATGAGAGATAAGTATCGAGTTTTATTATTCTACAATGGCTTGCCAATTATTCCAGCACCATTTGTTGAGTAGGGTATCCGTTTCCCACTTTATGTTTTTGTTCGCTTTGTCAAAAATAAGTTGGCCATAAGTATTTGGCTTTATTTCTGTGTTCTTTATTCTGTTCCATTGGTCTATGTGGCTATATTTATACCAGTACCATGCTGTTTTGGTGACTATGGCCTTATAGCATAGTTTCAAATCAGGTAATATGATGCCTCCAGATGTGTTCTTTTTGCTTAGTTTTGCATTGGCTGTGTGGGCTTTTGTTTGTTTGTTTGTTCCATATAAATTTTAGGATTTATTTCTAGTTCTGTGAAGAAAGATGGTGGAATTTTGATGGAAATTGCATTGAATTTGTAGATTGCTTTTGGCAGTGTCGTTATTTTCATAATATTGATTCTACCCATTTATGAGCATGGGATGTGTTTCTATTTGTTTGTGTCATCTATGATTTCTTTCAGCAGTGTTCTGTAGTTTTCCTTGTAGAGGTCTTTCACCTCCTTAGTTAAGCATATTTCTAAGTTTTTGTTTGTTGTTTGTTTGCAGCTATTGTAAAAGGGCTTGAGTTCTTGATTTGATTCTCAGCTTAGGCAATGTTGGTGTATAGCAGTGCTACTAATTTGTCTACTTTAATTTTGTATCCTGAAACTTTTTTGAATTTATTTATCAGTTCTAGATGATTTTTGGATGAGTCTTTAGGGTTTTCTAGGCATATAATCATGTCATCAGCAAACATTGACAATTTGACTTCCTCTTTTTCAATTTGGATGCCCTTTATTTCTTGCTTTTGTCTGATTGCTCTAGCTAGGACTTCCAGTACTATGTTGAATAGAAGTGGTGACAGTGGGCTTTCTCATTTTTTTCCAGTTCTCAGAGGGAATGCTTTCAACTTTTCCCCATTTAGTACTATGTTGGCTGTGGGTTTGTCATAGATGGCTTTATTACCTTAAGTTATGTCCCTTCTATACTGATTTTGCTGTGGGCTTTAATCGTAAAGAACTGCTGGATTTTGTCAAATGCTTTTTCTGCATCTATTGAGCTGATCATGTGATTTTTGTTTTTAATTCAGTTTATGTGTTCTATCACATTTATTGATTTGTGGATGTTGAACCATTTCTGCATCTCTGATATGAAACCCACTTGATCATGGTGAATTATTTGTTTGATATGCTGTTGAATTATGTTAGCTAGTATTTTATTAAAGATTTTTGCATCTATATTTATCAGGGTTACTGAACTCTAGCATTCTTTTTTTTGTTATGTCCTTTCCTGGTGTGGGTATTAGAGTGATACTGGCTTTATAGAATGATTTAGGGAGAATTCCTTTTTTCTCTATCTTGTAGAATAGTGTCAATAGGATTGGTACCAATTCCTCATTAAATATCTGGTAGGATTTAGCTGTGAATCCATCTGGTCCTAAACTTTTTTGTTGTTGGAATTCTTTTATTACCATTTCAATCCTGTTGCTTTTTATTTGCCTGTTCAGAGTTTATATTTCTTCCTGTTTTAATCTAGGAGGGTTGTATATTTCCAAGAATTTATCCATCTCTTCCAGATTTTCTAGTTTATGCACATAACAATGTTCGTAGTAGCCCTGAATGATCTTTTTTTTATTTTTGTGGAATTGGTTGTAATATCTCCTGTTCCTTTTTTAAATGAGCCTATTTGGCTCTTTTCTTTCCTTTTCTTGGTAAATCTCACTAAAGGTTTATCAATTTTCATTATTTTTTCATAGAATCAGCATTTTCTTTCATTTATCTATTGTATTTTTGTTGCAATTTCACTTAGCTCTGCTCTAATCTTGGTTCTTTCTTTTCTTATGCTGGATTTGGGTTTGGAATGTTCTTGTTTTTCTGGTTCCTTGAGGTATGACTTTATATTGTCTATTTGTGCTCTTTCAGACTGTTTCATGTAGGCATTTATGGCTATGAACTTTTCACTTAGGACCACCTTTTCTGTATCCCAGAGGTTTTGATAGGTTTTGGCACTATTATCATTCACTTCAAAGAATTTTTAAATTTCCATCTTGATTTCATTGTTGACTCAATGATCATTCAGGAGCAGGTTATTTAATTTCCACATATTTGCATGGTTTTGAGGGTTCCTTTTGAAGTTGATTTCCAATTTTATTCCACTGTGATCTGAGAAAGTACTTGCTATAATTTCGAATTTTTAATTTTATTGTCTTGTCTTGTGGCCTACAATATGGTCTATTTTGGAGAATGTTCCATGTGCTGATGAATAGAATGTATATTCAACAATTGATGAATAGAATGTTTTGTAAAAATCTGATAAGTCCATTTGTTCTAGGATATAGTTTAAGTCTGTTGTTTCTTTGTTGACTTTCTGTCTTGATGACCTGTCTAGTGCTGTCAGTGTAGTATTGAAGTTCCCCTCTATTATTGTGTTGTTGTCTATCTCATTTCTTAGGTCCACTAGTAATTGTTTTATAAATTTGGGGATTCCAATGTTAGGTGCATATATATTTATGATCATGATATTTTCCTTTTGGACTAGTCTTTTTATCATTATATAATGTCCCTCTTTGTCTTTTTTAACTGCTGTTACTTTATAGTTTGTTTTGTCTGATGTAAGAATAGTTACACCTGCTCACTTTTTGTGTCCCCTTGCATGGAATATCTTTTTCCACTCTTTTACCTTACATTTATGTGAGTCTTTATGTGTTAGTTGAGTCTCTTGAAGACTGTGGATACTTGGTTAGGAAATTCTTATCCATTCTGCCACTCTGTATCTTTTAAGTGAAGCATTTAGGCCATTTACATTCAATGTTAGTATTGAGATGTGGGGTACTGTTTTATTCATTGTGCTATTGGTTACCTGAATACCTTGGGTTTTAAAAAATTTATTGTGTTATTGTTCTATAGGTCCTGTGAGATATATCCTTTGAGGAGGTTCTATTTTGTTATATTTTGAGAATTTCTTTCAAGATTTAGACCTCCTTTAGCAATTCTTGTGGTGCTGGCTTTGTAGTGACGAATACTCCTAGCATTTATTTGTCTGGGAAAGACTGTATCTTTCCTTCATTTATAATGCTTAGTTTTGCTGGATACAAAATTCTTGGCTGATAATTGTTTTGCTTAAGAATGCTAAAGATAGGGCCCCAATCCTTCTAGCTTGTAGGATTTCTGCTGAAATTCTGCTGTTAATGTGACAGATTTTTCTTTATAGGTTACCTGATGCTTTTGCCTCACAGCTCTTAAGATTCTTTCCTTTGTCTTTATTTTAGATAACCTGATGACGATGTGCCTAGGTGATGACTTTTTGCAATTAATGTTTCATGTGTTCTTTGAGCTTCTTGTATGTGGATGTCTAGATCTCTAGCAAGGCCAGAGAAGTTTTCATTATTATTTCCTCAAATATGTTTTCCAAACTTTTAGATTTCTCTTCTTTCTTGAGAACATCAATTATTCTTAGGTTTGGCCATTTAACATACTCCTCAATTTTTGGAGGCTTTATTCATTTTTTGATTCTTTTTACTTTGTCTTTGTTAGATTGTGTTAATTCAAAAATCTTGTCTTCGAGCTCTGCAGTTCTTTCTTTAGCTTGTTCAATTCTACTGCTGAGACTTTTCTGTGTATTTTCCATTTCTCTAAGTGTGTCCTTCCATTCCAGAAGCTGTCATTGTTTTTTATTTATGCTATCTATTTCACTGCAGATTTTTCCCTTCATATCTTGTATCATTTTAAAAATTTCATTAAATTGTGCCTCACCTCTCTCTGGTGCCTCCTTGATTACATTAATTATTGATCTTCTGAAATTTTTTGACAATTCAGAGATGTTTTTTCTTGGTTTGGGTCTATTTCTGGTGAGCTAGTGTGATCTTTTGGGGGTGTTAAAGAACCTTGTTTTGTCATATTACTATTTTCTGGTTCCTTCTCATTTGGGTAGACTATGTCAGGGAGATGTGTCTCAAGAGCTGCTGTTCAGATTCTTTTGTCCCATGGGGTGCTCCCTTGATGTAGTGCTCTCCCCCTTCCCCTAGTGATGTGGCTTCTTGAGAGCCAAACTGCAGTGACTGTTTTTTCTTTTCTGAATCTAGCCATCCAGCAGAGCTACAGGGCTCTGGGCTGGTACTGGGGAGTATCTGCACAGAGTCCTGTGATGTGAACTGTCTTCAGGTCTCTCACCTGTGGATATCAGTTCCTGCTCTGGTGGAGGTGGTTGTGAAATGGACTCTGTGAGGGTCCTTAGTTGTAGTTTTGTTTATTGCACTAGTTTTGTGTTGGTTGACCTCCAGCCAGGAGGTGGTGCTTTCAAGAGAGCATCAGCTGGGTTAGTATAAGGAGGATCAGGTGGTGGATAGGCTCTAGAGCTCCCAAGAGATTATGTCTTTTGCCTTCAGCTATCAGGGCTGGTAGAGAAAGACCAACAGATGGGGACAGGGTTAGGTGTGTCTGAGCTCAGACTCTCCTTGGGTGGGGTTTCCTGCAGCTGCTGTGTGGGATGGGGGTGTGGATGTCAGCCCAATGGAGTTATGTTTCCAAGGGGATTATGGCTGCTTCTGTTGCATCATGCAAGTTGCCAGGGAAGTGGAGAAAACTCAACAGTTACAGGCCTCACCCAGCTCCCATGCAGCCCAAGAGGCCAGTCTCACTCCCCATGCTTCCCCCCAACAGCATCGAATTTATCCCCAGGCAACCATTGACCAGAGCTGAGAACTTGCCTCAGGCTACCAGCCTCCCAGCTGAGGAAGCAAGAAGAACTTTCAGGTTTTGTGCCTTCCCAACTGCCATCGCTTCTGTGCTGCATCTGAATGTCTGATTCACCCCCTCCCCTCGTTTCTACCCAGGAAACTTTACATTCAGTTGAAATTGCTACGAAGTTCAGTTGGAAGTTTTCTTTTTCCAGTGGTCTTTTCCCAGTTCCTCTGGCAGCCCTCCACAAGGACCTCTGTGAGTCAAAGTCAGAAATGGCTTCCCTGGGGACTTAGAGAGCCCACAGGACTCTTCTTGTTGCTTCCTCTCCCCTTGCATTTTGCTCAGCTCTCTAAACTTGTCTAAGCTCCAGGTCAGGATAAATTATTCTCCCGTGATCTGGAACTTCAGGTTTCTAGTGAGGATGTGTGTTCAAGGGTGGACAATCCCCCTTTCACTCTTTCACACTTTGGGCACTCACAGATTTCTGGCTGTCTTGCAGTGCCTGCAGGAGCAATCTGCTTTCTTCAAAGGGTTTGTGGATTCTCTCAGCTTTCCTGTTATGTTCCTGTGGGAGTTCTTGGAGAAAAAATTTACAATTTGCATCTCCACATGCTCTTCTCTCTGTCCAAGGGGGAGCTGCAAGTTAGTCCTGCCTTCTAACCACCATTTTCCAACTCCACATGAATTTTAATATAGTATTTTTCTAATTAAGTGAAGAATGTCATTGGTAGTTTAATAGGAATAGCACTTAATCTGTGAATTACTTTAGCAGTATGGCCATTTTAACAATATTGATTCTTTCTATTCATGAGCATGGAATGCTTTTCTATTTGTTTGTGTCCTCTCTGATTTCTTTGTGCAGTGTTTTTAAATTCTCACTGTAGAGATATTTTACCTCCCTCGTTAGCTGTAATGCTAAGTATTGTGTTCTTTTTGTGGCAATTGTGAATAGAATAGAATTGCATTCCTGATTTGGATCTTGGCCTGGATGTTTTTGGTGACTAGAAATGCTACTGACATTGATTTTATATCCTGAGACTTTGCTGAAGTTCTTTATCAACTCAAGAAGTTTTTTAGGCAGAAAATCTGTTTTTTTTTTAAGATATAGAATCATGCCACCTGCACATGGGGATAGTTTGACTTCTCTTACTATTTGAATGCTTTTTATTTCTTTCTTTTGTTTGTTTGCTCTAGCCACGACTTCCAATACTATGTTGAATTAGAGTTTTGAGGGCATTTTTGTCTTAAGCCAGTTTTTACTGGAAATACTTCCAGCTTTTGCTGATTCAGTATGATGTTGTCTGTGGGCTTATAAAAAATGGCTCTTATTATTTGAAGTATGTTCCTTTAATACCCAGTTTATTTAGTGTTTTTAACATAAAGAAATGTTGAATTTTATCAAAAGTCTTTTCTGCATGTATTGAGATTATCATATGGTTTTTGTCCTTAGTTCTGTTTATGTGATGAATCACATTTAATAATTTGCATATGCTGTCATGGTGGATTAGCATTTCAATGTGCTGCTGGATTTGGTTAGCTAGTATTTTGTTGAGAATTTTTCATCTGTATTTATCAAGGATATTGGCCTGGGGTTTTGTGTGTGTGTGTGTGTGTGTGTGCACACATTAGATTTTAGTATCAGAATGATGCTGGCTTCAGAAATTGGGCTAGGGAGGAGTCCCTCCTCCTTTATGTTTTGAAATAGTTTTAGTAGAAAAGCTAGTACCATCTCCTTTTTATACATCTGGTAGAAATTGGCATTAATCTGACTGGTCCTGGGCTTATTTTGATTGGTAGAATTTTTATTATTGATTCAATTTCAAAAATCATTATTGGTCTGTTCTGGAATTCAATTTTGTTCCTGGTTCAGTCTTGGGAGGTTGTATGTGTCTAGGAAATTATCCATTTTCTCTGGACTTTCCAGTTTGTGAGCACAGAGGTTTTCATAGTAGTCTCAGGGTTTTTTGTACTTCTGTGGGGTCAGTGGTAACAATCCCTTTGTAATTTCTACTTGTGTTTATTTGGATCTTCTCTCCTTTTATCAGTCTATCTAGTGGTGTTTCTATCTTATTAATTTTTTCAATGAACCAATTCCTGGATTCACTGATTTTTTAATGCTTTCTTGTGTCCAGTTTTTTCAGTTCAGCTCTGATTTTATAATTTCTTGTCTTCTGATAGTTTTGTGGTTGGTTTCCTCTTTCTTCTCTAGTTCTTCTAGTTGTGATGGGAGGTTGTTAATCTGAGATCTTTCTAACTTTTTCATGTTGGTATTTAGTCTTAACACTGACTTAGCTATGTCCCACAGATTCTGGTATTTCGCATCTTTGTTTGCATTCGTTTCAAGGGATTTCTTGATTTCTGCCTTAATTTTATTTTCATATACCCAAATGTCATTCAGGAGCAGGTTGTTTAATTTCCATGTAATTGTATGGTTTGAAGTGTTTTTTTTTAGTATTGATTTCTTTGTTGATTGTGCTGTGGTTTGAGTTTGGTTGGTATGTTTTCAGGGATTTTTTTTTGTAATTTGCTGAGTATCATTTTATGTCTGACTCCGTGGTCAATTTTAGAGTATGTGTCATGTGGTAATGATAGGAACGTATGTTCTGTCTTTTTGGCTGGAGACTTCTGTAGGTATAAATTAAGTCTATTTAGTAAAGTACTGAGTTCAGGTCTTAAATATCTTTGTTAATTTTCTGCATTCATGATCTCTCTAATACTGTTAGCAGAATGTTGAAATCTCCCATTATTATTTTATGGTTATCTAAGCCTCTTCATAGGTCTCTAAGAACTTGTTTTATGGGTCTGGGTGCTTCTGTGTTGGATGTATGCATATTTAGGGTAGTTAGGTCTTCTTGTTAAATTGAACCCTTTGCCATTTTATAATGCCCTTCTATATATTTTTAAATCTTTGTTGGTTTAAAGTCCATTTTGTCTGAAATTAGGATGGCAACCTTATTTCTTTTTTCTGTTTTTTATTTGCTTGGTAGACTTTTCTCCAATCCCTTATTCTGAGCCTATTGATGTCATTGCATGTGAAATGGGTCTGTTGGAGACAGCATATCATTGAGTCTTGCTTCTGTATTCAGCTTGCCACTCTCTGCCTTTTAAGTGGGGTATTTAGCCCATTTACATTCAAGGTTGGTATTGATATGTGCAAATTTGGTCCTGTCATTGCATTGTTTGCTGGTTATTATGCAGATATTTTTGTGGTTGCTTAACAGTGTCACTGGTCTGTGTGCTTAAGAGTGTTTTCATAGTGGCTTATATGGGTTTTTCTTTCCATATTTAGTGATCCTCTCAGGACCTCTTATAAGGCAGTTCTGGTGGCAATGTACTCCCTCAGCATTTTCCGTCTAAAAAGGTTTGTATTTCTTCTTCAATTATGAAGCTTCATTTTGCTGAATATAAAATTCTTATATGGAGATTTTTTCTTTAAGAATACTGAATATAGGGACCTGATCTCTTCTGGCTTTTGGGATTTCTGCTGGAAAGGACTGCTGTTAGCCTAATAGGATTCCCTTTTTAGATAACCTGCTCCTTCTCTCTACCTGCCTTTAAGATTTTTAATTTAATTTTGACCTTGAAGAACCTGCTGATTATGTGTCTTGGGGATGGTCTTCTTGTGTAATATCTCACAAGACTTCTCTGCATTCCCTGAATTTGAATGTTGGCTTCTCCAGTAAGGTTGAGGGAGTTTTCCCAGGTGACATCTTGAAATATGTTTTCTAGGTTTCTTGCTTTCTCCCTATCTTTTTCAGGATTGCCAATGAGTTGTAGATTTGGTCTCTTTACATAATATATTTCTCAGAGGTTTTTGTGGTTGTTGTTGTTGTTGTTGTTTCGAGACAAGATCTCATGCTGTCATCCAAGCTAGAGTGCAGTGGCATGATCTCAGCTAACTGCAACTTCCACCTCCTGGGCTCAAGTGATTCTCCTGCCTCAGCCTCCTGAGTAGCTGGGACTACAGACATGCACTACCACACCTGGTTAATTTTTGTATTTTTAGTAGAGATGGGGTTTCACCATGTTGACCAGACTGGTCTCGAACTCCTGACCTCAAGTGATCTGCCTGCTTCATCCTTCCAAAGTGCTAGGATTACAAGCATGTGCCACTGTGCCTGGCCTCATTCTTTTTTCTTTATTTTTGTCTGAGTAAGTTATTTCAGAGAGCTACTCTTCAAGCTCTGAGATTGTTTCCTCAGCTTAGTCTATGCTGCTGTTAATACTTGCAATTGCATTATGCAATACTTGTAATGTATTTTTCAGTTCTATCAGATCAGCTTGGTTATTTTTATAATGGTTATTTTGTTTATCAGCTCCTGTACCATTTTATTCTGATGCTTAGCTTCATCGTATTGGGTTTTCATGTGCTCCTGAATCTTGATGATCTTCTTTTCTATTTATATTCTGAATTCAATGTCTTTTTTCAGCCATTTTAGCCTGGTTAAGAGCCATTGCTGGGGAACTAGTGTGGTTGTTTGGAGAAAAGAAGGCACTCTGGCTTTTTTAGTTGCCAGAGTCCTGGCACTTTTTTTACCTGTGTAGGCTGGTGTCCTTTTAACTGCAGTGCAAACAGAGCACAGTCAGACTTCTTTTCTAAATGTTTTCAGAGGGCAGAGGCTTTGTTCAGAGTGTTTACTTGTAGCTGAATACTTGTCCTTGTTTTTACATGATGGTATATTAGCAAAGTATTTTTTGTGTTGATGTTCTGGGCTGTGCTTAAGTAGGTGGTGCTTAGACTTAGTAGTTAGGCTTTTTCTCAGTCTTTTGGGTCCTAGGTATTTTTTTCACAATTGTAGCCATGCTTTCTGTCAGTGATCTGAAAGTGTGGGCTCCTCTTCCACACTGCAGGTCTTGTCTTGGCATGCCTGGGCTACACACCACAGCTCTGGGGCAATATCAGTTTCTATATTCCCTTCCCTGCTTGGGAGTAACAGGAGAAGGAAATTTGGCAGTGGTTTGGGCAGAGAATCTTTCACTTGTTTCTTGTGACTCTGCCCCAGAAAGATGTAGAGCTGCTATTAATCAGTGTGATTAGCTCTGAATGGGACAGCTGTGCAATGTACCCAAGCAGGGTTGGGGGGCTGCCTGGCAGCAATAGCGGGGAGGTGGATGGGTCCTGGATAAAATAGACTTGTTGCTTCTTCTTAGGGCAACTGAAGTTTGCTGGAATTGTGGATAACGCACTCAACGTCTTTGCTCCTTCTTCAGTCCGAGGGTAGCAAGGACAGTACCACTGCAGTGGCAGTGGCAGAGGGCTTTCAGTTGCCTCTGGTAGCTCCATCTTAGAGAAAAACAGAGACACTGCTACTGGAAATGTGCAGCCACCGAGTGGAGCAGATTCTCTGGTGGCCCAAGCTGGGGGTTCCACTTGTTGAAGAGCAGAGAGCTGAGGGCTCACAAGGATAAGAAATTGGGTTCTTTTCCATATGATAACTATGGTGTGCTATAAACTTGGGTGAAAGCCTCAGGCTGTTTGTTTCTTTCCCAGACCAATGTCAGCAGGAGAAGAACTTTGGTTATGGCAGTGGTTGGTGGGAGTGGGGGGCGTTGTCAGTTGCCTCTGGGATCCCCACATCAGGGAAACATAGAGCCACTACCAGTGGGTATGCTCAGTAAGAAGTGAGGTGACTGTTCTGTGGTCCCAAGCTGGGGACCCTGTCTGGTGAAGGGTGGGGTGTAGAGGCTCACAGGGAGGAGAGACTGGACCCCTCTCTATGTATTGTCTGTGTTATGCTGGAGGTGCCAGCATAGAAGCCAGCCCCTTTGTTCCTTTCCCTACCCAAAGGTGGTTAGGGTGGTACTACTGTAGCTGCAATGGCAGATGGGTTGTGGGTTGTCCCTGGAATTTCTTCCTCATAGAAATGCAGAGCTGCCTTCTGACTGAAGTGTTCAGGTGGAGGCAGGGTAGTTGTCTGGAATCCTAGGTTGGGAGGGCCCACCCAATGGAGAGAAGCAGGGACAGGGACCAATGTGGAGAGCAGTCTGGTCACTTTTCTGTGGGATGGCTGCCCTGTGCAGGGGACCATACTATTCCTTAATCACAGTGTACTCTTCAGAGCCTGAAGGCTATAGCAGCAGGGGCTGTGAGACAGCAAAATGGTGGCCAGCCTCTCCCTCTGGGAGCTCTGTCCCAGTGAAGTGCAAAGTGGCTACTGGTCCAAGAGCCCCAGTGGGGTGTGGCTGGAGTTTTCTGTCAGGCAGTCCCACCCTGTGAGGAGAATTGGAACCAGGGACCCATATAAGATACAGTCTGGACACTTTTCCATAGATTAGCTGCACTATACAGGAGATCTGCACCACACTTTACCGCTAGAGCCGGAAGGCCATAGCGCCAGGGGCAGTAAGACAGTAAAAAATGGTAGCTGGCCTCTCTTTCTGGGAGCTCCAATCCAGGGAAGTACGATGTTACTACCAGCCTGAGAGCCCCAGCAGGAAGCAGCTGGGGTCTCAGTTTGGAGGGTCCCACCCAGTGAGGAGGAGTGGGATCAAGGACCCAATAGAAAACAGTCTGGCCACTTTTCCGTGGGATGGCTATGCTGTGCAAGGGCTCCACACCACTCCCTAAACACTGCTTGCTTTCCAGAGCATGAAGGCTATAGCAGTAAAAGCTGCAATACAGCAAAAATGGCAGCCATTCTCTCTCTCTCTGGGAGCTCCACCCCAAGGAAGTGCAGAGCTGCTACTGGCCCAAAAGCCCCAGTGGGTGGTAGCTGGAGTACCAGGTCATGGGGTCTCACCCCATGTGGAGAAGTGGGACCAGGGAGCTGCATAAAAAATAGTCCAGCTACTTTTCCATAAGACGGTTTTGCTGTGCTGGAGATTTGAGTCACTCCGTAATTACCACTAGAGCCTGAAGGCTACAGCAGAAGGGACTGCTAGACATCTTCTCATTCTGGGAACTCCATTCTAGGGAAGGGTAGAGTTCCTACTGGCCTGAGAGACTAGATGGTGAGTGGTTAGAGACCCAGAGGCCAGTAAGTATTATTATATAAGATGCAGAGGAAGCAAGACCTGCAGTCTGTTGCTTCTCAGCCCCCTGGATTTGGCCCTTTTTGGGGGGGCATGCGAGAGATCCTGACTTTCCCTGCTGCAAGAGCTGCAGCTGCTAATGCCAGGCTACCCAGGGATTCAAGGCTCCTGGGAATCTGTGTGCCTGAGTGGCAACTCTGCCCAGACACCATGTAGCTCTCTGTGTCAGTCTGAATGCCCTGGTGTCATGGACTCACAGGGGGATTACTTGATACCAGGGTTGGAAAAGTTCATGGCAGAAGTGTGGGTTCCCAGGGACTCTTACTCACTCACTATTTCTCCATAGTGAAGAAGCCTCTCCTGGCTCCATGTTATTCTCTGGCGGGCAGTCATTCTGTCTCTTACTCCTCTTCATTCTCCATGGGTCAAGTTGTTTCCTAGATGAATCCCAATGTGTTCACCTGGATGTTCCAGTTGAAGATCTAGTAATTACTCACCACTCTTTCTTCTCTCCATGAGAGTGGTTCACACTAGCTTTTAGTCAGCTATCCTGCTCCCTTCCCCTGCACATTTATTAACAACTCAACTGAAACACCTACAAGACCTCTGGAATGGCAATAGGAGATCACCAGACACTCTCCTTTGTGAAAAATCTATTGAACTGGTGAAAATTTAAAAATAAACAATCAAGGGAGCTGCTGGCAAGATGACCAAATAGGAACAGCTTTGGTCTGCAGCTCCCATTGAGACCAACGCAGAATGCAGGTGATTTCTGCATTTCCAACTGAGTGGTGCCTGGAACCCCAGCGAGACAGAACCATTCACTGCCCTCAAAAGGGGCTAAAGCCAGGGAGCCAAGTGGTCTTGCTCAGTGGATCCCACTCCCACAGAGCCCAGCAAACTAAGAAACACTGGCTTGAAATTCTGGCTGCCAACACAGCAGTCTGAAGTCGACCTGGGACAATTGAGCTTGGTGGGTGGAGGGGCATCTGCCATTACTGAGGCTTGAGTAGGGGGTTTTCTCCTCACAGTGCTAAGGACTAAGTGGAACCCAACACAGTGTAGCAAAGCAGCTGTGGCCAGACTGCCTCTCTAGATTCCTCTTTAATGGGCAGGGCATCTCTGAAAGAAAGGCAGCAGCCCAAGTCAGGAGCTTATAGATAAAACTCCCATCTAATTGGGACAGAGCACCTGGGGGAAGGGGCAGCTGTGTGTGCAGCTTCAGTGGACTTAAACTTTTCTGCCTGCCAGATCTGAAGAGAGCAGCTGATCCTGACAGGAAGGGTTCTCCAAGCACAGTGCTCAATCTCTGCTAAGTGACAGACTTCCTCCTCAAGCGGGTCCCTGACCCTAGTGCCTCCTGACTGGGAGAGGCCTCCCAACAGGGGTTGAAGACACCTCAAACTGTAAAGCTCCAGCTGGCATCAGGCTGGTGCCCCTGTGGGACAAAGCTTCCAGAGGAAGGAGCATGCAGCAATCTTTGCTGTTCTGCAGCCTCCACTGGTGATACCAAGGCAAAGAGGGTCTGGAGTGGACCTCCAGCGAACTGCAGCAGACCTGTAGAAGAGGGGCCTGACTGTTAGAAGAAAAACAAACAGAAATCAACATCAACATCAACAAAAAGAACCCCCACTCAGAAACCCGATCCAAAAGTCATAAACTTCAATGATCAAAGGTAGATAAATCCACAAAGATGAGGAAAAAACAGAGCAATAACACTGAGAATTCTAAAAACCAAAATGCCCCTTCTCCTCCAAATGATTGAAACTCCTCTCCAGCAAGGGAACAAAACTAGACAGAAAATGAGTTTGATGAATTGACAGAAGTAGGCTTCAGTAGGTGGGTAATAACAAACTCCTCTGAGCTAAAGGAGCATGTTCTAACCCAATGCAAGGAAGCTAAGAACCTTCAGAAAAGGTTACAGGAACTGCTAACTAGAATAACCAGTTTAGAGAAGAACATAAATGACGTGGTGGAGCTGAAAAACACAGCAAGAGAACTTCGTGAAGCATACACAAAAATCAATAGCCAAATTGATCAAGAAGAAGAAAGGATATCAGAGACTGAAGATCAACTTACTGAAATTAGGCATGAAGACGAGATTAGAGACAAAGACTGAAAAGGAACAAAAAATGCCTCCAGGAAATATGGGACTATCTGAAAAGACCAGATCTCCTATTGGGGTCTCTGAAAGAGACAAGAATGGAATGAAGTTGGAAAACACACTTCAAGATATTATCCAGGAGAACTTCCCCAACCTAGCAAGACAAGCCAACATTCCAATTCAGAAAATGCAGAGAAGACAACTAAGATACTCCTCGAGAAGAGCAATGCAAAGACACATAATCATCCGATTCTCCAAGGCTGAAATGAAGGAAAAACTATTAAGGGAAACTAGAGAGAAAGGTCAGGTTACCTACAAAGGGAAGCCCATCAGATTAACAGAGGATCTCTCTGCAGAAACTTTACAAGCCAGAAGAGAGTGGGGACCAATATTCAACATTCTTAAAGAAAAAAATTTTCAACCCAAAATTTCATATCCAGACAAATTAAGCTTCAAAAGTGAAGGAGAAATAAACTCCTTTCCAGTGAAGCAAATGCTAAGGGATTTTATCACCACCAGGCCTGCCTTGCAAGAGCTCCTGAAGGAAGCACTAAATATGAAAAGGAAAAACCAGGACCAGCTCCTGCAAAAACACACCAAAATATAAAGACAATTGACACTAAGAAGAAACTGCATCAACTAGTGATACCAGCTAGGATCATGATAATGGGATCAAATTCACACATAACAATATTAACATTAAATGTAAATGGGCTAAATGCCCAAATTAAAAGACACAGACTGGCAAATTGGATAAAGACTCAAGACCCATTGGTGTGCTGAATTCAGGAGACCCATTTTACATGTAAAGACAAACATAGGCTCAAAATAAAGGGATGGAGGAATATTTACCAAGCACATGGAAAGGAAAAAAAAGCAGAGGCTGCATCCTAGTATCTGATAAAACAGACTTTAAACCAACAAAGATCAAAAAAGACAAAGAAGGGTATTACATAATGTTAAAGGGCTCAATGCAACAAGAAGAATGAACTATCCTAAATACATATGCATCCAATAAAGAAGTACCCAGATTCATAAAACAAGTTATTAAAGACCCACAAAGAGACTTAGACTCCCACACAATAATAGTGGGAGACTTTAACACACCACTGACAATATTAGACAGATCAATGAGACAGAAAATTAACAAGGATATTCAAAACTTGAACTCAGCTCAGGACCAAGCATACCTAACAGATATCTACAGAGCTCTCCACCCCAAATCCACAGAATATACATTCTTCTCAGCACCACATAGCACTTATTATAAAATTGACCACATAATTGGAAGTAAAACACTTCTCAGCCAATGCAAAAAAAGGGAAATCATAACAAACAGTCTCTCAGAACACTGTGCAATCAAATTAGAACTCAGGATTTAGAAACTCACTCAAAACCACACAACTACATGGAAACTGAACAACTTGCTCCTAAATGACTAGTGGGTGAATAACAAAATTAAGGCAGAAACAGTGAAGTTCTTTGAAATCAATGAGAACAAAGAGACAATGTACCAGAATCTCTGGGACACAGCGAAAGCAGTGTTTAGTGGGAAATTTATAGCACAAAATGCCCACATCAGAAAGCAGGAAAGATCTAAAATCAACACCCTAGCATTACAATTAAAAGAACTAGAGAAGCAAGAGCAAACACATTCAAAAGCTAGCAGAAGACAAGAAATAACTAAGATTAGAGCAGAAAAGAAGGAGAAATAGACACGAAAAAACCTTCAAAAGATCAATGAATCCAGGAGCTGGCTTTTAGAAAAGATCAACAAAATAGATAGACCACTAGCAAGACTAATAAAGAAGAAAAGAGAGAAGAATGAAACAAACACAATAAAATATGATAAAGAAGAGATCACCACGGATCCCACAGAAATAAAAACGAACATCACAGAGTACTATAAACACCTCTGGGAAAATAAACTAGAAAATCTAGAAGAAATGGATAAATTCCTGGACACATACACCCTTCCAAGACTAAACTGGGAAGAAGTTGAATCCCTGAATAGACCAATAACAAGTTCTGAAATTGAGGCAGTAATTAATAACCTACCAACAAAAAAAGTCTACAACCAGATGGATTCACAGCCAAATTCTAACAGAGGTACAAAGAGGAGCTGGTACCATTCCTTCTGAAACTATTCCAAACAATAGAAAAAGAGGGAATCCTCCCTAACTCATTTTATGAGGCCACCATCATCCTGATTGCAAAACCTGGCAGAGACACAACAAAAAAAGAAAATTTCAGGCCAATATCAATGGTGCACATCTATGCAAAGATCCTCAATAAAATATTGGCAAACCAAATCCAGAAGCACATCAAAAAGCTTACCCACAATGATCAAGTCGGCTTCATCCCTGGGATGCAAGGCTGATTCAACATATGCAAATTAATAAACATAATCCATCACATAAGCAGAACCAATAACAAAAGCTACATGATTCTCTCAATAAATGTGGAAAAGGCCTTCGATAAAATTCAACACTCCTTCATGCTAAAAACTCTCAATAAACTAGGTATTGATGGAATATATCTCAAAATAATAAGAGCTATTTATGACAAACTCATAGCCAATATCATACTGAATGGCCAAAATTTGGAAGCATTCCTGTTGAAAACCAGCACAAGGCGAGGGTGCCCTCTCTCACCACTCCTATTCAACATAGTATTGGAAGTTCTGGCCAGAGTGATTAGGCAAGGGAAAGAAATAAAGTGTATTCAAATAGGAAGAGAGGAAGTCAAATTGTCTCTATTTGCAGACAACATGCTTGTATATTGAGAAAAGCCCATAGTGTCAGCCCAAAAACTCCTTAAGCTGATAAGCAACTTCAGCAAAGTCTCAGGATGCAAAATCAACGTGCAAAAATCACAAGCATTCCTATACACCAATAATAGATAAACAGAGAGCCAAATCATGAGTGAACTCGCATTCACAATTGCTACAAAAATAATAAAGTATGTAGGAATACAACTTACAAGGGAAATGGAGGACCTCTTCAAGGAGAACTACAGACCACTGCTCAAGTAAATAAGAGAGGAAACAACAAATGGAAAAATATTCCATGCTCACGGATAGGAAGAATCAATATTGTGAAAATGGCCTTACTGCCCAAAGTAATTTATAGATTCAGTGCTATTCCCATCAAGCTACCACTGACTTTCTTCACATAAGTAGAATAAAACTACTTTAAATTTCATATGAAAACAAAAAAGAGCCTGTACAGCCAAACAATCCTAAGCAAAAAAAACGAACAAACAAAAAACAAAAACAAAAGCACAACAAAACAAAACAAAGCTGGAGGCATCACGCTACCTGACTTCAAACTATGCTACAAGGCTACAGTAACCAAAACAGCATGATACTGGTATCAAAACAGATATATCAACCAATGGAACAGGACAGAGGCCTCACAAATAACACCACACATCTACAACCATCTGACCTTTGACAAACCCAACAAAAACAAGCAATGGGGAAAGGACTACCTATTTAAAAAATGGTGCTGGAAGAACTGGCTAGCTGTATGCAGAAAATTAAAACTGTAACTCTTCCTTACATTTTATACAAAAAGTAACTCAAGATGGATTAAAGACTTAAATGTAAAACCCCATTTATAAAAACCCTAGAAGAAAATCTAGGCAATACCGTTCAGGACATAGGCATGGTCAAAGATTTTATGATGAAATCGCTGAAAGAAATTTCAACAAAAGCAAAAATTGACAAATGATATCCAGTTAAACTAAAGAGCTTCTACACCACAAAAGAAACTATCATCAGAGTGAACAGACAACCTACAGAGTGGGAGAAAATGTTTGCAATCTATCCATCTGACAAAGGGCTAATATCCAGAATCTACAAGGAACTTAAGCAAATTTACAAGAAAAAAAAAACATTAAAAAGTGGGCATAGGACATGAACAGACACTTCTCAAAGGAACACATACATGTGACCAAAAAACATATGGAAAAAAGCTCAACATCACTGATCATTAGATAAATGCAAATCAAAACCACAATGAGATACCATCTCATGCCAGTCAGAATGGTGATTATTAAAAAGTCAAGAAACAACAAATGCTGACAAGGTTGTGGTGAAATAGGAATGCTTTTACACTGTTGATGGGAATGTAAATTAGTTCAACCATGGTAGAAGACACTGTGGTGATTCCTGAAAGACTCAGAACCAGAAATACCATTTGACCCAGCAATCCCATTACTGGGCATATACCCAAAGGAATATAAATCATTCTATTATAAAGATACATGCACGTGTATGTTCACAATAGCAAAGACATGGAATCAGTCCACATGCCTATCAATGATAGACTGGATAAGGAAAATGTGGTACATATACATTATGGAATACTATGCAGCCTTGAAAAGAAACAAGATCATGTCTTTTGCGGGAACATGGATGAAGCTGGAAGACATTATCCTCAGAAAACTAACATAGGAACAGAAAACCAAACACCACATGTTCTCACTCTTAAGTGGGAGCTGAACAATTAGAACACATGGACACAAAGAGGGGAACAACACACACTGGGGACTGGCAGGGGAGGGCAGGAGACAGACAGCATCAGAAAAAATAGTTAATGTATGCCAGGCTTAATACCTAGGTGATGGGTTGATAGGTTCAGCAAGCCACCATGACACACATTTACCTATGTAACAAGCCTGCACATCCTGCACATGTACTGCAGAACTTAAAAATAAGAATTCTGGAGTTAAAAAATATAGTAACCAAAATGAAATTTACTAGAGTTACCCAAGAGAGCTTTGAAGTGGCAGAAAAAAAAATCATCAAACTTTGAGAGAGATCAATAGAGAGAATGTATTCTTAAGAACAGAGAGAGGAAAAAAAGAAAAATGAATAGAGTCTCAGAGAAATTTCAGACGCCATTAAGTACAACAAATGCATGTAATGAGAGTACCAGAAAGAGATGAAAAAGAAAACAAAAATAGTATCTGAAAAATTAATGACTCCAACTTCTTGAATTTGATAAAAGCATTAATCAAGACACCCAAGAAGCTCAACAAACTCCAATTATAGTAAATAGAGGCCTACACCGAAATACAACCCAGTCAAAATGTTGAAACTAAAGATAAAGTGAAAATCTTTACAGCATTGAGATAAAAATGACCCATCAGGAAGAAGAGAACCTCAGTAAGATTAAAAGCTGCCTTCTCACAATAAATAATTGAGACCAAAAAATAATGGATGATGACATATTCAAACTGCTAAAAAAATTAATTGAAAATCTTATATCCAGCAAAACTATTATTCAGAAATAAAGAAAAAGTTAACGTCACCAAAAATGACAGAATAGGGTATTTCAAAACTCCATTCCTGCATAAAAGCAATAATTAGACCAACAAAACCTGTCAAAATAAACATTTTTGGCCTTTTGAAACTTAACTTAGAAACTTCAGATAATGAAGAAAGAGTTAACAAAAAAAGAAGCTGCTAAATTTTAGTAAGAGATCATTGTAGTATATTAAATTCACCTAGCACCACCATTTATCAGATTGATTGTAGCCTTGGAAATGGTGGCTCATGTTCATTTTGTGGCTTGCTGCCAAAGGATGCAGTATCGATATTGTTGTTAAAGAATTTTGGTTGTATATTCTGACTTGTCTAGTGATTTTCTAAAGAATTGGCTCAGGAGTTTGCCTTGTTTTGCCCACCTCAAAACATTCTTAAGGCTGTAGTAGGCTCTTAGATGATATTTCCAAATCTCTTTTTAAAAGCTATACTAACTGCAGTTACTGGGAGCAAGGCACAACAAGTATGACAATCACCAGGCAGGTGGAAATGTCTTTTATTAAAAAAAGAGAGAGGTTGGGAAGGAAGACACATGCAAGTATAAGGGATTAGAAAGTTTCTGCATATTCTGAGGAATCTAGAAGGTTAGACAATGCCAGGGCTAAACAAATTCTCAGAAAATATTTTAAATGACCCCAAGCTTTCACATTTAACTGACCTTTAGGCTTCAAACAAACAGGAACTGAAGGCTAAGAAATATTCATACAAAGTCTGCTAAATATAGGAGTTTCTCAACACAGTCAAAATGAAAAGACCATGACAAGATATTTTTGTTGGCCTCAGTCATTTCAGAAAATCTATGTCAAATTACCAGCTGACCACTAAGATATCAGAATAAGAACATCAGTGACCACACATAACAAAATATACAGTCTTATAAAAATAGTTACAATAGTCACTAACAAATCAATAAACAACAACCTACAACAAGTAGCAACAACAAACCCTGGTGAGGGGAAGGTGGTCTCATTTCCAGAGTTAAAATATTAAAATCTTCAAAATATTCAGTTTTCAACAAAAAGCTATGAGGTGTGCAAAAAAACAAGAAAGCATAGCCAATTCACAGGAAAAATAATAAACAGAAATTATCACAGACTAAGCCAAGGTATTGGATACACTAGAAATAACTTTAAATCAATTATCTTTAATATTATCAGAGAACTAAAAGAAATAATGTGCAAAGAACTAAAGGAGTCAGAAAAATGATGTCCCCCCAAAAGGAGAATATTAATACAAACATAGAAATAATAATAATAATAAAATTTAAAATTCTGGAGCTGAAAAGCAAAATAACCGAAAAGAAAAAAATTCACTTGAAAGATTCAACAGAAGATTTGAATAAGCAGGAGAAAGAATTAGCAATGTTCAAGATAGATAAATGGAAATTATCCAATCTGAGGAGGAAACCTGACTAGAAGCTAAGAAATTTATGGGCCACCATCAAGCATAACAACATGACTATAATTGAAATCTCAGGAGAAGAAAGAAAAAGAGGCACAAACAATAGTTGTTGAAATAATGGCTGAAAATTTGCCAAATTTTATAAAACACATAAATCTAAACATTCAAGAAGCTCCACAAATCTGAAACAGAATAAAATCAGAGTTTGACACAGAGACATATTGAATCCAACTGTTGGAAGGCAAAGGCAAGGAGAGAATCCTGAAAGCAGCAAGAGAGAAGAGATTTTTTCACACAGAATGTATGCTCAATAAGATTAAAATCCAATTTCTCTTTAGAAGCCACAAAGGGCAGAAAGCAGTGGAATGTCATACAAGTGCTGAAAGAAAACTAAAACCCTATCAATCAAGAATTATTCATTAAGCAAAAATATACTTCAAAAATGTAGAGGTAATCAAGATATTTCCAGGTAAATAAGAACTGAGGGAGTTCATTTCCAGTAGAACTACTCAAAAGAAAGTGGTAAGGTAAGTATTTTTGGCTGAAATGAAAGGACACTAGACAGTAACTCAGTCATAGAAATAAAGAATATTGGTCAAAGTAACTATGTAGAAAAATAGAAAAGAGAATATTATTGTACTTAGGTTTGTAATTGTATCCTTCCAAAAGATATAATTATAAACATATACACACCTAACAAAAGTGCCCCCAAAATACACAAAGCAAAGATAAACAGAGTTGAAGAAGAAATAGATGGTTCTTCAATAATAGTTAGAAACTTTAATTATATAATTTCAATAATGGATAGAACAACTAGATAATAATCAATAATAAAACAGATGGCTTGAAAACAATTACAAACCAATGATACTTAACAGGAAGTAAACACCACAATACACATGGAACAGTCTTCAGCGTAGACTATATATTAGGCCACAAGCAAATTTTAACCGACTTCAAATATTGAATTTAAAGTATCTTTTTTCCAAGATAATAGAATAAAACTAGAAATTAATAATAGAGGGAAAATTAGAAAATTTACAAATATATAAAATTAAACAACGCTTTCTTAAAAACACATTAGTCCAAAAAAATCACAAAAGTAATTAGCAATTATTTGGAGAAAAATAAAAACAAGAACATAATATGCCAAAACTTATGGGCTGCAGAAAAAGCAGGGCTCAAATGGACATTTATACCATTTAATGTCCACATTAAGAAAAAAAGAATATCTTAAATCAAAAACAGGTTTTCTTTAGAAGATTAAAAAAAGAAAATGCAAATAAACCCAAATAAATAAAAAACTATTATTTCTCAATAAGATCACATCAGAGATAAGTAAAAGGAAGAATAGTAAAATAATACAATGAACAAAACAAAAAGTCGATTCTTAGAAAGTATCAACACAATTTAAAAAGTTTAGCAATATTGACTAAAACAAAATATTTTAAAAACTCTAGAGAGTGAAGATGGCTGACTAGATGCAGGCAGAAGGCACATCTCATAAAAATAGACCGGGACATTGAGAAGACTGGCAAACTCCAAGCAGATCTTCAGAAGGAAGGCATTAAGAATGGATGGAAATAGGCTCCAGATGCTAGGATGAAAGAGGAGGAAACTGGGAGCACTGCACAGAGATGCCAAGCACTGGGATTCTTTCCTGGCCCCTAGGAACTCTTACAGAAGGGTTCAGTTGAACAGGTGATGTGTAGCTAGCACACCCCTCACCATGGACCTCCAGAATTCTAGCTGCAGGAATCCGCACAACCCACACAGAAACTTGAGCTGGCAGGGAGAGCTGCTTAGAGAGGTGGCAGGGGCAGAACTCCAGCCTATACAGAGCCCAGAGGATTTGGCATGAGAACACTTCAGTGGAGCACAGCCAGGGAAGCCCATACTCCAAGGTTCACCATGATCCACTGGGATACTTTAACCTTAGGGTGACTTTTGTACCTTGACAGAACAGGGCAGTCTTGACTGTGGGATAGATCTAGTCAAGTCTGAGCACCTCAGTGTCTGCCAGTCCCTCCTGGGGTCCCAACCTCTTCACACCTGATTGCAGTGGAGCCTCAGATGCCCAGTCAGGGTGCTTTCAGGGGCCCTCATCACAGCTCCTTTGCAACCATACAACACCTGACTATTGGAGAGCTCCAGCAGACTGGCCCCTGCCAACACACACCAGCCTACCTGCAGCCTTCCCCATAGCAGCCTCGCCGGACTATTTTTCTGGCCTGCACTCACTCATTTCTCCCCCTCAAACATATTTGTCAATTTTTGCACACAGGTAGACCATGTCTCCCCTCCCTTGCTGGTATACATGTGTGGGTGCTACCCACCACACCACTGCTGCCAGCATGAATGCACCCTGCCAGCACCACCACACACCCACTGATAAAACAAGCAACCAATAACACCACTGCTGCCAGTGCACACATAAGCACAGATGCCAGCAACTCCACCCCTGCCAGTTCCCCACCCATACCATCATTGCTAGTGTGAGTGTGACCATGAATGCCAGCAAGCCCGCTCCTGCCAGTGACCCACCCCGCCATGCTGCCAGCACCACCACTGTTATTTGGCACAGGAACACTGCCACCCTGCTCCAGCCCATGCCCCACCACAAATGACAGGCATGCATCCCAACCACATTGCTGCAGTTACTGGCATGTGTGAGCTAGCACAGATACCACTGCCACCACCTTAATGAAGTGCTTTTGCCAGCACTCCCCATCAGAGTGATATGGCCAGAAGATTGGGAACACCACAGCCCCTCTAGCACAGCAGGTTTCTAAACTTGAGAGGCCAGAGAACAAAGCTGCCCCAGTACAAGTGGCCCACAGTTAGAGCACACAGCCCAGGAGTTCTGAGCTGAGCCTTGGCTGCCTGAAATCTTCCAGGAACAATGCCAGTTGACTGAACTCATGTTATACCACACTTAAACTTACAAGGGCATCAAATAAGATAAAAACAAAAAACACTATGCAAAGGACAGAAACTTCAAAGAATGAAGGAACATCAGCATGTAAAAATGAGAAAGTACCAGTGCAAGAACTCTGGCATCTCAAAAAGTCAGAGTGTCTTCTTAGCTCCAAATGACTGCACTAGCTCTTAACCAGGATGAAATGGCTGAAATGATAGACATAGAATTCAGAATATGGATAGCAAGGAATATCATTGAGATTCAGGATAAAGGTCAAACCAAACCCAAGGAACTTAAAAAGAAATACAAGTAAATGATACAGAAGATGAAAGACGAGATGGTCATTTTCAGAAAAAAACAACAACAAACTAATCTGCTAAAACTGAAAAACTCATTTCAAGAATTTCTTAATAAAACTGCAAATATTAACAGCAGAATAGACCAAGCTGAAAAAAAACTCAGAACTGAAAGATTTTTTTTGCAATAAAACAGTCAGACAAAAAAGAGAAAAATAAAAAAGAATGAACAAAACCTCTGTAAAAAGACAAAATCTATCAGTCGTTGCCACTCCTGAAAGAGCGAGAGAAGCAAGCAATGTAGAAAACATATTTGAGGATGTCACCCATAAAAGTTTCCCCAACCTTACTAGAGAGTACAACTTTCAAATTTAGGAAATGCAGAGAATCCGTGAGATACTATACAAGATGACTATCCTCAAGACACGTAGTCATCGGCCAGGTGGGGTGGCTCACACCTGTAATCCTAGCACTTCGGGAGGCTGATGTGGGTGGATCACCTGAGGTCAGGAGTTCGATATCAGCCGGCCAACATGGTGAAACACCATCTCTACTAAAAATGTAAAAGTTAGCCGGGCGTGGTAGCAAATGCCTGTAATCTTAGCTACTCAAGAGGCTGAGGAAAGAGAATCGCTTGAAGCCAGGAGATGGGGATTGCAGTGAGCTGAGAGATCGCCACTGCACTTCAGTCTGGGTGACAGGGCAAGACTCTGTCTCAAACAAACAAATAAACAAACAAAAACATATAGTCATCATGTTATCCAAGATCAAAATGAAAGAAAAAATGCTAAAAGCCCCTAGAGGAAAGGAGCAGGTCACCTACAAATGGAACTCCATTAGGCTAACAGCAGACCTTTAAGCAAAAACCCTACAAGCCAGAAGTTTTAGGGGCCTATATTCAGCATTTTATTTTATTTTATTATACTTCAAAGTCTGGGGTACATGTGCAGAATGTGCAGGTTTGTTACATAGGTATACACATGCCATGGTGGTTTGCTGCACCCTTCAATACATCATCTACATTAGGTATTTCTCCTAATGCTATCCCTTCCCTAGGCCCCACCCCCTGACAGAAGCTGATATATGTTGTTCCCCTCTCTGTGCCCATGTGTTCTCATTGTTCGACTCCCTCTTATGAGTGAGAACATGTGGTGTTTGGTTTTCTGCTCTTGTGTTAGTTTGCTGAGAATGATGGCTTCCGGTGTAATCCATGTCCCTGCAAAGGACATGAACTCATCCTTTTTTATGGCTGCATAGTATTCCATGGTGTATCTGTGCCACATTTTCTTTATCCAGTCTATCATTGACAGGCATTTGGGTTGGTTTCAAGTCTTTGCTATTGTGAACAGTGTTGCAACAAACATACATGTGCATGTGTCTTTATAGTAGAATGATTTATAATCCTTTGGATACATACCCAGTAATGGGATTGCTGGGCCAAATGATATTTCTGGTTCTAGATCCTTGAGGAATCACCACAGTGTGTTCCACAATGATTGAACTAATTTACACTTCTACAAACAGTGTAAAAATGTTCCTATTTCTCCACATCCTCTCCAGCACCTGTTGTTTCCTAACTTTTTAATGATTGCCATTTTAACTGGTGTGAGATGGTATCTCATTGTGGTTTTGATTTCCATTTCTCTGACGACCAGTGATGATGAGCTTTTTTTCATGTCTGTTGGCTGCATAAATGTCTTCGATTGAGAAGTGTCTGTTCATATCTTTTGCCTACTTTTTGATGGGGCTGTTTGTTTTTATTCTTGTAAATTTGTTGTAGATTCCAGATATTAGCCTTTTGTCAGATGGATAGATTGCAAAAATTTTCTCCCATTCTGTAGGTTGTCTGTTAACACTGATGATAGTTTCTTTTGCTGTGCAGAAGCTCTTTAGTTTAATCAGATCCCATTTGTCTATTTTGGCTTTTGTTGCTATTGCTCTTGGTGTTTTAGTCATGAGGTCTTTTCCCATGCCTATGTCCTGAATGGTATTGCCTAGGTTTTCTTCTAGGGTTTTTATGGTTTTAGCTCTTAGTTTTAAGTCTTTAACTCATCTTGAGTTAATTTTTGCATAAGTTGTAAGGAAGGGGTCCAGTTTCACTTTTCTGCATATGGCTATCCAGTTTTCCCAGCACCATTTATTAAAAAGGGAATCCTTTCCCCATTGTTTGTTTGTGTCAGGTTTGTCAAACATCAGATGGTTGTAGATGTGTGGTGTTCTTTCTGAGGCCTCTGATCTGTTCCATTGGTCTATATATCGGTTTTGGTGTGAGGACCATGCTGTTTTGGTTACTGTAGTCTTGTAGTACTGTTTGAAGTCAGGTAGAAAGATGCCTCCAGCTTGTTCTTTTGCTTAGGATTGTCTTGGCTATGCAGGCTTTTTTTTTTTTTTGGTTCCATATGGAATTTAAAGGAGTTTTTTCTAATTCTGTGAAGAAAGCCCATGGTAGCTTGATGGGGATAGCATTGAATCTATAAATTATTTGGGAATTATGGCCATTTTCATGATATTGATTCTTCCTATCCATGAGCATGGGATGTTTTTCATTTGTTTGTGTCATCCCTTATTTCCTTGAGCAGTGCTTTTACACTGTTGGTAGGAGTGTAAATTAGCTCAACCTTTGTGGAAGACAGTGTGGCAATTCCTCCAGGATCTAGAGCCAGAAATACCATTTGACCCAGCAATCCCATTACTGGGTATATACCCAAAGGATTATAAATCATTCTACTCTAAATACACATGTACACATATGTTTATTGCAGCACTGTTCACAATAGCAAAGACTTGGAACCAACCCAAATGCCCATCAATGATAGACTGGATAAAGAAAATGTGGCACATATACATCATGGAATACTACACAGCCATAAAAAAGAATAAGTTCATGTCCTTTGCAGGGATATGGATGAAGGTGTAAACCATCATTCTCAGAAAACTAACACAGGAACAGAAAACCAAACACCACATGTTCTCATTCATAAGTGGGAGTTGAACAATGAGAACACATGGACACAGAGAGGGGAACATCACACACCAGGGCCTGTTGGGGAGTGGGGGGCTAGGAGAGAAATAGCATTAGGACAAATACTTAATGTAGATTATGGGTTGATGGGTATAGCAAACCACCTTGGACCTGTATACCTATGTAACAAACCTGCACGTTCTGCACATGTATTCCAGAACTTAGAATGTAATTACAAAAATAAAAAAGACCACATTTTGGGTGCAGTGTACACTGCTCAGGTGACAGCTGTGCCAAAATCTCAGAAATCACCACTAAAGAACTTATCCATGTAACCAAAGCCCACCTGTTTTCCCAAAACTATTAATTTTTTTAAAAAAGAAAGAAAATTTAGAAAAGACCTAAGCCAAGGTTTTCCTGAGGATGTGGAAATTTCCCCTGTGGAGTTCAGTGACAGATTCTGAAGCCTCACATCAATTTCAGTACTGAGAGAGATCCTAGAGGAACAGAATCTTAATGCTGAATTTTCTGAATTAGTTATATATTTTCTTGGATTGACTGTTTTCAGTGATAAAGAGGCCAATAATCCATGGCATGATGTGCCAATAGAGATATGTAAAGTATTGCTATGGGAAACTCTTAATCAAATATTAACAAAACGCAAAGTGATTAACTACTACATGTTTGATACCTTAGAACATCTTTTTGAAAATAATGAGTACAATAAGATTGGCTTGTTGCTCCTAGATTACCAGGACAAATTAGGGAAAGAAAATGAAGAAAATGATGCGTTGGGGGCTTCAAATTTTCACCTCAAGCCTTGCACAAATAATGTGAGACTTCCATGTCTTCCCTGAAAGAAACCCTTATATCTTGTAGCAAAAAGGATGAAATTTCTGAAAACCAGCGCCAGGGTCTGATCCTATGAGAGGATAAATAACAATGCATATTGAATTCTCTATCTCAGAAGGTATTTTCTGTTGAAATAAAAACACTTACTGGGAAAAAACTGAATCAGGAAATTTGAGATGGGGACAAAGGGAAAATCTCAATTGTGCTGGAGACTTTGAATGTTTAAATTAGGCAGAGTTTTCTTACCAGCAAAAAGCATCATCTCCAACCTCGCCTGAGTCGGTAATCCTGCTTGGCTTAAGAATAGAAGACATTCCCTGAGGTAGCTGCTTTGTAAGATACTGCTGAGTCTTCTCAGGACCTATCTTTACAATTTCTCTTTGTGTCTATACCTATAACTAAATTCAGGTCCCAGTAAGCCCCAAACGCTGAGGTACAAAGTGTGACCCATGAAAAGATAAGCTACATAATCAGAGAACTTCATATTTTCTCTAATTTGTACAGAAAACAAGGCAAAATTCAAGAAAAAAATAAATGTCCTTAAATTTTTCCATGGCTCTAGTAATATCAGAAAAGGAATAAAAGTAATCATTTGTGTTAGACTGTAATAAGTCAAGGATGCATATTGTAATCCTTGGAGTAATCAAGAAAAAACAGTAGAAAAGTGTTAATAAAGAGAATTATTTTCAACTTTCATTTTTAATTCTGGGGTACATGTGCAGGTTTGTTACATGGATATATGAGACGATTCTGTGATTTGGGGTATAGATCTTGTCACCCAGGTACTAAGCATAGTACCCAATGGGTATTCTCTCAGAACTTGCTTGTTTTTGAAGAATTTTAAGTCTCCTTTGCTAAAGAAGCTTAATTTGATGGGAAATAAAATCTTCGTTGAAAATTCTTTTCTTTAAGGATGTTGAAAATAGGCCCCAATCTTTTCTGTCTTGTAAAGTTTCTACTAAGCATTCTACTGCTGGCTTGAAGAAGTTTCCTTTATACATGGCCTGAACCTTCTCTCCAGCCTCCTATAAGATTTTTTAATTTCACATTGACTTTCTTGAATCTGATGACTATGTGCCTTAGTGACGGTTGTCTTGTATAGTATCTAGCAGGGATTCTCTGTATTTCTTGAATTTGCATGTACACTGCTCTAGTGAGACTAGATAAATTTTTATGGACTACGTCCTCAATGATATTTTTCAGGGTGCTCATTATCTCATCTCTCTCAGGAATATTAATGTGTTGTAGGTTTGATCTCTTTACATAAGCCAATATTTGTCAGAGGTTTTGTTCAATTTTTAAATTCTTTTATCTTTATTTGTGTCTGGCTGACTTGATTCAAAGAACTGGTCTTCTAGTTCTGAGCTTCTTTCCTCAGCTTGGTCTATTCTTCTGATAATCCTTCCAATTATATTACAAAATTCTCAGTAAATTTTTTAGTCATTTCGGTCTAGGTGAGAACCATTGCTGGGGATCTAGTGGGCTTCTTTGGAGGTAAGGCACTACTCTGGCTACTCTAGTTTTTTGAATTGCTAGAGTTTTTGCATTGATTCTGTTTTTATGAAAACATAAGATTTTTTAACATGTAATGGTTCACAAATCTACCTGTCATCCTTGCATAGGGACCATGCTCATTTTCTCTGTATTCTTCCAATTTTAGTATATGTGCTGCTGTAGTGAGCACCTTGCACTGATTTTTTTCTCATCTGCAAAGACTCATGTTTCTTTAACTGTCTGGTAAGTTGAGTGTAGTCAGTTTACTTTCTTTTATAATGTTTTCAGAAGGCCAAGACTCTGTAAAGGATGTTTATTTGTGGCTGGATTGTTGTCCTTTGTTTCACAGGGATGTATGTTGGTAGAACTTGCGTATCTTCAAAGACAAGCAAGTGCTGAGAGAATTTTATGCAACTATACCAGCCTTACAAAAAATCCTTACATGAAATCCAAAGAATGACAACTGCTACCTGCAATATTTAAGAGTAATGGCCAGAAGATAGGCTCTTAGCCAGGCAGCCTTTTTGTATTGCCTCACACTGGTAGCCATGCTTTGTAGTTATGGGAGAGAGAAAGGTGACTCCTTCACTAGGTCCACTCCTGGGCCTTGGGGGAGCCCTCTCCAATCACTGACATCATGTCTGCATTTCCTTTGTTAGGTGGTCTGTGCCATGGGGCACTGTCAGGCAGAGGTTGCAGCAGAGAGCTAGGTCACACTATTTTCAGATGGGCCCTGTGGTAGGAGAAACACCCTGCTCATGGACCAGCCCATGAATCTGTGTGTTTCATCCCTCTCAGTGCTCTGACAGTGGGGGCCCTTCTCCTGCTTGAATGCTGACCACAGATATTATCTTGGCACTCCTAAGCTGTGTACCACAACCCTGGGGCACCATTACTTTGTACTCTGGACCTTCATGGTCACACTCTGGCTGAGTTGTGAAATCCAAAGTGCTGCCAGGCCACAGGGAAATTATTCAGTTGGAGCAAAGCTCTCAGGCTGGGCAGCAGAGGCTGTGCTGTGCACATGCTCCTTTAGAATAGACAGATAGGAAACCTGGGAGCATCTGGAGGGCCTGCAGAACAGACATGCCCTGTTCCTACGATGATGATGGCCCTGCTTTTTCCTAGCCTAGCAGTCACTTGGGGCTAGAGCAACTTGGAGGATGATGGGTGCCCTAGGGGACAGGCACCTATGGTTGTGCCCTGCTACAGTTGCCCTGTGCACAAAAGCCCATGGGCTCTGCACTGGCTGAAGCTCTGCCTCTGCTTACTCTCTGGTCAGATCCTTCTGCCAGTTCAAATATCCAGGGTTCCCCTGTAGCTAGGATCCCAGAGGTTAATATTTACACAAAAAGCACCTTCTAAAGAACCAAGAGTCAGATGAACAATCACAGTACCTGGCTTTAACTTCATATCACTGAGAGAGCCACGAAGAGGGTAGAAAACACAGTTTTGAACGGCTGACACCACTTTTTCCCCATCCCCTGGCAGTGGCCATGTGGTATGGACTGAAAATTTATGCACTTAGAGTTGGGGGTGGGGTGGGGTGGTGAAGAGCACTGCAATTGTGAGATTTTACATCGGAACTTAGTGCTTCCAACACTAAGCAGAACTCAGTAGAGCCCCAGGCAGCGAGCAGTTAGACCAGCCCTAATCAGAGGAGAATCACACATACCAGTGGTGGGAACTTGAGTTTTGGCAAGTCTCACCTTCACAGGCTAAAGTGTTCTGGGTTCTAAATAAACTTGAAAGGCTTAGCCATAAGATCTGAAATTCCTACACAAGTCCCAGTGCTGTTCTGGGTTCAGAGCCAGTTGATGTGGGTGACATGTGACATAGTGAGGCGTTAACAGGGGTGGCTAGGGGAGTGTTTCTATCACCCCTCTCCTAGCACCATACAGCACAGTTTGCAGCTCCAAAAGAGACCTCTTCCTTCTGCTTGAGCAGAGGAGAGAGAAAAGTAAAAAGGACTTTGTCTTGCGATTTGGATACAAGCTTAGCCATGGCAGAATAGGGAACTGGGCAGAATCATAAGGCCCCCAATCCAGACCCTAGCTCCCAGAAAACATTCCTAGAGACACCCTGGGGCAGAGGGGAACCCATTGCCTCTAAAAGAAGGATCAAGTCCTTGGAGAAGTCATTATATGCTAAATAAAGATCCCTTGGGCCCTGAAAAATCAGCAGTGGTAATCAGGTAGTACATGCTGTGGGCCTCAGGTGAGATTCTGAGACTCGCTGGCTTGAAGTGTGCATTAACAAGGAGAGAATTCTTCTGCTTGAGAAAAGAGGAAAGGATTAAAAATGAATTTGTTTTGCAGCTTTATGTATAAGCTCAGCCAGAGTGGGAAAGAGCACCTAAAGGGATCTTGGGGTCCCCCAATCAAGGGCTTTAGCCTTGGATGGTATTTCTGGACCTGTTCTGGGCCAGAGAGGAGCCCACTACCTTGAAGGGTGAGTCCCAGACCTGGTAACATTCATGACAAGATGACTGCTGAGTTGTTGGGCATTAAGTAAACATCAGTGATACCCTGGCTGTAATCTTCATGAGACCATGGTGGTGGTGGACAAAGGGAGAGATTCCTCTGCCTGGAGAAAGGGGAGGGAAGAAAGGGAAGAGAAAGATATTGTCTTGTGATTTTGGTGCCAACTAAGCCACAGTAGAATAGAGGACCAGGTGGCTTTCTAAAGTTGCCAATTCCAGGCCCTGGCCCCCAGAAAGCATATCTGGACCCACGTGGGGTTCAGGAAACTAGCCACCCTGGAGAGAATAGCATAACACTGGCTGGCTTGATCACCTGTTAATTGTAGAGCCCTACAGCCTTAAGTAATCATAGGTGGTAGCCAGGTAGTGGTTACAGCAGGCCTTGGCCAAAACCCAGTGCTGTGCTGGCTTGAGGTCATCCACACTGCAGTCGCAGTAGTGGTGGCCACAGTGGTGATTGTGTTACTCATCCCTCGGCTTCAGGCAGCTCAGCACAGAGAGAGAGAGACTCCAATTTTATGAAAGAACATAAGGGAAAAAAAGTCTCTGTTTGATAAACCAGCGAATACTTCTGGATCTTATCCATGACCACAAGGTGGTACCTAAGAGTCTGAAAGAATCAAAGCACTACTGGGCTTAGGGTCCCCTCTAAGGAAGATACGGAAATGACCAAAACATAGATCACAATACCCAAGTCCCTTCAAATACCTGACAAGTTTTCCCAAGAAGGATGGGTACAAACAGGCCAGACTTTGAAAGCTGCAATAAATACCTAACTCATTAATGCCTACAAACCAACAAACATCCACAAGCACCAAGATCATCCAGGAAAACATGAACTCACCAAGCAAATTACATAAGACATGAAGGGCCAATCTTGGAGAGAAAGAGGCCTTTCAGATAGAGAATTCAAAATAGCTGTTATAGAAAACGCAAAGAAATTCAAGATAACACACAGAAAAGAAATTCATAATCTCATTAGATCAATTTAACAAAGAAATGAAAATAATTAAAAGAATCAAGTAGAAATCTTGGAGGTAAAAATGCAACTAACATACCAAAGAATGCATCAGAGTCTCTTAGTGGCCGAATTGATCAAGCAGAAAAAAGAATTTATAGCTTAAAAAGACAGGCTATGGGTTACTAGCAAGTTGGCCAAATAGGAACAGCTCCAGTCTGCATCTCCTAGTGAGATCGACGCAGAAGGTGGGTGATGTTTGCATTTCCAACTGAGGTACCTGATTCATCTCATTGGGACCAATTGGACAGTGGGTGCAGCCCATGGAGTGCCAGCCAAAGCAGGGTGGGGTGTCACCTCACCCAGGAAGCTCAAGGGGTCAGGGAATTTTCTGCCCCACTCAAGGGAAGCCATGAGGGACTGAGCCTGAGGAACTATGACACAGATACTCTTCTTGTCCCATGGTTTTCACAACCCACAAACGAGGAGATTCCCTCCAGTGCCTACCCAGCCAGGGCCCTGGGTTTTAAGCACAAAAGTGGGCAACCATTTGGGCAGACACCAAACTAGCTGCAGGAGTTATTTTTTTTCCATATCGAAGTGGTGCCTGGAACCCCAGCGAGAGAGAACCGTTCACTCCCCTGGAAAGGAGTGCTGAAGCCAGGGAGCCAAGTGGTCTGGCTTGGCGGGTTTCACCCCCATGGAACCCAGCAAACTAAGATCCAGTGGCTTGAAAGTCTCACTGCCAGCACAGCAGCAGTCTGAGATTAACCTGGGATGCTCCAGCTTGGTAGGGGGAGGGGCGTCCGCCATTGCTGAGGCTTGAGCAGGCAGTTTTACACTCACAGTGTAAACAAAGCCGCTGGGAAGTTTAAACTGGGCAGAGCCCACTGCAGCTCAGGGAGGCTGCTGTGGCCAGACTGCCAGATTTCCCTTCTCCGGGCAGGCCATCTCTGAAAAAAAGGCAGCAGCTCCAGTCAGGGACTTATAGATAAAACTCCCATCTCCCTTAGACAGAGCCCCTGGGGAAAAAGGCAGCTGTGGGTGGAGCTTCAGAAGACTTAAACATCCCTGCCTGATGGCTCTGAAGAGAGCAGCGGACCCCCCAGCAGAACATTCAAGCTCTGCTAAGGGTCAGACTGCCTCCTCAAGTGGGTCCCTGACCACCATGTCTCCTGACTGGGAGACACCTCCCAGTAGGGGCCGACAGAGACCTCATACAGGGGAGCTCTGACTGTCATCTGGCAGGGGCCCCTCTGAGAGGAAGCTTCCAGAGGAAAGATCAAGCAGCAATCTTTGCTGTTCTGCAGCCTCTGCTGGTGATACCCAGGCAAACAGGGTCAGGAGTAGACCTCCAGAAAACCCAAGCAGACTGGAAGCAGAGGGGCCTGAGTGTCAGAAGGGAAACAAACAAACAGAAAGGAATAGCATGTACACTCAAAGACCCCATCTGAAGGTCACCGACATCAAAGACAAAAGGTAGATAAATCCAGAAAGATGGGGAGAAACCAGTACAAAAAGGCTGAAAATTTCAAATGCCAGAACATCTCTTCTCCTCCAAAGGATCACAACTCCTCGGCAACAAGGGAACAAAACTGGATGGAGAATGAGTTTGACGAATTGACAGAAGTAGGCTTCAGAAGGTGGGTAATAACAAACTCCTCTGAGCTAAAGGAGCATGTTCTAACCCAATGCAAGGAAGCTAAGAACTTTGAAAAAATGTTAGAAGAATTGCTAATTAAAGTAACCAGTGTAAAGAAGAACATAAATGACCTGATGGAGCTGAAAAACACATCACGAGAACTTCGTGAAGCATACTCAAGTTTCAATAGCTGAATCAATCAAGTGGAGGAAAGGATATCAGCGATTGGAGATCAACTTAATGAAATCAAGAGAGAAGACAAAATTAGGGAAAAAAGAATAAGAAGGAATGAACAAAGTCTACAAGAAATATGGGATTATGTGAAAAGACCAAATCTACATTTGATTGGTGTGCCTGAAAGTGATGAGAAGAATGGAACCAAGTTGGAAAACACTCTTCAGGATATTATCCAGGAGAACTTCCCCAACCTAGCAAGATGGCCAATATTCAAATTCAGGAAATACAGAGAACACCACTAAGATACTCCTGGAGAAGAGCAACCCCAAATTTTCATCAATAATAGACATAAATGTCAGATTCACCAAGGTTCAAATGAAGAAAAAAATTTTAAGGGCAGCCAGAGAGAAAGGTGGGGTTACCCACAAAGGGAAGCAGTGGATCTCTGCAGAAACCCTACAAGCCAGAAGAGAGTGGGAGCCAATATTCAACATTTTTAAGAAAATAATTTTCAACCCAGAATTTTATGGCCAGCCAAACTAAACTTCATAAGCAAAGGAGAAATAAAATCCTTTATAGACAAGCAAATGCTGAGAGATTTTGTCACTACCAGGTCTGCATTACAAGAGCTCCTGGATGAAGCACTAAACATGGAAAGGAACAACCGGTACCAGCGACTGCAAAAACATACCAAATTGTAAAGACCATTGAGGCTAGGAAGAAACTGCATCAACTAACGAGCAAAATAACCAGCTAACATCACAATGACAGGATCAAATTCATACATAACAATATAAATCTTAAAAGTAAATGGGCAAAATGCTCCAATTAAAAGACAGACTGGCAAATTAGACAGTCAAGACACATCAGTGTGCTGTATTCAGGAGACCGATATCATGTGCAAAGACACACATAGGCTCAAAATAAAGGAATGGAGGAATATTTATGAAGCAAATTGAAAGCAAAAAAAAAAAAAAAAGCAGGAGTTGCAATCCTAATCTCTGGTAAAACAGACTTTAAACCAACAAAGATCAAGAGACAAAGAAGTGCATTACATAATGATAAAGGGATCAATGCAACAAGAAGAGCTAACTATCCTAAATATATATGCGCCCAATACAGGAATACCCAGATTCCTAAAGCAAGTTCTTAGAGACCTACAGAGAGACTTAGACTCCCACATAATAATAGTGGGAGACTTTAACACCCCACAGTCAACATCAGAGAGATCAAAGAGACAGAAAATTAACAAGGGTATTCAGGACTTGAAGTCACGTCTGGGCCAAGAGGGCCTAGTAGACAGCTACAGAACTCTCCACCCCAAATCAACAGAAAATACATTCTTCTCAGCATCTCATCACATTTATTCTAAAACTGACCACATAATTGGAAGTAAAATACTCCTTAGCAAATGCCAAAGAACTGAAATAATAACAGTCTCTCAGACCACAGTGCAATCAAATTAGAACTCAGGATTAAGAAACTCACTCAAAACCGCTCAACTACATGGAAACTGAACAACTTGCTCCTAAATGACTACTGGATAAATAACAAAATGAAGGCAGAAATAAAGATGCTCTTTGAAACCAGTGAGAATGAAGACACAACTTACCAGAGTCTCTGAGACACTTTTAAAGCAGTGTGTAGAGGGAAATTTATAGCACTAAATGCCCACAAGAGAAAGCAGGAAAGATCTAAAATTACCCAGCTAACATAAATATTAAAAGAACTATAGAAGCAACAGCAAACGAATTCAAAATCTAGCAGAAGACAAGAAATAACTAAGATCAGAACAGAACTGAAGGAGATAGAGACACGAAAAACTTTTCAAAACATCAATTAATCCAGAAGCTGGTTTTTTGAAAAGATCAACAAATAGATAGACCACTAGCCAGATTTATAAAGAAGAAAAGAGAGAAGAATCAAATAGATGCAATAAAAAATGATAAAGGGGATATCACCACTGATTCCACAGAAATACAAACTACCATCAGAGAATACTATAAATATCTCTACACAAATAAACTAAAAAATCTAGAAGAAATGGATAAATTCCTGGACACATACACCCTCCCAAGACTAAACCAGGAAGAACTCGAATCCCTGAATAAACCAATAACAGGTTCTGAAATTGAGGCAATAAATAATGGCCTACCAACCAAAAAGAGTCCAGGACCAGATGGATTCACACCCAAATTCTGCCAGATGTATAAAAAGGAGCTGGTGCCATTCCTTCTGAAACTCTTCCAAACAATAGAAAAAGAGGGAATCCTCCCTAACTCATTTTATGAGGCCAGCATCATCCTGATACCAAAACCTGGCAGAGACACAACAAAAAAAGAAAATTTCAGGCCAATATCCCTGATGAACATCGATGTGAAAATCCTCAATAAAATACTGGCAAACCGAATCCAGCAGCACATTAAAAAGCTTATCCAACATGATCAAGTCATCTTCATCCCTGGGATACAAGGCTGGTTCAACATACGCAAATCAATAAATGTAATACATCACGTCAACAGAACCGATGACAAAAAGCACATGATTATCTCAATAGATGCAGAAAAGGCCTTTGATAAAATTCAACACCCCTTCATGCTAAAAACTCTCAATAAACTGGGCAACAATCGAGTGTATCTCAAATAATAAGAGCTGTTTATGACAAACCCACAGCTAATATAATACAAATGGGCGAAAACTGGAAGCATTCCCTTTGAAAACTGGCACAAGATAAGGATGTCCTCTCTCACCACTCCTATTCAACATAGTATTGGAAGTTCTGGCCAGGGTAATCAGGCAAGAGAAAGAAATAAAGGGTATTCACATAGGAAGAGAGGAAGTCAAATTGTCTTTCTTTGCAGTTGACATGATTTTATACTTAGAAAACCCCATCATCTCAGTCCAAAATCTCCTTAAGCTGATAAGCAACTTCAGCAAAGTCTCAGGATACAAAATCAATGTGCAAAAATCACAAGCATTTCTATACACCAATAACAGACAAACAGAGAGCCAAATCATGAGTGAACTCCCGTTCACAATTGCTACAAAGAGAATAAAATACCTAGGAATACAACTTACAGGGGATGTGAAGGACCTCTTCAAGGAGAACTACAAACCACTACTCAAGAAAATAAGAGAGGACTCAAACAAATGGAAAAACATTCCATACTCATGGATAGGAAGAATCAATATTGTGAAAATGGCCATACTGCCCAAAGTAATTTGTAAATTCAATGCTATCCCCATCAAGCTACCAATGACTTTCTTCACAGAATTGGAAAAAACTACTTTAAACTTCATATGGAACCAAAAAAGAGCCTGCATAGCCCAGACAATCCTAAGCAAGAAAAATAAACCCGGAGGCATCATGCTACCTTATTTCAAACTATACTACAAGGCTACAGTAACCAAAACAGCATGGTACTGGTACCAAAACACATATATAGGCCAATAGAACAGAATGGAAGCCTCAGAAATAACACCACACATTTACAACCATCTCATCTTTGGCAAACCTGACACAAAAAAAGCAATGGGGAACAGATTCCCTATTTAATAAATGTTGTTGGGAAAAACTGGCTAGCCATATGCAGAAAACGGAAACTGGACCCTTTCCTTACACCTGATACAAAAATCAACTCAAGATGGATCAAAGACTTAAACATAAGACCTAGGACCATAAAAATTCTAGAATAAAACCTGGGCAATGCCATTCAGGACATAGGCATGGGCAAAGACTTCATGAGCAAAACACCAAAAGCAATGGCAACAAAAGCCAAAATTGACAAATCTGATCTAGTTAAACTAAAGAGCTTCTGCACAGCAAAAGAAACTATCATCAGAGTGAACAGGCAAAGGTCTGACAAAGGTCTAATATCCAGAATCTACAAAGAACTTCAACAAATTTCCAAGAAAAAAAACAAACAACCCCATCAAAAAGTGGGCAAAGGATATGAACAGACACTTCTCAAAAGAAGACATTTACACAGCCAACTGACATATGAAAAAATGCTCATCATCACTGATCATTAGAGAAATGGAAATTAAAACCACAATGAGATACCATCTCATGCCAGTTAGAATGGCGATCATGAAATGTCAGGAAGCAACAGATGCTGGAGAGGATGTGGAGAAATAGGAATGTTTTTACACTGTTGGTGGGAGTGTAAATTAGTTCAACCATTGTGGAAGACAGTGTGGTGATTCCTCAAGGATCTAGAACCAGAAATACCATTTGACCCAGCAATCCCATTACTGGGTATATACTCAAAAGTTGATAAATCATTCTACTATAAAAACACGTGCACACGTATGTTTATTGCAGCACTATTTACAATAGCAAAGAATTGGAACCAACCCAAATTTTCATCAATAATAGACTGGATAATGTAAATGTGGCACATATACACCATGGAATACTATGCAGCCATAAAAAAAGATGACTTCATGTCCTTTGCAGGGACATGGATGAAGCTGGAAACCATCATTCTCAGCAAACTATCACAAGAACAGAAAACCAAACACCACATGTTCTCACTCATAAGTGGGAGTTGAACAGTGAGAACACATGGACATAGGGAGGCAAACATCACACACTGGGGCCTATCAGGGGGTGAGGTGTGTTGGGGGCATAACGTTAGGAGAAATACCTAATGTAGGTGATGGGTTGATGGGTAGAGCAAACTACCAGGGCACATATACACCTATGTAACAAAACTGCACATTCTGCACATGTACTCCAGAACTTAAAATATATAAAAAATAGACAGGCTATTTGAAAATACACAGCAAGAGGATACAAAAGAAAAAAAACAATAAGATATGCTTACAGGATCTAGAAAATAGTCTCAAAAGGGCAAATCTAACTGTTGTTGGCCTTAAAGAGGAGGTAGAGAGAGAGATAGGCATAGAAGTTTATTAAATAGGATAATAACAGAGAACTTTCAAAGTATAGAGAACAGTATCAATACTCAAGTACAGGAAGGTTGTCGAACACCAAGCAGATTTAATCCAAAGAAGACTATCACAAGACATTTAATAATCAAACTCCAAAAGGTTAAGAATAAAGAATAGATTATAAAAGCAAGAGAAAAGAAACAAAGAAGATAAAATGAAGCTCCAATATGTTTGGCAGCAGAGTTTTCAATTAAAACCTTACAGACCAGGAGAGAGTGGCACAACATATTTAAAGTGCTGAAGGGAAAAAAAACCACTTTTACTCTAGAATAGTATATTCAGCAAAAATATTCTTCAAACATGAAGGAGAAATAAAGATTCTCCCAGATAAACAAAAGCTGAGAGATATCATCAACACCAAACCTGTTCTACAAGAAATGCTAAAAAGTGTTCTTTAACCTGAAAGAAATGGATGTTAATGAGCAATAAGAAATCATCTGCAGGTAATGCAAGTACAGAGAAAAATACAGAATATTATAACATTGTAATGGTGGTGTGTAAACTACTAATATATTAAGTGAAAAGATGAAAAGATAAACCAAACAAAATAATAGCTACAACTTCTCAAGACAAAGACAATACAATAAGATATAAATAGAAAGAACAAGTTGCTAAAAAGTGGGGAGATGAAGTTAAAGTATAGAGTTTTTATTTGTTATATTTTTGCTTGTCTGTTTCTTTATGCAACCAGTGTTGTTATAAGCTTTTAAAAATAGATTATAAGATATTATTTGCAAGCCTCATGATAATCTAAAATCTAAAATATATACAATAGACAAAAAAACTTCTAAGAAATTTAAAACATACCACAAGAGAAAATCACCTTCACTAAAAGACAGAAAGGAGAAAAAGAAAGACAAGACTACAAAACAACCAGAAAACAAATAACAAAATGGTAGAAGTAAGTACTTACAAATCAGTAATAATACTGAATATAAATAAAGTAAACCTCCAGACAGAAGACACAGAGTGGCTGAATAAAAAACAAGACCTAACAATTCGCTGTCTACAAGAAGCACACTTTATCTAGAAAGACACACATAGACTGAAAGTTAAAACATAAAAAAGTTATTCAATGCACATGGAAATAAAAAAAGAGTAGGGGTAGCTATACTTAGATAAAACAAATAGATTTCAAGACAAAAACTCTAAGAAGATACAAAGAAGGTCATTATATAATGATAAAGGGGTCAATGCAGCAAGAGAATATAACAACTGTAAATATAAATACACCCAACACTGTAGCACCCAGATAAATAAAGTAAATATTATTAGAGCTAAAGTTAGAAATACAGCCCAATACAATAATAGCTGGAGCTCACAACACCTTACTTTTAGCATTGGACAGATCATGCAGACAGAATATCAATGAAGAATCATTGAACTTAACCTGCACTATAGAACAAAGAGACCTAATAGATATTTACGGAACATTTCATTCAATGGCCACAGATTGTTCTCCTCAGCATATGAATCATTCTCAAGAACAGGCCATATGTTAAGCCAAAAAAATCTTAAAACATTAAAAAAATTGAAATAATATAAAATATCTTTTTCGATTACAATAGAATAAAACCAGAAATTGATAGCAAGACTAATTTGGGAAATTATACAAACACAAGGAAATTCAACAATATGCTCCTGGATAACCAGTGCATCAATTAAGAGATTAAAAAGAAAATTACACAATTTCTTCAAAGAAGCAATAATAAAAACACAACACATCAATACCTAGGGGTTCCAGTTAAAGCAATACTGAGGAAAATTTATAGCTATAAGTGCCTATAAACTTTAAGAAATAAGAAAAGCTTCAAATAAACAACCTAATAATGCATCTTAAACAACTAGAAAAGCAAGAGGCGAACTAACCCAAACTCAGTAGAAGAAAAAAAATAATAAAAGTCAGAGCAGATATAAAATGAAAATGAAGAAATCCAAACAAAAGATGGACAAAAATCAAAAGTTGGGTTTTTGAAACAATGAATAAAATTGACAAACCATTAGTCAAACTGACAGTGTGCTTCTTGTAGACAGTAGATCATTGTCTTTTTTAAAAAAATTTATTCAGCTACTCTGTCTTCTGTTTGGAGAGTTTACTTCATTTATATTCAATGTTATTATCGATATGTAAGTAGTTTCTGTATTAATATTCATCAGTGATATTGGTCTATAGTTTTCTTTTTTTGATGAGTCTTTGTTGGATTTTGGTATCAGTACTGGCCTCATAGAATGAGTTTTTAAATGTTCCATCTGCCTCTATTTTTCAGAATAGTTTCAGTAGGATTGGTATTAATTTTTCTTTAAGTTTTTGGTAAAATTCAGCAATGAAGTTATTGATTCCCAGGCTTTTCTTTGTGGGAAGTTTTTATAATGGCCTTGATCTTACTACTTGTTACTGGTCTGTTCAGGTTTTGGATTTCTTCTTGGTTCAATCTTGGAAGGTTGTATGAGTCTAGGACCTTATCCAATTTTTTTAGGTTTCCCAATTTATAAAGTCCTCATAGTTGCCTTTAACAATCCTTTGAATTGCTGAAGTATT
Source organism: Pan paniscus (assembly GCF_029289425.2). Taxonomy (NCBI): domain Eukaryota; kingdom Metazoa; phylum Chordata; class Mammalia; order Primates; family Hominidae; genus Pan; species Pan paniscus. Next base: position 73,067,846 of record NC_073272.2, read on the forward strand.
GGGTGTAGTGTCTCCTTTTTTATCTCTGATTTTATTTATTTGGGCCCAGAGACAGTGGACTCCGGGGTGGGGGTAGTATGTGACCTGCTGAGACACCAGCTGGGGGAGCTAAGCGAGTGTTGGCATAACCTCTCCCTTAACACCAGGCTACACAGCTTATCTTAAGTATTCCTACCGTACCAAAAAAAATGATAACTTTGTAAGGTGGTGGATATGTTAATTAGCCTGATTGTGGTAATCATCTCAAAATGTACACATAAATCAAAACCTTATGCTGTATACCTCAGCTGAGTCATCAAAGAGCAGGAGGATCTATGTACTAAGGATAATGAAGATTATCCTAGCTTCAAGGAAGAAATGATGCATGAAAAATCCAATAGCCAAAGTGGAGTGAGTCACTTTTATTACCCACCTAGTGAATTCCAAGGGAACATTTATATTGCATCCAATAAGCAAGGAAAGGCAATGACATTCTCTAAAATAAAAATTCAAATGATGTTTGTAAGCGTTTACTGGAGATATCAATGCAGAAAAGTTATGCTTCTTTTAGCTTGAAGCAGCTCAACCTTTTCCAGTTAAAAATGTTTGAATGTATCCTCATTTATCCGATTTACTATAGTAGAACCCTTTCAAATTTTCTCAATGTTTGGCAATATTTATATTATTTTGGCAATAAAGAAATGACTTCATAAAGTAAAACAATAGATATAAACAATCATAATGACTAAATGGGTTGTACTGAAGAATAAGAAACTGAAGGAGACATTTTGATCCTTGGGACTATATTAGAACTCTTTCACTCCATAATTACTTATTAAGTAGCTATTGGGTGCCAGGGTGTTTACTGAATAGGTTAGATTTTGACAAACAAAGTGAAAAGAATACATTCCAGATAGAAATAGCAGCATGTAACTAATGGGAGTTTAAAATGAGTAAAAAAATGTTTAGGGAACTAGGGTCAGGGACTCATGCATAAGATGCGTGAGCAGGTGAGGCCAGAAAGGGAATTTTGTAAAAGTGATTGAGTGCCTCATTGAGACACTGAGGAAACTTTCAAGATCATATAAAGGGTTTTACTTGAAGATCTCCTTTGGATCTGTTTCAGTCTACTAATAGCTTTCTACACAAACCCCAGCTTGTTCTGGTTTTCTGATCGATGAATGATGAGCACGTGAAAAGAAGTTCAATTGAGTTTATGGAAGGTATAGCTAAATGTTAAGAGAATGTTTTCCTACCTTCAAACTGAACCTCTCTTTGTAAACCTGAGTAAATCCCTAAGAAGAGAATATTCACACCTGAAAGAATTGAATTTAAATCCTATCCCTTGAAGAAGTATAAACGTGTCTGGACAATATCCACAGCTCATAAATTCAGCAGCAGGTGGAAATCCAGCTCATTTCCTTAAATATATGCACATGTGCCAGTTAGGACAGTTTCTCTCTGGAAGAAGGGAAACAAGTTAAAAGAGTAATTTTATTTCTACTCAGCCTGCCACATTTAGTTCATCAGTCTAGAGTGGTACAGTACTTCAGAAAGCAGATTCCACAGAAAATCCATATGGTATAGAGGCTTTTCTTGGCCATCAGGAAAGAAAGTTCCCATTCCAGGAGAAGCAGGAATGTGCAATGATGTGAAACATCAACACAAGAACTTCTGTAATTTTACATGTAAGTATTTCTACAAAAATGATGGAAGCTTGGATTTCATCATGTGGGTTTGGGCTATTGCATTACTGTTAAATATAGGACTGAGCCAATGCCTTCAGCAACAACAGAATGTCTATCCAAGTTTGGATACTTTCATTCCCTTTCTATCCCTTCATGAGATCCGTGAATCTTAAAATCCACATGATGTTTCAGAGTTTATTTGGCCAATTCCCTACCTCCAGATAGGTCTCACAGCAAGGTTAGATGTATGCTATGGAAAAGAAAGACAGTATGAGGAGAAGGCAGGACAGTCTGAGAATCAGTAAGATGTAGATTCTGGTCTTGCTCCTGCTATTAATTTAGTTGGGTAAGATAGTTCCACTATTTGGCATTTGTTCCCTTTTACTAGGGTGCTAGAAAACATGAGCTTAATACCTTTCAGCTCTGAAATCCTGGGTTAGATGAATGTTAGTGGTTTATCATTTGCATATGCACCATCTCCTTTCTACAACTCCCATCTCCTCACCTCACGATAGACACTCTCTTCAGAAACTCATTGTCCTCTTTTCCTTGCCATCACACTACATCCCTCTAAACCAGGGTTTCTGACCACTGTTGACATTTTGCACGGGGTAACTTTTTTATTGTGGACGTCTGTCCTGTGTATTGTATGGTGTTTAGTAGAACCCAGGCCTCAACCCACTAGTTGCCAGTAGCATCACACATGCACTCCCACACACACACACACACACACACATCCAGCTGTGGCAACTTAAAATGTATCTACACATTGCCAAATATTCCCTTGGATATAAAACCTTCCCAGTTAAGAATCCTACCATAAAGACACACATCAAAATTAAAGAATGAAAGAATGTGAAAAATGCATTCAGACTGAAACGGCAGTAAAACCCTCAAAGAGATTGGAAAATGGAAGAGACTACTCTAAATGTGATAAATTGCCAGTCACTGGAGCTAAGTAGAAGCTGTGTAAGAATGTAGTAAGAATGTGTCCTTGGTTTCACTTTTGCTACACCATTCCATTCTCCATATGGCTACCAATATGAATTTCTGAAAATATAAATTAGATAATATTACTTCCTGCTTAAAACCTTCCAATGACCTCCTGTCCACTTGGAACAAGATCCAAGCTCATTGCTAGATGCTATGAAGTCTCATACAAAGTAGTCATTGCCTGTCTTTTCAACTTTATCTTGTACTAGTCTTCCCTTAGTCATTGTATGCAAAACTTGCCCAAACAAGCCAATCTCTTTCCATATCTCCACATCTTCATACTCACTGTTCTCTCTTCCCAGTATGTTCTTATTTTAGATATTTGCATGACTAGCTCCTTCTCATTTTTTAAATTTTGTCTTCTTAGGGAGGACTTCTCTAACCACTCTATCTTAAATAGCTATCCCCATCCTAACCCATTATTTGATATTGGAGCACCTTCTACATGTTTTCTACTCTCTCTCTCTCTCTCTCTCTCTCTCTCTCTCTATATATATATATATATTCATATATATACACACACACACATATAGTGTTTTCTACAATTTTTAATGATCTTCATGTTTAATTTTTTATTGTCTATTTACCACCACCTCCAAGATTAAGTTTTCTGAGACAAGGAGACATGTCTCCTTTTATTTTAGTACAAATACCACAGGTCTTGGTAAAGTGCTTGGCACATAGGAGGTAGTCAATAAATATTTGCTGAATGATCATCAATGTAGAGATATCCATGTGTGGTAAGAGGTTGAGCCCTTGAGCATAAAAGACCCTTTTAACTTCACAAGTTCTATAATATTGTGATTCATTTAATCATTAGTCAAATAATTAAGAGCCCATTATGTGCAGGATATAATGCCAGAGATGATAACACATGTCCAAAAATAATCTCAGTTTAAGGCAGTATGTGATCCAAGTGCTATAGGAGTTCTGAGAGAGGAGAAATCACTTCAGCATGAGTAATTAGCAAAGCCTTTGCAGAAACATAGTGTTTGTGGTATGTCTTAAGGAATGAGTAATATTTTAAAGAAGCAAACAAGCAAATATGCTGACTGGAGCATGCCAAGTAAAGTAATGGAATAGCAAGTGTCAATGAGAGTGATAAAAAGATGGGTTGAAGCCAGGTTGAGGATGACTATGAATGCCAGCTTTTATAAGTTTAAATTTGATTTAATTATCAATTGAGAAACATTTAAAGATTTTGAGCTGGAAATGGCATAAGTGCTGTAGAAAGATTAATATAACAGTATTTAGGTATGAATGGAGTGGAGAGGTAGGGAGACAACTTTGGAAGTTCTTGCAATAGTCCAGGAAGAGGTAATAAGCACCAATACTGGGTGGTGAGAACATGATTTAAAAGATATCACTAAGCATGGTCAACATTAAAAATAATAGTTTTCAGGACTTGGAATTTTTGTTTGTTTGTTTGTTTCTTGAGACGGAGTCTTGCTCTGTTATGCAGGCTGAAGTGCAGTGGTGCAGTCTTGGCTCACTGCAACCTTCACCTCCCAGGTTCAGGCGATTCTCTTGCCTCAGCTTCCTGAGTAGCTGGGACTACAGGTGCATGCCACCACACCTAGCTGATTTTTGTCTTTTTCATAGAGTCGGGGCTTTGCTCTGTTGGCCACGCTGGTATCAAACTCCTGACCTCAGGTGATCCACCCACCTCAGCCTCCCAATCTCAGTGCTGGGATTACAGGCATGAGCCACTACGCCTGGCCTAGGGCTTGGAATTTGATTGAAGGGTTGAATAAGGACAAGGGAGAAAGAGGAGAAGATGACTTAAAAATTTAAGCCTGAGTGCTACATTCTGAAAAATGAAAAAATGAAAAGGATATACTGGTTTAGAGGAAAAAGGTGGTCATTTGTGCTTAACCATACTAAAGGTTGCTTTAGTGATTATGGTTTTATGCTAAAAACCCAGCCTCCAAATATACATGGAGTCACGTTACTCAAGAATCTCCTAAAATACACCAGCAACATTTTATCTGTTTGAGAGTCCCCTAATGGACTGAATCTCTTACAAGAAGTGTTGGCACGATGAATTATTAAATCTTGAAAAGATGTTAGAGTTTTCTTTTTTGATCTTTTATGCAGCATCTTGTAAAGGCAATGAATGGTGGATCAATAAACCCTAGGTTCAAGTGCCAGCTCTGGCAGTAACTCACTTTGTAACACTGAGCAAGTCATTATCAAAGAGTAAGTAAATCTCCTTTCTGGACTTCAGCTTTTCTCATCTGACAATAATGAGAAAGCTGTCTTCACTAGTCCTATCCTCTGTGTTTTAGGAAATCCCCTTTTACTCACTTGTTTTTGCCTCCTCCTTTCAAAACTCCAAGAGTGTTTCTGAGTCCACACTTTATGTGCAACCATACTTGACAAAAATGACTGGTTTACATCCATGGCCCTACTTCCCAGAAGATTTCTCTTTCACTCTAGCATTTTATCCCACTATTATCAAGGTTATCCCTGGGTAATTACTTAAGTCATCTAAAGAGTTTTTTACAATTCCAGGAGTCAGTGGGTTAATATAGCTTTGGAGCTATATTGGAAAGGCCCTAACAACAAACCTCCCTGACCTTTGATCCATGACACAACTCACTTGTCAACTTTCCATTTCTCATGGTGATAATCATTCTAGAAATATCATACAAGACAGATTCCTGAAATGATATATTTTTCAAAAATAATGAAAGGAAAGAGGCAATTGTTAACTGAGTCATGCATCAGCAAATATGCATCAGTATCTACCCTGTATCAACACTATGAAAAGTTTACAATCTACTAGTTGCTTGGTTATCTTTAAGATACTGATTTAGTTGACATAGACCCAAGACCCCTTTTGCCAAGTCCTCAACAAGGCTCTGAATTGGGAGGTTGGAGAATAAAACATAGTTTGGATAGCAGAAAACTACTCACTAAAGGTGTGATTTAGATGACGTATTAGGATGTTCTCACATTGATATAAAGAAGTATCTAAGATTGGGTGATTTATACAGAAAAAATGTTTAATTGGATCACAGTCCTGCAGGCTTTATAGGGAGCACAGTGGCATCTGCTTCTTGAAAAGCCTCAGGAAGCTTCCAACCATGGCAGAAGGCAGAGAGGGAGCAGACACATCACATGGCAGGAGCAGGAGCAAGAGCAAGAGAGCAAGGTGCCACACACTTTTTTAAAATTATACTTTAAGTTCTAGGGTACATGTGCACAACGTGCAGATTTGTTACATATGTATACATGCACCATGTTGGTGTCCTGCACCCATTAACTCATCACTTACATTAGGTATATCTCCTAACGCTAACCACACACTTTTAAATGCCAGATCTTGCAAGAAGTCACTTACTGTTGTGAATACAATGCCAAGGGGATGGTACAAAACCTTTCATGAGAAACCCATGATCCAATCACCTCCCAGCAGGCCACACCTCCAATATTGGGGATTACAATTCAACATAAGATTTGGTCAGGGACACATCCAAACTATATCTTTCTGACCCTGGCACACACTCTGCCAAATCTCCTGTTCTTCTCACATGGCAAAGTACATTCATCCCTTCTCAATAATCCCCCAAAGCCTTAACTCATTTAACCATTAATTCAAAAATTTTATGTCCCAAGTCTTATCTGGAGATGTGTTCCTCTCACCTATGAGCCTATAAAATCAAAACAAGTTATTTCCTTCCAAGATACAATGAGGGTACCACCACTGGGTAAACATTTCCATTCCAAAAGGGAGAAATAGGCCAAAAGAAAGTGGCTACAAGCCCTATGCAAGTTCAAAATGTAGCAGGACAGTCATTGAACCTTATAACTCCAAAACAATCTCCTTTAACTCTATGTCCCTCATCCAGGGCACACTTGTGTAATGGGTGGGCTCCCAAGGTCTTGGGCAGCTCCAACCCTGTGGTTTTGCAGGGTTCAGCTCCCATGGTTGCTCTCACAGGCTGGCATTGAGTGCCTGTGGCTTTTCCAGACACAGGATGCAAGCTGTCAGTGGATGATGGTGGTGCTCTTCTCAGGGCTCCACTAGGCAGTGCTTCTGTGGAGACTCTGTGTAGGGGCTCCAACCCCACATTTCCCCTCTGCACTGACCTAGTAGAGGTTCTCTGTGAGGGCTCCACCCTTGCAGCAGGCTTCTTCCTGGACACCCAAGCTTTTCTATACATCCTCTGAAATCTAGGCAGAGGATCCCAAGCCTTAACTCTTGCACTCTGTGCTCCTGCAGGATTAACACCACATTGAAGCTGCCAAAGTTTATGGCTTACACTATCTGAAGCAGTGGCCCAAGCTGTGCCCAAGCCAATTTGAGCCATAGCTGGAACTGGAGTGGCCAGGATGCAGAAAGCAGTGTCCACAGGCTGCACAGGAGAGCAGAACCCTGGACCTGGCCCACAAAACCATTCTGTCCTCCTAGACATCAGGGCCTGTGATGGCAAGAGCTGCATTTTTGATTTCTGAAATGTCTTCAAGGCCTTTTTCTCATTGTCTTGGCTATCAGAACTTGCCTTGTTTTTAGTTAGACAAATTTCTCTCATAAGCAGTTGCTCAGCAGCATAATTGATTTCTTCTCCAAGTGGGCTTTGCTTTTCTACCACATGGCCAGTTGGAAATTCTCCAAATGTTTACACTCTGCTTCCCTCTTAAATATAAGTTCCAACTTATTCCTTTACTCCCACATCTGAGCCTAGGCTGCTAGAAGCAGCCACATCATTTCTTGAACGCTTTGCTGCTTAGAAATGTCTTCTGCCAGATACCTTAGGTTATCACTCTCAAATTCAAACTTCTACATATCTCTAGGGCATGGACACAATCTAGCCAAGCTCTTTGCTAAGGCATAACATGTGTGACCTTTTCTCCAGCTTGCAATAAGTTTCTCATTTCCATCTGAGACCTCTTCAGCCTGGACTTCATTGTCAGCATTTTGGTCACAGCGATTTAACCAGCCTCTAAGAAGTTCCAAACTTCCTTTCAGCTTTCTGACTTCTTCTGAGTCCTCCACACTCTTCCAGCCTCTGCCTGTTACCCCATTCCAAAGCTGCTTTCACATTTTCAGGTATCTTTATAGCAATGCCCTACTCCTCAGTATCAATTTTCTGAATTAGTCCATTTTGTCACATTGCTATACAAATACTTGAGACTGGGTAGTTTATAAAGAATAGAGCTTTGGTTTGCTTATGATTCCACAGGCTGTACAAGAAGCATAGCAGCACCTGTTTCTGAGGAGGCTTCAGGAATCTTCCAATCATGGCCAAAGGCAAAGAGGGAGCAGGCATGTTACATGACACAAGCAGTAGCAAGAGAAAGACAGTGAGGGTTCCATGCCTTTTTAAACAGAATGATCTTATGAGAAGTTATTCGCTATTGTGAGGACAATGCCAAGGAAATGTTACTAAGCCTTTCAGGAGAAATCTTCCCCCATAATCCCATCACCTCCCACCAGGGCCCACTTTCAACATTGGAGATTACAATTCAACATGAGATTTGGGCAGGGACACATATCAAAACTATATGAGATGACATGAAAGAAAACTTCCTGTCAAAAAATATTTTCCTTAACTGTGCTCAAAATTCCACTCTTAATAAATATCACTCTTCTAGCTTTCTCTTTTTAAGTGCAAATGCTAGTAAGAAAATGTAGTAAGTCCTCAACATTTCACTGGGAATGACCCACTCATAATTCAGAGATAAACACTAACATGGCTTGAGACTGATGAGTGTATAAAGAAGGGACTGGCCTTCACTTTACTAAGAAAGCTTTAGCCATATTAAAGTACATAGATCCTGCAACTATACTACCTGGATTTGAATTTTTCACTTACTAACCAAATCACCCTAAGTTACTTCCTTTTCTGTGCCTTTGGACTAACAATAACAATCTGGAAGTTATTGTGAAGATTAACTGAGTTACCATACAGGAAAAACTTAGAAGAGTATCTCACTCATAGGAAGGGCTCAATAAATATTAACTATTTTACTAGGCTTAGTGCTGGACATACATTACCAATCATAAAAAGATGTAGCTGGCATGAAAATTTTAGGTTGCTGGGAAGAGAGGGGCACAACTGGATGGAATTAAGCCAATACTACTAGCCTCGCTATGAGAAATTAACCCTGAAAGAAAGAAGGGGAAGGGAGGCCACGAAGACATTTTAGTGGGCCAGGAGTCCAAGCCCAGACACTTCCTAGCTACCCTACAAGACCACCTAGAGCAAGCTGCTTCCCTTTCTGAGGCCTCAGATTCCCCATTTTTAAAAAATAAAGAACTTTAAGAAACTCATCTCTAAGGTCCTATTCTGAAAGTATCTGTACTCCAGGAGTCTAATGAGAAAGAAATAAAGCATATTTATTTATTTATTTATTTTATTATTATTATACTTTAAGTTTTAGGGTACATGTGCACAATGTGCAGGTTAGTTGCATATGTATACATGTGCCATGTTGGTGTGCTGCACCCATTAACTCATCATTTAGCATTAGGTATATCTCCTAATGCTATCCCTCCCCCCTCCCCCCACCCCACAACAGTCCCCAGAGTGTGGTGTTCCCCTTCCTGTGTCCATGTGTTCTCATTGTTCAATTCCCACCTATGAGTGAGAACATGCGGTGTTTGGTTTTTTGTCCTTGCGATAGTTTACTGAGAATGATGATTTCCAATTTCATCCATGTCCCTACAGAGGACATGAACTCATCAGTTTTTATGGCTGCATAGTATTCCATGGTGTATATGTGCCACATTTTCTTAATCCAGGCTATAATTGTTGGACATTTGGATTGGTTCCAAGTCTTTGCTATTGTGAATAGTGCCACAATAAACATACATGTGCATGTGTCTTTATAGCAACATGATTTATAGTCCTTTGGGTATATACCCAGTAATGGGATGGCTGGGTCAAATGGGATTTCTAGTTCTAGATCCCTGAGGAATCACCACACTGACTTTCACAATGGTTGAACTAGTTTACAGTCCCACCAAAATGCTCACCATCACTGGCTGTCAGAGAAATGCAAATCAAAACCACAATGAGATACCATCTCACACCAGTTAGAATGGCAATCATTAAAAAGTCAGGAAACAACAGGTGCTGGAGAGGATGTGGAGAAATAGCATATTTAAAAAGAAAGAAAGGAAGTCAAATTGTCTTTGTTTGCAGATGACATGATCCTATATGTACAAAACCCCGTCTCAGTCCAAAATCTTGTTAAGCTGATAAGCAACTATAGCAAAGTCTCAGGATACAAAGTCATTGTACAAAAATCACAAGCATTTCTACACACCAACAACAGGCAAGTGGAGAGCCAAATCATAAATGAAATCCCATTCACAAACACAGATCACACCAGAGCTTCAGTGAGCAGCCCAGGGTGCTGAGTCACCATCTACAGCCAGCACTCAAGGGGGAGAAGACCCCACACTTTCAGAGCATTGGGAAGAAACATGGCTGCAACTGTGAGAAAACATAGGGGAGCCACACAACTGAGCAAGAATCTACCAATTGACCAATAAGCCTGAGTGCCACCTGCTGGATCATACCCCAAAGCTTCAACACCAAAAATACCTCCCTAACATACCCTTTAAAAAAAAGTCAACATCACTGATCAATAGAGAAATGCCCATCAATACCACAATGAGATACCATCTCACACCAGTCAGAATGGCTATTACTAATAAGTCAAAAAAGTGACAGAGGCTGACAAAGTTGTGGAGAAAAAGAAATGCTTATGCACTGTTGGTGGAAGTGTAAATTAGTTCAACCATTGTGGAAGACAGTGTGGCAATTCCTCAAAAATCTAGAACCAGAAATACCGTTTGACCCAGCAATCCTCTTACTGGATATATAACCAAAAGAGTATAAATTATTCTGTTATGAAGATACATGCATGCAGATGTTCATTGCAACACTATTCACAATAGCAAAGACATGGAATCAACCCAAATGTCCATCAACAACAGACTGGATAAAGAAAATGTGGTACATATACACCATGGAATACTATGCAGCTATGAAAATGAATGAGATCATGTCCTTTGCAGGGACATAGGTGGAGCTGGAAGCCATTATTCTCAGCAAACTAATGCAGGAACAGAAAACCAAACACTGCATGTTCTCACTCATAAGTGGAAGTTGAACAATGAGAACACATGGACACAGGGAGGGGAACAACACACACTGAGACCTGTCAGGGGGTGAGGGGAGGGAGAACATCAGGACAAATGGCTAATGCTTGTGGGGCTTAATACCTAAGTGATGGGTTGATAGGTACAGCAAACCACCATGGCACAAGCTTACCTAAGTAAAAAACCTGCATGTTCTGCACATGTATCCTAGAACTTAAAATTAAAACAAAGAATTTTTTTAGATACATCAGAGAAGTGAGGTCAAAGGAATATCACTGCCCCCAAAATTGGAAAGACAGATGAGTAGATACAAAATCATAATATTCTGGACCAGAAACCTACAAGCAGAAACCTGTGCAGAAACCAGTGCCTGGGAAGGAAAACTTGAACTATAAGTGACAAATTGCTAGAAGCTCCCTGTGAACAAACCTGAGAGTGAAAAATTCCAAGGGAACACAGATAGATAATTTAAGCAGAAAAAATGGAAATTCTAAGGGATCATTAAAAATAAATGCTAAAGGTTTTGTTTATTCCTTTTTATTCTTTTTTAAAATTTTTGTCTGACTGTCTTATTTCAGAGAACCAGTCTTCCAGTTCTGAGATTCTTTCCTCAGCTTGGTTTTTTCTGCTGTTAATACTTGTAATTACATTGTGAAATTCTTGTATTGTGTTATGTACCTACGTCAGATCTGTTAGGTTCTTTTTTATATCAGCTAGTTCATCCTTCAGCTCCTGTATGGCTTAATTGTGATTCTCATTTTCCTTGGATTGGGTTTTGCCATCCTCCTGAACCTTGATAATCTTTGCTCCTATCCATATTCTGAATTCATTTCTGTCATTTCAACCAGTTTAGCCTGGTTAAGAACTCTTATTGGAGAGCTTGTGTGGTCATTTGGAGGACATGTAGCACTGTGCCCAGTTGATTTACTGGAGTTCTTGCATTGGTTCTTTGTCATATCTGTGTGTGGGTATTTCTTTAACTGCCGTGTAGATTGAGTACAGTCAATAGACGTCTTTTCTGGGTGTTTTCACTGGGCTGAGCCTTTGTGAAGGGTCTTTATCTGAAGCTGACTTTTTGTCTCTGGTTTCAGAGATGGGTGTGGTAGTGAGATATTTTTAGTGTTGAAGTTTGGGGTGTGATCCAGCAGGTGACATTCGGGCTTACTGGTCAGTTGGTAGACTGTTGCTCAGTTGTGTGTTTCCCCTATGTTTCCTCACAGTTGCAGCCATGTTTCTTCTCAATGCTCTGAAAGTGTGAGTTCTTCTCCCCCTTGAGTGCTGGCTATAGATCACAATTTGGTACTCTGGGCTGACCATTGTGGCTCTTGTGTGACCTCAGTGTTTCGTTCCTTACCCAACTTGGAGAGAGCAAAGAAAGGGATAATAGTAGTGGTTATGGCCAAGGGTCATTTACTTCTTTCCTGGGGGCTCCACCACAGAGAGATGCAGGTCAGTGTTTGCTCAGTGCAATCAGCCCAAGATGGAGAGCCTGTGCTGTGGGTCTAAGCCAGGGGTTCTGTGACTGGTAATGAGAAGTGGAGGGTGTGAAGAACCCATATAAGATGGACTGGCTTCCTCTCCTGGGGTTGACTGCAGCTTATTGGATGTGTGGAAAGGGCACAAAGGGTCTTCATTTCTCCATTAGTCTGAGGGTGGTAAGGGCAGTTCCACTGCAGAGGCAGTGGCAGTGAGAATTTCAATTGCCTCTGGAGCCTCTGTCTATGGAATCACAAAATTGTTACCTCCAAGAAGTATGGGATTATGTAAAGAGACAAAATTTACAAATCATTGGCATCCCTAAAAGGGAGGGGGAGAAAGCAAGTAACTTGGAAATCATATTTCTGGATATCATCCATGAAAACTCCAACTTTACTAGAGAGGCCAAAAGTCAAATTTAGGAAATACAGAGAATTCCTGCAAGATTCTACAAAAAAAAAAGATAATTCCCAATCTGAGACACAATTGTTAGGTTTTGCAAGGTTAAAATGAAAGAAAGAATGTTAAAGTCAACTAGAGATAAATAGCAGGTCACCTACAAAAAGAACACCATCAGGCTAACAACAGACCTCTTAGCTGAAACCCTACAAGCCAGAAGAGATTAGGGGACCTATATTCAACATTCTTTATTAAAAATTCTTCAACCAAGAATTTCATATCCAGCCAAACTAAGCTTCCTAGGTGATGGAGAAATAAGATCCTTTTCAGATAAGCAAATGTTAAGGAAATTCATTACCACCAGACCTGCCTTACAAAAGATTTTTAAAGAACTAAATATAGAAAGAAAAGACCACTACCAGCTATTAATAATACAGAAACACACCTAAACACACAGACCAGTGTCACTGTAAAGCAACCACACAAAAAAGCCAACATAATAACTAGCTGACAACGTAATGACAGGATCAAACCCACACATATCAATATTAACCTCGAATGTAAATGGGCTAAATGACCAACTTAAAAGGTAGAGAGTGGCAAGCTGGATAAAAAAGCAAGACCCTGTTGTATGCTGTCTTCAAGCGACCTATCTCACATGTAGTGACACAGATAGGCTCAAAATAAAGGGATGGAGGAAAATCTACCAAGCAAATGGAAAACAGAAAAAAGTAGAGGTTGCAATCCTAATTTCAGACAAAACAGATTTCAACCAGCAAAAGTCAAAAATGAGAAAAAAAGGTCATTACATAATGGTAAAAAGTTCAATTCAACAAGAAGAGCTAATTAGCTTAAATATATATACAGCCAACACAGGAGCATGCAGATTCATAAAGCAAGTTCTTAGAGACCTAAAAAGAGATGTAGGCTCCCACAGAGTAGTAGTGGGAGATTTCAACACTCCACTGACAGTATTAGACAGATCATTGAGGCAGAAAATTAACAAAGATATTCAGAACCTAAACTCAATATTGAAACAAATGACTCTGATAGACCTTTACAGAACTCTCCCCCCAAAACAACAGGATAGCCTTCTAATTGCTACATAACACGTACTCTAAAATTAACCACATAATTGGACATAAAATAATCCTCAACAAAGTAAAAGAATCAAAATCATACCAAACACATTCTTGGGCCAAAGTGCAATAAAAATAGAAGTCAAAACTGTGAAAATTGCTCAAAACCATGCAATTGCATGGAACTTAAACAACATGCTCCCGAATGACTTTCCAGTAAATAATGAAATTAAGGCAGAAATCAAGAAGTTCTTTGAAAATAAGGAGAACAATGATACAGCATGCCAGAATCTCTGGGACACAGCTAAGGCCATGTTAAGATGGAAATTCATAACACTAAATGCCCACATCAAAAAGACAGATCTCAAGTGAACAACCTCACTTCACAACTGAATGAATTAGAGAAGGAAGAACAAACCAACCCCAAAACTACCAGAGGATGAGAAATAACAAAAATCAGATCTGAAGTGAAGGAAATTGAGAGCCAAAAAAACATTCAAAAGATAAATGAATCCAGGAGTTGTTTTTCTGAAAAAAATAATAAAGTATATAGACCACTAGCTTGACTAATAAAGAAGAAAATATAGAAGATCCAAATGAACATAATTAGAAAGGATGAAGGGAATGTTACTACTAACCCCACAAAAATAAAAACAACCATCAGAAACTAATATGAATACCTCTAGACACACAAACTAGAAAACCTAGAAGAAATTGATACATTCCTGGACACATATACCTTGCCAAGACTGAGCCAGGAAGAAATTAGTTCCTTTAACAGAACAATAAAGAGCTCTGAAATTAAGTCAGTAATAAATAGCCTACTAACCAAAAGAAAAGCCCTGGACCAGATGGATTCACAGCCAACTTCTACCAGATGTATGAAGAAGAGCTGGTAACATTCCTACAGAATTCATTCCCAAAAATTGAGGAGGAGGACCTCCTTCCCAACTCATTCTATGAATCCAGCAGCATCTATTCAAAACCTGTCAGAGACACAACAAAAACAGAAAACTTCAAGTTAATATTTTTGATGAATATTGATGCAATGATCCTCAACAAACTACTTGCAAACTGAATCCAGCAGCATATCAAAAATCTAATCCACTATGACCAGGTAGGCTTCATCCCTGGGGTTCAAGATTTGTTCAATGTATGCAAATCAATAAATGTGATTCATCACATAAACAGAATTAAATACAAGACCACGGAATTATCTCAATAGACACAGAAAAGGTTTTGAATAAAATTAAACACAACTTTATGTTAAAAACTCTGAATAAATTAGGTATTAAAGGAACATACCTCAAAATAATAAGAGCCATCTATGACAAGTCCAGAGCCAACATTATACTAAATGGGAAAAAGCTCAAACATTCACCTTAAAAACCAGCAGAAGAGAAAAATGCCCTCTCTTACCACTTCTACTCAACATAGTATTGGAAGTCCTAGCCAGAGCAATCGGGCAAGAGAAAAAAACAAAAGCATCCAAATAGGAAGAGATGAAGCCAAACTATCTCTGATTGCAGGTGACATGATTCTATATCTGGAAAACCGCATGGTTTTGGCCCAAAAGCTCCTCCAGCTAATAAACAACTGTTGTAAAGTTTCAGGATAGAAAATCAATGTACAGAACTCACTAGCATTCCTATACATCAGCAACAGCCAAATCTACAGCTAAATCAGAAAGGCAATCCCATTCACAATTGACACAAAAAGAATAGAATACCTAAGAATACAGCTAACCAGGGAGGTGAATAATTCCTACAATGACAATTATAAAATACTGCTCAAAGAAATCAGAGAAGATGCAAACAAATGGAAAAACCACCCATGCTCATGGATAGGAGAATCAATATCATTAAAATGGCTATACTGGCCAAAGAAATTTACAGATTTAATGTCATTTTTATCAAATTATTGACAACATTCTTCACAAAACTAGAAAAATGGTTTTAAAATTCCTATGGAACCAAAAAGGGACCCAAATACCCAAGGCAATCCTAAGGAAACAGAACAAAGCTGGAGGCATTACCTTACCCAACTTCAAACTATACTACAAGGCTACAGTAACCACAACAGCATGGTACTGGTGCAAAAACAGACACATAGACCATTGGAACACAACAGAGAGCCCAGAAATAAGGCCACACATCTGCAACCCTCCAATCTTTGACAGAAACAAGTAATGAGGAAAAGACTTCTTATTCAATAAATGGCACTGGGGTAACTGGCTAGCCATATGCAAAAGATTGAATCTGGATCCCTTTCTTATACCATATACAAAAATCAACTGAAGATAGATTAAAGACTGAAATGTCTTAAAATTAAAGCCCAAAACTATGAAAAAAACCATGAAGACAACCTAGGCAATACCGTTCTGTACATAGGGATGGGCAAAGATTTTATGACAAAGACACCAAAAGCAATAGCAACAAAAGCAAAATTGACAATTGGGATCTAATTAAACTTAAGATCCTCCGCAGTGCAGAAGAAACTATCAACAGAGTAAACAGACAATCTACAGAATGTGAGAAAATTTTTGCAAACTATGCATCCAACAAAGGTCTAATACCCAGCATCTATAAGGAACTTAAATAAATCTAGAAGAAGAAAAAAACAACCCCATAAAAAGTGTGCAAAGGATATGAACAAACACTTCTCAAAAGAAGATATACATGCAGTCAACAAGAATTTGAAAAGGAGCTCAATATTTCTGATCATTTAAAAAATGAAAATCAAAACCAAAATGAGACACCATCTCCCACCAGTCAGAATGGATATTATTTAAACGTTAAAAAATAACAGATGCTGGTGAGGTTGTGAAGAAAAGGGAACACTTATACACTGTTGGAGGGAGTGTAAATAAGTTCAACCATTGTGAAAAACAGTATGATGATTTTTCAAAGAACTAAAAGCAGAACTGCCATTCGACCCAGCAATCCCATTACTGGGTATATACTCAGAGGAATATAAATTATTCTACCATAAAGACACATGCACTTATATGTTCATTGCAGCACTATTCACAATAGCAAAGACATGGAATCAATGTAAATGCCCACCAATGACAGATTGGATAAAGAAAATGTGTTACAGATACACCATGGAATACTATGCAGCCATAAAAAAGAATAAGATTATGTCTTCTGCTGGAACATGGAAAAAGCTGCAGGTTATTATCTTCAGCAAAGTAATGCAGGCACAGAAAACCAAATACCACATGTTCTCACTTATAAGTGGGAGCTAAGTGATGAGAACTTATGAACACAAAGAAGGAAACAACAGACACTGGAATCTACTTGAGATGAGAGGATGGGAGGAAAGAAAAAAATGTGTATTATGTTGTTATTGAGTATTAACATTCTATACATCAATTAGGTCAACGGGTAGATAATGCTCTAGCCTTCTTTTATTGATTATCTTTAAATTCTATCAATTACTAAATATGGAGTGTTCATATCTCCAACTATAATTGTAAATTTGTCCATTTCTCCTTTTATATTTGTTCTGTTTTTATTTATATATTTTGAAGCTCTATTACTGAGTATATATACATTTAAAATCTCCTTCATTAATTGATACTTTTGTTGTTTAAAAATGTCCCTCATTATCCTTGGTAATATTTCTTGTCCTGAAGTCTATTTTTTTTTTTTTTTTACTTTTTGTCTCTATGGATTTGTTTATTGTGGGCTGTTCATGTAAATGAAATAATACACTATATGGTCTTCGTGGCTGGCTTCTTTCACATAGCATAACCTTTTAAAGGGATATCTTTATTATAGTCTGTATTAATATTTCATTTTTTTAACTTTTATGTTCAAGGGTATATGTGAAGGTTTGTTATGTGGGTAAATTCGTGTCATGGGGGTTGTACAGATTATTTCATCACCCAGATATCAATTTTAGTACTCAATAGTTATCTTTTCTGCCCCTGTCCCTCCTCGCATCCTCCAACCTCAAGTGCACCCCAGCGTCTGTTGTTTCTTTGTGCTCATGAGTTATCATCATTTAGCTCACACTTCTAAGTGAGAACATGCAGTATTTGGTTTTCTATTCCTGTGTTAGTCTGATAAGGATGACGGTCTCCAGCTCCACACATGTTCCTGTTAAAGACATCGACTTGTTCTTTTTTTATGGCTGCATATGTTTTATGCTGTATATGTAAATATTTTCTTTATCCAATCTGTCATTGATGGGCATTTAGGTGGATTCCATGTCTTGTTATTGTGAATAGCACTGCAATGAACATTCATGTTCATGTGTCTTTATGGTAGAATGATTTATATTCCTCTGGATATACACCTAGTAATAGGATTGCTAGGTCGAATGGTAGTTCTGCTTTTAGCTCTTTGAGAAATTACCATACTGCTTTCCACAATGGCTGAATTAATTTACACGCCCACCAATGGTTTATAAGTGTTCACTTTTCTCTGCAGCCTCACCAACATCTATTGTTTTTTTGACTTTTAACTAATAGCCATTCTGACTGGAGTGACAGTGGTATATCACTGTTGTTTTGATTTGCGTTTCTCTAATGATCAATGATATTGAGCTTCTTTTCATATGCTTGTTGTCCCGGTGTATGTCTTCTTTTGAAAAGTGTCTCTTCATGTCCTTTGGCCACTTTTTAATGGGATTGTTTTCTCTTTTTTCTTTATTATTATTATCATACTTTAAGTTTTAGGGTACATGTGCACAACGTGCAGGTTTGTTACATATGTATACATGTGCCATGTTGGTGTGCTGCACCCATTGACTCGTCATTTAACATTAGGTATATCTCCTAATGCTATCCCTCCCCCCTCCCCCCACCGCACAACCGGCCCCAGTGTGTGATGTTCCCCTTCCTGTGTCCATGTGTTCTCATTGTTCAATTCCCACCTATGAGTGAGAACATGTGGTGTTTGGTTGTTTTGTCATTGCGATAGTTTGCTGAGAATGATGGTTTCCGGCTTCATCCATGTCCCTACAAAGGACATGAGCTCATCAATTTTTATGGCTGCATAGTATTCCATGGTATATATGTGCCACATTTTCTTAATCCAGTCTATCATTGTTGGACATTTGGGTTAGTTCCAAGTCTTTGCTATTGTGAATAGTGCCGCAATAAACATACGTCTGCATGTGTCTTTATAGCAGCAAGGATTATAATCCTTTGGGTATATACCCAGTAATGGGATGGTGGGAACAAATGGTATTTCTAGTTCTAGATCCCTGAGGAATCGCCACATCGACCTCCACAATGGTTGAACTAGTTTACAGTCCCACCAACAGTGTAAAAGTGTTCCTATTTCTTCCCATCCTCTCCAGCACCTGTTGTTTCCTGACTTTTCAATGATTGCCATTCTAACTGGTTTGAGATGGTATCTCATTGTGGTTTTGATTTGCATTTCTCTGACGGCCAGTGATGATGAGCATTTTTTCATGTGTTTTTTGGCTGCATAAATGTCTTCTTTTGAGAAGTGTCTGTTCATATCCTTTGCCCACTTTTTGATGGTACTGTTTGTTTTTTTCTTGTAAATTTGTTTGAGTTCATTGTAGATTCTAGATATTAGCCCCTTGTCAGATGAGTAGGTTGCAAAAATCTTCTCCCATTCTGTAGGTTGCCTGTTCACTCTGATGGTGGTTTCTTTTGCTGTGCAGAAGCTCTTTAGTTTAATTAGATCCCATTTGTCAATTTTCGCTTTTGCAGCAATTGCTTTTGGTGTTTCAGACATGAAGCCCTTGCCCTTGCCTATGTCCTGAATGGTATTGCCTAGGTTTTCTTCTAGGGTTTTTATGGTTTTAGGTCTAACATGTAAGTCTTTAATCCATCTTGAATTAATTTTTGTATAAGGTGTAAGGAAGGGATCCAGTTTCAGCTTTCTACATATGGCTAGCCAGTTTTCCCAAGCACCACTTATTAAAAATGGAATCCCTTCCCCATTGCTTGTTTTTGTCAGGTTTGTCAAAGATCAGATAGTTGTAGATATGTGGCATTATTTCCGAGGGCTCTGTTCTGTTCTGTTCCATTGGTCTATATCTCTGTTTTGGTACCAGTACCATGCTGTTTTGGTTACTGTAGCCTTGTAGTATAGTTTGAAGACAGGTAGCATGATGCCTCCAGCTTTGTTCTTTTGGCTTAAGAGTGACTTGGCAATGCGGGCTCTTTTTTGGTTCCATATGAACTTTAAAGTAGTTTTTTCCAATTCTGTGAGGAAAGTCATTGGTAGCTTGATGGGGATGGCATTGAATCTATAAATTACCTTGGGCAGTATGGCCATTTTCATGATATTGATTCTTCCTACCCATGAGCATGGAATGTTCTTCCATTTGTTTGTGTCCTCTTTTATTTCATTGAGCAGTGGTTTGTAGTTCTCCTTAAAGAGGTCCTTCACATCCCTTGCAAGTTGGATTCCTAGGTATTTTATTCTCTTTGAAGCAATTGTGAATGGGAGTCCACTCAGGATTTGGCTCTCTATTTGTCTGCTATTGGTGTATAAGAATGCTTGTGATTTTTGCACATTGATTTTGTATCCTGAGACTTTGCTGAAGTTGCTTATCAGCTTAAGGAGATTTTGGGCTGAGACAATGGGGTTTTCTAGATATACAATCATGTCATCTGCAAACGGACAATTTGACTTCCTGTTTTCCTAATTGGATGCCCATTATTTCCTTCTCCTGCCTGGTTGCCCTGGCCAGAACTTCCAACACTATGTTGAATAGGAGTGGTGAGAGAGGGCATCCCTGTCTTGTGCCAGTTTTCAAAGGGAATGCTTGCAGTTTTTGTCCATTCAGTATGATATTGGCTGTGGGTTTGTCAAAGATAGCTCTTATTATTTTGAGATACGTCCCATCAATACCTAATTTATTGAGAGTTTTTAGCATGAAGGGCTGTTGAATTTTGTCAAAGGCCTTTTCTGCATCTATTGAGATAATCATGTGGTTTTTGTCTTTGATTCTGTTTATATGCTGGATTACGTTTACTGATTTTCATATGTTGAACCAGCCTTGCATCCCAGGGATGAAGCCCACTTGATCATGCTGGATAAGCTTTTTGATGTGTTGCTGGATTCGTTTTGCCAGTATTTTATGGAGGATTTTTGCATCAATGTTCATCAAGGATATTGGTCTAAAATTCTCTTTTTTTGCTGTGTCTCTGCCAGGCTTTGGTATCAGGATGATGCTGGCCTCATAAAATGTGTTAGGGAGGATTCCCTCTTTTTCTATTGATTGGAACAGTTTCAGAAGGAATGGTACCAGCTCTTCCTTGTAGCTCTGGTAGAATTTGGCTGTGAATCCATCTGGTCCTGGACTTTTTTTGGTTGGTAAGCTGTTAATTATTGCCCCAATTTCAGAGCCTGTTATTGGTCTATTCAGAGATTCAAATTCTTCCTGGTTTAGTCTTGGGATGGTGTAAGTGTTGAGGAATTTATCCATTTCTTCTAGATTTTCTAGTTTATTTGCATAGTGGTGTTTATAGTATTCTCTGATGCTAGTTTGTATTTCTGTGGGATCAGTGGTGATATCCCCTTTGTCATTTTTTATTGTGTCTATTTGATTCTTCTCTGTTTTCTTCTTTATTAGTCTTGCTGGTGGTCTATCAATTTTGTTGATCTTTTCAAAAAACCAGCTCCTGGATTCATTGATTTTTTGAAGGGTTTTTTGTGTCTCTATTTCCTTCAGTTCTGCTCTGATCTTAGTTATTTCTTGCCTTCTGCTAGCTTTTGAATGTGTTAGTTCTTGCTTCTCTAGTCCTTTTAGTTGTGATGTTAGGGTGTCAATTTTAGATCTTTCCTGCTTTCTCTTGTGGGAATTTAGTCCTATAAATTTCCCTCTACACACTGCTTTGAATGTGTCCCAGAAATTCTGGTATGCTGTGTCTTTGTTCTCGTTGGTTTTGAAGAACATCTTTATTTCTGCCTTCATTTCATTATGTGCCCAGTAGTCATTCAGGAGCAGGTTGTTCATTTTGCATGTAGTTGAGCGGTTTTGAGTGAGTTTCTTAATCCTGAGTTCTAGTTGGATTGCACTGTGGTCTGAGAGACAGTTTGTTATAATTTCTGTTCTTTTACATTTGCTGAGGAGTGCTTTACTTCCAACTGTGTGGTCAATTTTGGAATAGGTGTGGTGTGGTGCTGAAAAGAATGTATATTCCACTGATTTGGGGTGGAGAGTTCTGTAGATGTCTATTAGGTCTGCTCGGTGCAGAACTGAGTTCAATTTCTGGATATCCTTGTTAATTTTCTGTCTCATTGATCTGTCTAACGTTGACAGTGGGGTGTTAGAGTCTCCCATTATTAATGTGTGGGAGTCTAAGTCTCTTTGTATGTCACTCAGGACTTGCTTTATGAATCTGGGTGCTCCTGTATTGCATGCATATATATTTAAGATAGTTAGTTCTTCTTGTTGAATTGGTCCCTTTGCCATAATGTAATGGCCTTCTTTGTCTCTTTTGATCTTTGTTGGTTTAAAGTCTGTTTTATCAGAGACTAGGATTGCTACCCCTGCCTTTTTTTGTTTTCCATTTGCTTGGTAGATCTTCCTCCATCCCTTTATTTTGAGCCTATGTATGTCTCTGTACATGAGATGGGTTTCCTGAATACAGCACACTGATGGGTCTTGACTCTTTATCCAATTTGCCAGTCTGTGCCTTTTAATTGGAGCATTTAGCCCATTTACATTTAAGGTTAGTATTGTTCTGTGTGAATGTGATCCTGTCATTATGATGTTAGCTGGTTATTTTGCTCGTTAGTTGATGCAGTTTCTTCCTAGCCTGGATGCTCTTTACAATTTGGCATATTTTTGCAGTGGCTGGTACCGGTTTTTCCTTTCCATGTTTAGTGCTTCCTTCGGGAGCTCTTTAATGCAGGCCTGGTGGTAACAAAATCTCTCAGCATTTGCTTGTCTGTAAAGTAATTTATTTCTCCTTCACTTATGAAGCTTAGTTTGGCTGGATATGAAATTCTGGGTTGAAAATTCTTTTCTTTAAGAATGCTGAATATTGGCCCCCACTCTCTTCTGGCTTGTAGAGTTTCTGCCGAGAGATCAGCTGTTAGTCTGATGGGCTTCCCTTTGTGGGTAACCCGACCTTTCTCTCTGGCTGCCCTTAACATTTTTTCCTTCATTTCAACTTTGGTGAATCTGACAATTATGTGTCTTGGAGTTACTCTTCTCGAGGAGTATCTTTGTGGCATTCTCTGTATTTCCTGAATTTGAATGTTGGCCTGCCTTGCTAGATTGGGGAAGTTCTCTTGTATAATATCCTGCAGAGTGTTTTCCAACTTGGTTCCATTCTCCCTGTCACTTTCAGGTACACCAATTAGACGTAGATTTGGTCTTTTCACATAGTCCCATATTTCTTGGAGGCTTTGTTCGTTTCTTTTTATTCTTTTTTCTCTAAACTTCTCTTCATGCTTCATTTCATTCATTTTGTCTTCCATCGCTGATACCCTTTCTTCCAGTTGATTGCATCAGTTACTGAGGGTTGTGCGTTTGTCACATAGTTCTCATGCCATGGTTTTCAGCTCCATCAGGTCCTTTAAGGACTTCTCTGCATTGGTTATTCTAGTTATCCATTCATCTAATTTTTTTTCAAAGCCTTTAACTTCTTTGCCCTTGGTTTGAACTTCTTCCTTTAGCTTGGAGTAGTTTGATCTTCTGAAGCCTTCTTCTCTCAATTCATCAAAGTCATTCTCCATCCAGCTTTGTTTCATTGCTGGTGAGGAGCTGTGTTCCTTTGGAAGAGGAGAGGCACTCTGATTTTTAGAGTTTCCAGTTTTTCAGCTCTGTTTTTTCCCCATCTTTGTGGTTTTATCTGCCTGTGGTCTTTGATGATGGTGACGTACAGATGGGTTTTTGGTGTGGATGTCGTTTCTGTTTGTTAGTTTTCCTTCTAACAGTCAGCACCCTCAGCTGCAGGTCTGTTGGAGTTTACTGGAGGTCCACTCCAGACCCTGTTTGCCTGGGTATATTAGTGGTGGCTGCGGAACACTGGATATTGGTGAACTGCAAATGCTGCTGCCTGATTATTCCTCTGGAAGTTTTGTCTCAGAGGAGTAAGTCTGCCCCTACTGGGGGTTGCCTCCCAGTTAGGCTACTCGGGGGTCAGGGACCCACTTAAGGAGGTGGTCTGCCCTTTCTCAGATCTCAAGCTGCATGCTGGGAGAACCACTGCTCTCTTCAAAGCTGTCAGACAGGGACATTTAAGTCTGCAGAGGTTATTGCTGTCTGTTGTTTGTCTGTGCCCTCCCCCCAGAGGTGGAGCCTACAGAGGCAGGCAGGCCTCCTTGAACTATTGGCTCCCCCCAGTTCGAGCTTCCTGGCCACTTTGTTTACCTACTCAAGCCTGGGCAACGGCGGGCACCCCTCCCCCAACCTTGCTGCCGCCTTGCAGTTTGATCTCAGACTGCTGTGCTAGCAATGAGCGAGGCTCCATGGGCGTAGGACCCTCCGAGCCAGATGCGGGATATAATCTCCTGGTGTGCCATTTGTTAAGCTCGTTGGAAAAGCGCAGTATTAGGGTGGGAGTAACCCGATTTTCCAGGTGCCATCTGTCACCCCTTTCTTTGACTAGGAAAGGGAATTCCCTCACCCTTTGCACTTCCCAGTTGAGGCGATGCCTCGCCCTGCTTCGGCTCACACACAGTGCACTGCACCCACTGTCCTGCACCCACTGTCTGGTACTCCTTGTGACATGAACCCGATACCTCAGTTGGAAATGCAGAAATCACCCATCTTCTGCATCACTCATGCTGGGAGCTGTAGACTGGAGATGTTCCTATTCGGCCATCTTGGATCCACTTGAAGTCTATTTTTCAATATTAATATAGCCACTGCACTTTATTTGATAAGTGTTTGCAATCATATCTTTTTCTATCCTTTTAATTTTAACCTGTCTGTGCTTCTTTATTTAAATGAGTTTTTGTAGACAGCAGAAAGTTGGTCTTTGTTTTTACTTGACTATGTGAACCATTTATGCTTAATGTAATTTTCTATATGGTTAGATTAAGTTTATCATCTTGCTATGTTTTCCACGTGTAACATTTGTTCTTTTTATTGTTATTTGTTGTTCTTTTTTTCTTTTCTGACTTCGTTTGAATTACTTGATTTGCTTTTGCAGCTTTCCATTTTATCTTCCTGTATTTGAATTTTTTTAGCTGCACTTATTTGGAGAGTTTTTTTTTTTTTGGCTTCTGGTTTTGCATATGTGTATTTATTCTATTACAGTCTACCTTCAAATAATATTATATTACTTCATGTATAAGACCTTACAACAATGTACACCTATTTACGCTTTCTATCTTTTGTGTGATTGTGGTCATACATTTTATGTCTATGTAATTTATAAGTACCAAAAAACATTGTTGTTATTTTTGAACAGTGAATTATATTTTAATCAAATTTTCAAATGAGTAAATAAATAAATACTATAAATCAAAATATGGTATGCAACAGAAATAAAAAATGCTTCTGATTGTCTCATCAGCAGGCTGGACATGGGGGAGAAAAAAAATCTCTCAGCTTGGGGATATGACAATAGTCTTCCAAAACTGAAAAGCAAAGAGAAAAATATTTGAAAAAGGAACAGAATATCTAACAATAGTGGGACAACAAAAGATGTAACTATGCATACTGGGAACACCATAAGGAGAAGAAAGAGAAAAAAAAGAAATATTTGAAGTGACTGAGAATTTTCTGAAATTAATGTCAAACACTTAACAACATTCAGGACACTAAGAGAATCAACCAGGATGATTCCAAAAAGAAAAAGGAATAAAAGAAAAAGCTACACTTAGTCTTATCATATTTAAACTGCAGAAAATCAAAGAAAAGATGTAAGAAGTTTAAAAAAGATACAGAAGTTTAAAAAATGGCTTACTTGCTGAGAAGTAAAAATAAATTAGAATGAAATATGTAAAGTATCGAGAGAAAAGAAATCCAGCATCTTAAACTTCTGTATCCTATGAAATTATCTTTCAAAAGTGAAGATGAAATAAACATTTTGTCAGACAAACAAGAACTGAGAACGTGTGTCACCAGAAGAATGGTCTCATAAAGTTAAAAGAAGCTCCTCAGGAATAATGAAAGAAATATTTGTCAGAAACTTGGATGTATTTAAAGAAAGAAAGAATATTAGAAAAAGAATAAGTGAAAGTAAAATAAAAAATTTATATTTTTATCTTCATTGATCTAACAGAAAACACTTTGTCCAAAATAGAAATAGCAACCCTGTGTGTGTGTGTGTGTGTGCTTATATATAAAAGAAGTGAATTACAGCTATAATAGAAATTTCAGAAAGAAAGAATAGAAAATATTTTGTTATTATAATGTACTTGTACCAGCTGTGAAGCAGTATAATATTATTTAAAAATGAACTTGGATTAGTTGTAAATGTATATTGCAAACTAAAGAGACACCTAAATAAAGTAGAAAAAATATATAATTGATGTTTTAGTCTGTTCTTGTGCTGCTAGTAAAGACACACCCAAGACTGGGTAATTTATAAAGAAAAGAGGTTTAATTGACTCACAGTTCCACATGGCTGGGGAGACCTCACAATCATGGTGGAATGCAAAAACCAAGCATGAGATGTCTTACGTGGCAGCAGGCAAGAGAGAGTTTATGCAAGGGAACTCCCATTAATAAAACCATTAGACCTCATGAGACTTATTCACTACCATGAGAACAGTATGGACAAAATTGCCTCACATGATTCAATTATCACCACTTTGCCCTGCCCTTGACATGTGGATACTATTACAATTCAAAATGAGATTTGAGTGGGGACACAGCCAAACTGTAGCATTCCACCCCTGTCCCCTCACAAATCTTACATCCTCACATTTCAAAACCAATCATGTCTTCCCAACAGTCCTCTAAAGTCTTAACTCATTTCAGCATAAATCAAAAGTCCACAGTTCAAAGTCTTATCTGAGACAAGGCAAGTCTCTTCTACCTATAAGTCTGTAAAATCAAAAGCAAGTTAGTTACTTCCTAGATACAATGGGGGTACAGGCATTGGGTAAATACACTTGTTCTAAATGAGAGAAATTGGCCAAAATGAAGGAGCCACAGGCCCTTCTGAAATCCAAAGGGCAGTCAAATCTTAAAGCTCCAGAATGATCTCCTTTGACTCCATGTCTCACATGCAGGTCATGCTGATGCAAGAGGTGGGTTCCCATGGTCTTGGGCAGCTCCATCCTGTGGCTTTGCAGGATACAGCTCCCCTCCTGGCTGCTTTCATGGGCTGACATTGAGTCTGTGGCTTTTCCAGGTGCACAGTGCAAGCTGTTGGTGGATCTACCACTCTGGAGTCTGAAGGATAGTGGCCCTCTTCTCACAGCTCCACTAGGCAGTGCCTCAGTGGGGACTCTGTGTGGGGGCTTCAAGCCCACATATGCCTTCTACACTGCCTTAGCAGAGGTAATCCATGAGGGCTCCACCCCTGCAGCAAACTTCTGTCAGGAAATCCAGGTATTTCCACACATCATCTGAAATATAAGCAGAGGTTCTTGAACCTCAGTTCTTGACTTCTGTTCATGCATAGGCTCAACACCACATGGAAGCTGCCAAGGCTCAAGGTTTGCACCCTCTGAATCCACAGCCTGAG
This sequence comes from Pan paniscus, assembly GCF_029289425.2. Taxonomy (NCBI): domain Eukaryota; kingdom Metazoa; phylum Chordata; class Mammalia; order Primates; family Hominidae; genus Pan; species Pan paniscus. The sequence goes on from NC_073272.2 coordinate 73,095,173, forward strand.
CTGTACCTTGTCCCTTTTAGCCAAGGCTGGAGCAGCTGGGATGCAGGGCACCAATCTCAAGGCTGCACACAGCACTGGGGCCCTGTACCCACCCCAGGAAACCATTTTTCCCTCCTAGGCCTCCAAGCTTATGATGGGAGGGGCTGATACAAAGGTCTCTGACATGCCCTGGAGACATTTTCCCCATTGTCTTGGCAATTAGCATTTTGCTCCTCGTTACTTATGCAAATTTCTGCTGATGGCTTGAATTTCTCCCCAGAAAATGGATTTTTCTTTTCTACTGCATCATTAGGTCTGCAAATGTTTCAAACTTTTATGCTCTCCTTCCTCTTGAGCACTTTCCTGCTTAGAAATTTTTTCTTCCAGATACTCTATATCATCTCTCTCAAGTTCAAAGTTTTACAAATCTCTAGGGCAAGGACAAAATACCACCAGTCTCTTTGCTAAAACATAGCAAGAGTCACCTTTGCTCCAGTTCCTGGCAAGTTCCTCATCTCCATCTGAGACCACCTCAGCCTGGAATTTATTGTCCATATCACTATCCAAATTGGTCAAAACCAACAAAAAAGTCTCTAGGAAATTCCAAACTTTCCCACATTTTTCTGGCTTCTTCTGAGGCTCCAAACTGGCCCAACGCCTGCCTGTTACCCAGTTCCAAAGTTGCTTCCACATTTTTAGGTGTCTTTACAGCAGTGCCCCACTCCCAATACCAATTTACTGTATTAGCCTGTTCTCACATGGTTAATAAACGCATACCCAAGACTGGGTAACTTATAAAGGAAAGAGGTTTAAATGATTCACAGTTGCACATGGTTGGGGAGGCCTCATAGTGGAAGATGAAGGGGAAGCAAGACACATATTACATGGCATCAGGCAAGAGGGAGCTTGTGCAGGGGAGCTCCCATTTATAAAACTATCAGATCTCATGGGACTTATTCACTACCATGAGAAAAGTATGCAGAAACTTCCCATGATTTAATTATCTCCACCAGGCCCTGCCCTTGACAGATGGGAATTATTACAATTCAAGCTGAGATTTGGGTGGGGACACAGGCAAACCATATCAATTGATGTGCTAAGAAATGAGATAAGTTGAAATTATATTAAAAGCCTAATTAAAACCACAAAAAGTCAGCAAAAGTATGTTTCTTCATTTTTTGAGGCCACTATAACAAAATACCTTAGACTGGGAAACTTATAAACAACACAAATTTATTGCTCAGTTTTGGAGGCTGCAAATCTAAGATCAAGGCCCCAGCAAATTTAGTGTTTGGTAAGGTCTATTTCCTCATAGATGACATTTTCTAGCTGTGTCCTCACATGGCAGAATGGGTGACCAAGCTCCTTCAGGCTTCTTTCATAAGGTCACTAATTCTGTACATGAAAGTGGAGTCCTCATGACTTAATCACTTCCTAAAGGCTCCCCTTTGTCATACCATCACCTCAGGAGTTAAGACTTCTCCATATGAATTCTGGGGAAACACAGACCATAGCAGTGTGAAAGACAAAAATATGAAAAAACACAAAGGTAACATATAGAAAACATAACAAATATTGTATATATTAATCCAACTATATCAACAATCACTTTAAACTGCACCCATGGTCTAAATACACCAATTAAAAGACACATACAGTTAAAGTGGATCCAAAAATATCCAACTGTATGTTGTCTACAAGGAGCCCACTTTAAATATAAAGACATATATAAACTTAAATTAGATGGGTGGAGAAAGACATGGCATGCAAACACAACAGAAAGTTGAAGTAGCTATATTAATTTCAGACACAGCCAACTTTAGAGAAAGGAAAGTTATCAGGAATAAGAGGGTTATTACATACTGATAAAGAAGTCAGTGCTCCAACAAGAAATAACATTTCGTTTGTGTTTTTTTTTTTTTTGGATCTGCATGTGTTTATTGAACTCTAGTAAAGCAGCATGAGAGTGCAGGCTCATAAATCACATTATTTATTTGCTAGCATTGCATGCTAGATTCTAAAATTAAGAGATTGCTTAGCAATCAATAATACATTCAGCATCCCTTGTCTCATTGGGTGAGATTTATATCCTTGGGACTTGCTCTTCTAGTTATAAACATGAGTGATTTAAGGTTCATACTTAATTCCTATTTCAAATTCTTAAGCTAGAAAGATACTTGCAAGACTATATTTAAAAGATTTATTTTGAAAAATGTGTACTTATATTTCTAACTGACAGTGAGCTAATTATGACTACAATGTGCTATATGCTTAAAAATACCTGATCTTGAGTATTGCTTACTTTTGTAATATAAACTTCTTTTCTTGTCTTCAGATTATAATAATTCTTTCACTTTGCATTATGCTCTTTTTGAGATCAATATTAACTAAATAAAACAGATTTTCACAAGTAGGTTTTCTAAATGTACAGTGGGTAGTGATACTTGAAAATGGAAGCATCTTAAATATCAACTTGTTAAGTGGAGCAGATTAGGATAGTATTAATGCCATCTTGAAGTTTCTTAATATATTTAAGATGAGGTAGTAAATAGGTTAATTATTTTATATTGGCTATTATTTTTGCTTCATGATAATGATTATAAAAGCAACAATTGCTTTTTTTTAATTATACTTTAAGTTTTAGGGTACATGTGCACCACGTACAGGTTTGTTACATATGTATACATGTGCCATGTTGGTGTGCTGCACCCATTAACTCGTCATTTAACATTAGGTATATCTCCTAATGCTATCCCTCCCCGACCCCACCCCACAACAGGCCCCAGTGTGTGATGTTCCCCTTCCTGTGTCCATGTGTTCTCATTGTTCAATTCCCACCTATGAGTGAGAACATGCAGTGTTTGTTTTTTTGTCGTTGCGATAGTTTGCTGAGAATGATGGTTTCCAGCTTCATCCATGTCCCTACAAAGGACATGAACTCATCCTTTTGTATGGCTGCATGGTATTCCATGGTGTATATGTGCCACATTTTCTTAATCCAGTCTATCATTGTTGGACATTTGGGTTGGTTCCAAGTCTTTGCTATTGTGAATAGTGCCGCAATAACCATACATGTGCGTGTGTCTTTAGAGCAGCATGATTTATAATCCTTTGGGTATATACCCAGTAATGGGAAGGCTGGGTCAAATGGTATTTCTAGTTCTAGATCCCTGAGGAATCGCCACACGGACTTCCACAATGGTTGAACTAGTTTACAGTCCCACCAACAGTGTAAAAGTGTTCCTATTTCTCCACATCCTCTCCAGCACCTGTTGTTTCCTGACTTTTTAATGATCGCCATTCTAACTGGTGTGAGATGGTATCTCATTGTGGTTTTGATTTGCATTTCTCTCATGGCCAGTGATGATGAGCATTTTAAGCTGAAACTGGATCCCTTCCTTACATCTTATACAAAAATTAATTCAAGATGGATTAAAGACTTAAATGTTAGACCTAAAACCATAAAAACCCTAGAAGAAAACCTAGGCATTACCATTCAGGACATAGGCATGGGCAAGGACTTCATGTCTAAAACACCAAAAGCAATGGCAACAGAAGCAAAAATTGACAAATGGGATCTAATTAAACTAAAGAGCTTCTGCACAGCAAAAGAAACTACCATCAGAGTGAACAGGCAACCTACAGAATGGGAGAAAATTTTTGCAATCTACTCATCTGACAAAGGGCTAATATCCAGAATCTACAATTAACTCAAACAAATTTACAAGAAAAAAACAAACAACCCCATCAAAAAGTGGGTGAAGGATATGAACAGACACTTCTCAAAGGAAGACATTTATGCAGCCAAAAGACACATGAAGAAATAACATTTCATAATGTGTCCACACTTAAAAAGAGAACATCAAAATGCATGAGGTAAAAACTTACAGAACGTCAAAGAGAAATGGACGAATCCACTGTTACATTTTTTGAAGACATTAATACCCCTCTGTCAGAAATGGACAGATCTACCATGCAGAAAGTTATTAAGGACACAGTTGAGCTCAATATCACAAGCAACTAAATATAATTGACACTGTAGACCACTGCATCCAACAACAGAAGAATACACATTCTTCTTAAGTTCACGTGAAACATTAATCAACATAGATGACATTCTAACCTAAAACACACAACTCAAAAAATTTAAAAGAATAGAAATCATACAACATTTGCTTTCACCACAATGGAATTAAACTAGAAATCAATAAAAGAAAGTTATGTAGAAAGCCCCAGAATACTTGGAGATTAACCAATACACTTTAAAACAACACATAAGACAAAGAAGAAATCTCAAGAAAAAAATTTAAATATTTTAACAAAGAAAACAGGGAGATCAAAGTAAGACAATAAGAAATGACAAAAATGACATTACAACTGATCCCATTACTGGGTTTAGTTCTGTATTCTTCACCTCTGTAAAATAAGGCTGATCCTATCTACTCCCTTTGATTATAGTTAGCCTGATGGGAGTTTGCACAAGCAAGGACCCAGCACAGGCTCTAGCCTAAAGTGCCTGCTCTGTGAACTAGACTTCTGGTTTTCTTTCTCCAGGCAGACAGCCAGGATTTGTACTTATCTTTTTATTTTAGAGAGAGAATTGGCCTCCTTCATCCTCTCAGACTGTTAGTTTGAGACTCTCCTACCATGGCTAGAGTGTTGAGTTTGCACTGTTCCCCCATTCTTCATTGGCCTATCTTTCTTTTCTCTCTCTCTTCTGCAAAATCCCTCCCCTACACATCCCTTTCAAGTCTGGGTTCTCGGCGTTAGCCATTGAGCCCTACCTGCCTCCTCATATACACCTCTTTCCCAGAGTTGAGCCATCCTTGGATGCCAAAGAAGCCTGTTTCTTCACTGCTTTGTCCTTTGGTCTTCATCTCAGAGCCCTGGGCCTTTCTCATTCTTTTTACCCTAATCCAGAACCAGGCAGCTAGATCCGATGACAGGGTGGGTATAGAGCCCCGGTCCTCCACCACTCCAGTTGGTACTTGCCCTTACTACTCATGTTCCCACAAAAGAATCTTAATTTTTCTCCAAAACATACCTAGGTCCTGCCTCAACGGTGACACTTTAGGGCAGGCCCAGAGCCTAGAGTTGCTCATTTCCCAGAGTGTCTAGTCCTGGAAGTGCAAAAGCCCATCACAGTGATCAAGAAGGTGGATGGAAAGGGCTTGAGTCTTCCCTCCTTCCAGAAACCCAAGCACTGATGTTGCTAAAGTTCCAAAGGGATTGAGGAGGGAGATAGGAGTGAGTGAGTGAATGGGGGCTATGTTCAGAGCCCAGAGTGTAAAGCTTGAATGGAGAGGCAACAAGCAGCATGTTAAATTGCTCTGGGCCTTCACTCCAATTGCTAAGCATTTTCCATGCATGGATGTGAACCAGAAGAGGCACAGTAGGCCCACACCCTGTGAAGTCCCAGCCACTCTCCAGATGACAATAATAATGGCTATTTACTGAGCACACTACTAGTGCACTTAATTCTCCCAACGTCCCTATAGAATGGTCTCTATTGTCTGCCCCATTTATTGTGTGTTGGAAACTGAGGCTGAGAGAGGTGGAGTGCCTTGCAGAGGTCTACAGTTAGCCACGCTTGGGTTTAGGTCACAGTTCCACAGATCACCTAATAGTGTCTGCCTTGGGTAAGACCCTGCCCTACTCTCAGCTTCAGTTACCATATAAACAAAAAAGAACTTAAACTCTGCATTCCTCATCTCCCTCCCAGTAGTAGGAGGGCCCAATGATTGATGACTGGAGCCAAGTTCCATAGCACAGAGACCCAGATCAGGCCTGAATCTGAGCCAGAGTAGTGGAAAAGGGTTAGGGAGGGGTGTAGTAGGGTGGAGAGTAGCCTTTGGCTACTATCACAGAACTGAGAGGCCAGACCAGGCTTAGAGAATATTTACCAGGCACTTGGATTCTCCCAAAGCATTAAGGCTGCTAAAGAAAAGGTTTATCCAGAGCTCCATAGCTCATCACAGGCGGACCTCATTCTTTACAAAGCAATTTCACATTCGTTATCTCCCTGAAGCCTTAAAACAAATCTGATCAGTAGGAGTCAGCGCAGAGTCCAACAGATGCCCTATTTGATACCTGCCTCTCTAAGTCTCAGAAAAGCTAAGAGATTACTCCCTAGTGGCAGTAAGATCGCTGCAGAGAAGCCACCTCTCTGGTTAATCTTCAGGTTAAGAAATAAATCAAAAGTTCCATTAAATAAACTAGACTAAACCTCCCTGTCTGTTCCTCCCCATCACCACACAAACAAAAACCAGAGGAAACCTGAAGCCAAGTTCTGTCAAGCACTGGGCAATGTTCTTACTCACTTCTCTTCCAGACATCCCTGGAGCTGGATCAAATAGTGATTTCCAATCTACAGTTCCAAGGTCATTTACTGATTCAGTACACAAATATTTCCCAAGACCCTACCATGTACAAGGGAGCTTTATTCCAATGGGTTCAAAAATACTTCCCCATACCCCTTCAAGGTGCTCAAATTTCAGAAGATTCAGATAAGATCTCAAATAACTCTAAGGTAGACAAAATAGTCTCCATCAGTCCATTGGGAAGGGGAATTGATAATGAGATTCACAGAAGAGGAAGAGTGTTTTCTGAGAGGAGCATCACTACATAGGGCTTTAGCGAGAAGGGCACATTTCAACTGAACCTTGAAGAATAGAGACAGCTGGGTAAGTTGGTAACGTGCCTGTAGTCCCAGCTACTCAGAAGGCTGAGGTGGAAGGATTGCTTCATCCCAGGAGTTCGAGGCTGTAGTGAGCTATGATAGTGCCACTGTACTCCAGCCTGGGTGACAAGTGAGACTACATCTCTTAAAGAAAAATCGGGAGATTTTGAACACTTCTTTTTCTTTCCACAATTAGAAGATTGTAGAAAGAAACAGACTAGTCGAAGGAATTGCATATGCAAAGATACTTTTATTTTAGTGGAAAGAGTGCTGACCTGGTAGTCAATGGACCTGGGTTTACTTCCTTAAAGATTACCTTCCTCTCTTAAGCCATCAGTTTCCTAATCTGTTAAATAATAAGATTGGGTTTGTTAACTTCTAAAGATCCTCCATGTGCTTCCACTCTGACATATTTTTTCAAATATCAGATAGTATACTTTGCTTCAGAATTGAATAGGTGAAAGAATAATGCGAGGTAATTGGATCTATATTGTGAAGACTTGAATGCCAGGCCTGAAAGCTTGAGCAAAGAAAGAAAATAGAAGCTAAGCCCCAGTTCTAAACGCTGATGTTGTGTATTTGGGCCTGGTACCAATTGAAGAACACATGCCTTGCAGTCAGGGTGGCCCAGAATTTGAACCTAGCTTTACCACACACCAGCCATGTGCATTTAAATAGTCATGCCACCTCTCTGAGCCTCAGTTTCTACATCTCTAAAATGGGAATGACAATAACTCATGGGGCTGTTGTGAAGATAAAATAATGTGCAAAAAGTGTAAAAAGTGCCAATAGGTATGTTACTTTCCTGCCTCTTAGTCCCTTCTCCCCAGCACCAGACTTTAATTGGTCTTTTCTGATCAATTACTCATTTTCCTTCTTCTCTGAAACAAGTTTCAAAATATATACCGAATCCAACCACTTATCTCCACCCACACTGCCATTCACCTGTATTATTGCAATAGTCTTTTTTTTAAATCTGCCTGATTCTGTCTACTTACAGTCTATTTTTGATCCAATGGCCAGAGAGAGCCACTCAAAATTTAACTCAAATCATGTCACTCCTCTGCTCTAAACCCTACAATGTCTCCCTATCTCAAAGCAAAAACTAGAATTTTTGCAATGGCCTATTTCCCTTCAGCTTTTAGACCTCATCTAGTCTTTAGCTACACTGTCTTCCTTGCACTTTCTCCAACAGAAAATGAACATTCTGTTTTCACTTGTTTCTTTCTTCTGAATCCTCTGTCCTCTTACCTCACTCCATTAACTCTTTCATATTTTAGTTAAATGTCAATTATCTGTGAAGTCATCCTAGACTATCACATTTAAAATTGTGACGTCCACCTCCCAGCATTCCGTATATTCCTTCCCTGCTTTTTTTTTCTCCATAGAGTTGATTACTGTCTGATATACCATAAAATTTAATTACTTATCAGTGTTTCTCCCCACTATGATATATGCTTAATAAAGCCGGAGGCTTTATCTGCTCACCACTGATGTCTCCATACATAGAACAGCACTAAGTACTCAATAAATATTTGTTGAGTGAATACAGTGGTCCCATACTGTGTGCCAAGCACTAAGTTAAGCAGTTTGCTTGCATTATCTGAGGAAATCCTGCTTGTAAGGTAGATACCATTAGGTTCTCTATTTTTAAAAGGGAAAACCCGTGAAACTCAGAGAGGTTAAGTGACTTTCCCAAAGCCATAGATGGATTAGCTAAAAGGGGGTGGAGGTGCCAGGTTATGTTGGATTTTGTGTAGGAGCACATTTCCTGAGTAGGAAGCAGCCTGGAGTAAAGGCTGTGGTAGGTCTTGGGGGTGCTGGGTGGAGAGGAGGAACACAAGAGGAGACCTGGTTTCTTGAGGCAAGATACTGATTTCATTGGCATCTACTAGCAAGTCTATGTCTTTTTCAACAATTGGAGTTTTACAAAGAAAACTTTTTTAGTTTGCTGCAGCTGCCATGGATTTGAGACTGCAAGAGTTCTGGCCCCTTGAGGCACTGGATTTCAGACAGAAGCCATACCTGGCAGAAGGAGACACCTGAGAGTAGTGGATTGACATGAAAATAGGAAAGTTTATTATCCACATGGTTCTCTCTCTCTCTCTCTCCTACCATTTTGCATAACCTACGTTACTCATCTTTCTTTAATTTGTGCATATTTGTAAACAACATTCTATTAATTCAGCCTGCCATCCACTACAGCGTAATCTTAGGAAGGCAGAGCAAGAATTGTTGTCTTTTATTCACTGCTGTATCCCCATGCCTACACAGTACCTGGCACACAGTAGACGCTCAACAGAGAGTTGTGAAATGAATCTTTGCCCTTGGAAACAAAGGCGTCCTCTTGATGGAGGGAGTAAGGAGAGTAAGGGAAAGCTCTTTTCATTGGCATCCTGGGCCAGTGCCATGCGGTAAACCCCTGCGAGGGAATTGGGCAGAAGGAGACTGCAGATGCAGGTTGGACGCGGGAAGATCGGTGAAAGGGAGGAGGCCGCGGTGTAAGGACTGAATCCTAGAGAGCGGAACTTTGCCCGGTTTCTGCAGGTCTCTATCTGACTTTGAGGGGAGCTGGTCAGAAATCCCTGGAGGAGTTCCTGTCCCCAAAAGCACAATACTGACGCTATGGGGACCAGATGGACAGAATCAAGAAAGATGAGACAGAAAGGCCTAGGAGCTTGGGGAGTGGGTGAACAAGTTCCTGTGAAAGTGGAATGGCCCTTCATTTGAATGCAAATGCTATGTAAAAGCCTGAAGCCCCTTGACGTCAGCCCAGCCATTGGTGGCCTATCTATACAGGGCTGCTAGTCACCTGGATACCCTCGTAAGAAACGTGGGATGGAGTAGCCTGAGGGGTGCAAAAGAGCTTGCGGCACAACTACGTACTGATAAGTTTATTCTCTGCTGCTTCTCAAAGTCGAGTTGGGGCCTTACAGGGACTTCAGGATGGCTTAGGGAGCGCCTTCTACCCAAGACACGATGTACGGAAGCTGTCTTTTGGAGAAAGAAGCAGGCATGTACCCGGGCACTCTCAGGAGCCCTGGGGGCGACGGCACAGCTGGGACAGGCGGCACAGGGGGCGGTGGGAGTCCGATGCCAGCCTCCAATTTCGCTGCGGCACCGGCTTTCTCGCACTATATGGGGTATCCTCATATGCCCAGCATGGATCCTCACTGGCCGTCTCTGGGAGTCTGGGGCTCACCCTACAGTCCCCCGCGAGAAGACTGGAGCGTGTATCCTGGGCCGTCTAGTACAATGGGCACAGTGCCGGTGAACGACGTGACCTCTAGCCCCGCCGCTTTCTGCTCGACCGACTACAGCAACTTGGGCCCTGCGGGCGGTGGAACTAGCGGCAGCAGCCTACCAGGCCCGGCTGGCGGGTCGCTTGTCCCGACGGACGCAGGCGCCTCCAACGCCAGTTCCCCCAGCAGGAGCCGCCACAGCCCCTATGCATGGATGCGCAAGACGGTGCAGGTGACGGGTGAGTAATCAATTCCAATGCCCACACACTTTTCCTTCCTTCCCTTCTCCGCTACTTCTCTTGGTCGGCCTGCCCTCGTACTTCTCAGGCCTCTCCCAAGAGGGCTTAGCTGAGGCGACCCCTATATGGCTGGCTGGCCTATTAGGCATCTCCCTCGCATTCGCCTGGGCTCAAAACTCACTCACTGAGTGCAGCGATTGGGACTAAACCTACCCTAGAGGTGATTTTCGCCTTTCGCTGCTCCATGAAGAAAGCGAGTGAGTGGACAATGGGTATGTTAAGCCACAAGGATCAGGATGCAACCCTGTAGTTGCCCACATGGGAAAAGAGATGCATGAGAAAGCTCAACGGGTGAATGAAGCGAGAGGGCAGCTGTGGTGTCCCGTTGTTCAGGCACTGCTGCTTGACTGTTCCATTTCCAAACCCTTACCCATCTGAGCGGGCTGTCTCCCCCCTCCCCGCCCCCAAAGCTGGTGATGCTCAATTTAGGTTCACAGTGCTTGGCTGGCAACGGACCCTCCAGTTTAGCCACTAAGTCCCCGACGGCAAAGCAACCTCTTCACCCTGGCCTCTCAGGGAAGCTCCAGCTTCCTTCCTACAAGTTGGCAGAGGCAAATTGGCCTAAAATCCATTGCCATCTTACAACGTCCTTTCTTCTAACCCAAGTGTTGAGGCAGGCGAGAAGGCTACAGCACTGACCTGGTACATAATACGGTACCTAACCCTCACACCCGCCCGACACGCAAACGAATCAGCTCCAGCACTAATAAATGGCTAAAGCCCTCATAACTATCAAAGCAGGCGTCTCTCAGGCGTGGGGGCTGAATGCAGGTCTGCGGCAGCGCGAGAGAAGTCAAAGCGATCGCGATCACAGCCTAACCCGCAAGCCAGTGGGCGACTGCTGGGAGCCAGGGCGAGGGAAGTGGCCGTTCCACTTTAATCTTAACCGGGGCTGGGGGAGGAATGTTTGTTTTCAACTGTTGTTCTTTTATTACATTCTTATTATTCCAACCCTCGCTCCCTGTCATTAGAGAAAATTAGTAAAAATCGACTCTGAGTATTTTCATCCCTCTGGGGAGGAAATGGCATTTCAATAGCATTTGTCCGCAATGATTATGCTCCTGTTCTCAGTTCTGCACTTTGTGTTTCCTCCAAAAAGCAAAGACAGGAGGGTGGGAAGTGACCCATTTTTACCATTAGGAGAACTTTTAGCCAGGAAGAGGAAGTTCTGTGTATTAGAACCTCACTAGAGTAGCGATCCCAAGGTAAAAGTAGAGTTGAAATACTTGGCTTTAAAGCGTTTGCAAGTAAATCTGCATTTTAAAAAAATATGAGTGAGTCTGTCGACTAAGTAGAATAGAAAAAGAGGTTAGGGTGGGGCACTCCCAGAGTTTTTATTACATCTAATCTCGGGGTTGTAATTAACATCCACTCACTAAACCCTAACAATCAGCAAAAGACACAAAAGCTAGAAAAGTAGTTGCTCGCAGTCTAGGATTATGTTTTGAAACACATTAAGAGGAAAGTCACTGGCGTGCTGTTTGCAATAGAGAACAAGAGAGGAAATGGATGAGATAAAAGAAATTATCTCCAGCCTTGAATTTTCTATTTATGAGGAAAAATATGACAGTTTTATCTGCTTAAAGGTCTTCCGTTTACATTTGCTTTTATTAGCCTGAGTCTCTCTCTTGGGCAATTCTAATGCCAGGAAAGGTTTCGAAACGGGCTCCTTAGTCTCTTGCATCTTTGAGCTAAACCCTCAAACCTGACTTTACAATGGCACCGTCACAAGATTTTCTATCCAATTTCTATAAGAAGTTTAAAATGGAATGATATTGGAACCATTTCGATTTTTGGCAGCCTATTCTATAGATGAGGCTTCATTAAATTAAAACTTCGTTTCATTTTAATGTCTTATAAATGAAAATAACCCTTTTGCTGTATTCTTATAGTCTAAGGTGCATATTTAGCAGCAATTTAAGAATATGATGAAAAACTTTGGTTATCTCCCTAGAAAAATGCACAAAGGCACAGCAGCACACACACAAACACAAGTAATTTGTTACATAATTTTAGGAGATTCATGGATTCATTGAAGCCCTTTCAAGGGACATCAGGTTATAAACCCCACGAAAAAAATTAAGCTGATCACCTCACTAGGCCACCCACTCAGGACCAAAATGCACCCATTTATATGCTTAGTACATAGTGGGTCTTAAATATTTGTTTAATGAATGAATGAGTCAGATCCTCCTAAATTTTCCACTTCACTCTGTAGTACTGTGGGATAACATATGGTTTATGACTGAGAGGAAAAGATGAACTTCAATATGGAAGTAACCCTTGATTAAGGTAGTCAGATGAAAGTTCTTTCCATTACTGAAAAATGTCTTAAATAAATGTAAAAAAGGAAAAAATGCATGTATTAGTGGACAATCAGAAAACATTTCATAGCGACCATTATAGCATGTTATTTTCTAATGAGAGCAAGGAGGCTGACAGATAGAGTAAATGACTGTTCCCTAAGTGACCTGATTTAAAAAGAAGACATGTTTATTTCCACTTAGTTTTTTAAGTGGTCTATTTCTATACATATCTAACTTTAAATATTATGCAAAAAGGAATATGACAGAAAAGTTTCTATGGAAAATTTAATATTTTCATGCACTTTCACATTTTAAACATTGGCAAGGTGATAACCTAAGCAGGCTGGAGAGAGGCTTTTCTGTTAGAAGTGGAAAAGAGGGGGAGAGCAGGAAGTAATTGTGATTGATTCTGATTCTGATCGATTGTTTTAAGCCACTGGACAACATGAAGGAATTTATGCTTAAAAGGCATTATTCAATAAGGACACTTCATAAAATTAGTTGCTTAATAATTCTTGAGAGTTATCATTGTCCCTTGGTTTTGCTCATTTCATGGGACAACTTTTTAAAAATGAATTTGGATGCAATTTTTAGCTAAAAACAGTGAAATATTACCATAAGATGAAAAGTCCTCACAGTGGAGTCCATTAGACAGTACTCCCTACATAAGAATATTCATTTTCATAATCTTTACATTCACTCCCATCATCATCACCTCTATGTTTGGAGAGTGACTTTCTGCCTAGCAGCACTTTTGCAGCCAGTCTTTCAAATGAACACCATTTTAATTTTATTTAGGGTGATAAGTTATCATATATTATGACATTTGCTTGTGAATTCTGGGGAGATAATGTGGTTGGGAGGATGGGAAGGACTCCATCCATCTTTAACTACAGAAGTTTTTCTGACTCTTTGAGGAGAAGGCAAATACATCATAGATAGTATTAATTTCCTAAATAAACTCAATAATGGCTGAAAATGGAGCCCATCACCCTCAGAAATGTCATAGTCTCTGGAAGAAGAGAACAGCTTGAACAATAAAAGTTAGTTCTGTTAGTGCTATTTTTTTGGTGCTTGGGTATGGGAATATGGACATTATGCTTTACCAGAAAATGTCCAAATCCCCTTCATCATCTGTTCTGGTTTCATCATTTTATCTGGTTTCATCATTTAAGAAGAAGGGGCAATGGGATTGAGAGAGACAATTTGAGGAGCGGGACACAAAAGGAGCACCAGGAAATTCAAATTTATTTCTCTTTGTAAACTGTGCAGTCAGTTTTTTCCCCTGAGCTACATATTCTTGGAGTTTTAGGTCTTATCTGTCAGATTTTGGCAACAGACTCTTTTTAACACTTCACATGGCTTTGATATGCAGCCAGGATCTTCCTTATCCCTCCTTTCTTCAGGGGTTATATTGCCGGAAAGGGTAGGATTTTTATGGCAAATAAAGGGGCCTGGTCTTGACTTTATTGTCCTCAGAAGAAACTGCAAGAGGGGAATTTATGACCAATGGGGGTGGGGAAGGACTACAACATTTCCAGAGTTATTGATGTCTGATTATGTTTATTGATTATGAAAGAGCATAAAACATGGATAAAGACCAGTTGAATTTTTAACCAGTCTGCCTCAAGTTATAATTTAAACACTCAGCAACTTTAAGATTAAGAAGGGTTTTAGAAAACATGATTTCAAAGATACATTTCGATCTCAAGATTCGATGTTCTAGAAATAAATTAAATCTCCAAGTTTTCATTTTTTCTCTAAATATGCATTCTGTCTTTGCAACATGCCAAAAGGCAGACTTACGGTTTCCAGGTTTTTGCTTAGACTCAGAAAACCAGCTCAAAATTTAGGATTTTAAGGTAGGTTAACTGACTGGACCGCATAGTTTTCCTTTTCTAAGAGCGGGAAAAGGAGATTTTGTTCAGTTCATTATTTAGCCATTTAGATTAATCTTAAAATATATCACTTATCTAAAATTTATTTCTTCACTGGTGTCCTTTTTTTTTTTTTTTCCTTTTCTGGAGATGAAAGGGTGTCTGACATTTGTTTAGGGCTTGTAAATTCTGAACCAATTGGCTGGTGTTCCTGAATGTAAAGAGGGTTCAGAATGGGATCTGATGCTATGTAACTCTTTTGTTAGGCCTGTGCTGTATCTTAACACCTCAGTGGAGTTTAGGGAACCACTTTAAAGACGTCTTTGTCCTACAGATCACTCCCAAAAAATCACATAAAAAACAACCAGGGAAGATCAGAAGGAGTATTTAAAAGCCATAGAGAAAAGGAGGAAGATCCTGGAGGAGGGTAGAGAAATTAAAAAGAAAAGAGAACTTCCTAAGTATCTTTGGAAAATTTGAAAGGAGGAATAAAGCTCTATTCGAAGGAGGGCATGAGGAATTAGTTAAATGTTGTAACACAAAGCAAATGTTTGTATATCCTTTCAAAGGGCATGGAATACTCACTTTATTCTGCTTAAGTCAACACCTCCTCCTTCCCCCATTCACTATCTACCTGGTAATAAAAATTAAAACTCCCACATAAAAACTACTTTTTTTTCTAATAGGTAATGGGGTTTTCTGAAACAGAATCTGCTAAATGACAATTAATGTTTTCTTTTTAAATTACTATTCAAACCAAACTCTAGGAAATTATGTAACTATAATGTTAGGATCCCACAAGTGTTTTCCACTCTTGGGCCATTATTATGCGTCCCAGCATATTTGAACTTGGAATAACATTTAGTTAGCATACTTAAATAGGAGTCAAACATATGTGTTTGGGTCCCCACTCCTCAATTCTCTAACACAAAGTCATTTACCTTAACTGAGCTTCATGTTTCTTATCTGTAAAATGGAGATAAGACATGTTCTGCATAATTCAAGAAGGTAGGTAAGAGGTTTAATAGGAACAGTATGAAAAGACTGCATAAAATGTAGTGGGAAGTGCCTGTATAATGGACAGCTGCTATTACTGCCAATGCTAATCACATATGTAAGTGGGAAGGTAATAAACACCATGGGTTAAAGTGTTTAAGCATTTTCAATGCTCTGCTGTAAAAATAGGTCAAGATGGGATGATTGTGATTTGACCAATCATTTTAGGAGAAACATTAATTAAAGAGACGTTGGTTTTATATATAAAGAGAGATATAGATATAGAGATATATGCCTATGTCTATAGATGGTAGACAGAGATATTGCTATCATAGCCACAGATGAGAATGTATTTAATGGAGGAATTGACTTTTATGAATATTTGATTCAAAAATATACTTATTTTATATTTTAAAGCAAAGATGAGGGTGGGAAGAGTGTCTATGATTTCTTTAACTAAAACAATCTCCAAGAAGCAGAAAAAGATTAAATGCAATGCTTTCTCTCCTAACAGGGAAAACCAGGACAAAAGAAAAGTATCGTGTAGTTTACACTGATCATCAAAGATTGGAGCTGGAAAAGGAATTCCATTGCAATAGATATATCACCATCCAGAGAAAATCAGAGCTGGCAGTTAACCTGGGCCTTTCCGAGAGACAGGTACACCAGAAGTATATCCAACATGTCCCATATAGTCCATTTCAATAGAATCAGAATTCTAGAATTGTAAAGTCCCTTAATGCATTGCCTTATCCCAAGTAGCTTGCATTTCAACCACGTGTGAAGGCACATTGATATCGCTCTCTTCTATCTCCAGCAAGAGATATAAAATATTTCATCACCCTTGTTCTCTCATTTATGTGTTTCATTAATATTTTACTAATAGGAAGACAAACTTCTTATTTGTAATAGTATACTTTACTAATAGGAAGATAAATTTTCTATTTTATTTTATTAATATTATACTAATAGGACGTTTCTCTTTAGTGAAATATTAATAAAACATAGAAATGGTTGATTATAATTACCTTTGCTATTTAAATCTCTCTCTCTTATCAGCACACCTCAGCTTCTGTCATTCCAGCATTATTTATTTCTACCTGTGCAACAGAGGAGGTGGGTAAGGTATAATATTAAGATTATTGCATTCAGAGTTAGTAGCCCTAGACTTGGATCTCAGTTTCATTTCATGCAAGGTACTTGCCCTCTCTAAGTCTCAAGCTTTTTTTCTAACCTTTTAAGTGGGCATACTTCACAAGGTCATTGTGAGGCTGAAATGAAGTGATGCATATGAAAGGGCTTTGTAAATGCTAAAGTCTCTGTACAATATCAGAAATCACTAAGTTAACTGCATTCAGTATGTTGCCCCATTGTGTTTCAGGTGAAAATCTGGTTTCAGAATCGCAGAGCCAAGGAGAGAAAGATGATCAAAAAGAAAATCTCCCAGTTTGAGAATAGTGGAGGCTCGGTGCAAAGTGACTCTGACTCCATCAGCCCTGGGGAACTACCTAACACTTTTTTCACCACACCATCTGCTGTTCGTGGATTTCAACCTATTGAGATACAGCAGGTTATAGTCTCCGAATGAAAGAAAGCAAAGAGAAATTTAAAGTGCCCTTTTTTTAGTGATGTCTTTTGGGTCTCTAAGCTATCTACAGGGGAGTTGGAGCAGGGTGTAATTCCCTGTAAGGCAGTATTTGGAACAGATGGATGCACAATGGGTCGAAGATAATTTAGGGGACTCTTACTTTTAGAAACTATCCCCAGAAAACTCCTGTCACGTGCTGTGCTATATGTCAGTCACTCAGGAATCTTAGTGGTAAGGTATATAATTAAAAGCTAGAATCACAGGCCCTTCCAACTCTGTTCACAATTTCAGAAACTTGCTTATGAATAGACTGTAAAATACAATTTTGCCAGAAAGCACATTTGTGTATGTGTACTTCTGTTTGTTATTTGATGCTAGGTGTTTTCTTTTATGCTATCTTTAAGGAGTGAGAAGAAGGTAAATCGAAGTTTATCTATCTTTAGCTACCTTTCCAAGTGTTTAATTCAAAAGCTAACAGAATTTTTATAATAAGATAAATGTTTTAAAAATCATCAGAAGGTGATTCTGATTCCATTGTCACTGCTTAACAAGAATAACCAATAAAAAAGACAATTTTGGCCCTCAATCATACTTGTCTGGCATCAATTATCTCAGAACTTTCAACTTGCAGTGTCATTTTAAAATCTTGTCAAAACAATGAAATCAGACTAAAACAAAATAGGCCAGCTTGGTTGAGTAAGGCACATCTCCAACTCATAGAGTAAACTCTACCCCCTCTTCTGTCTCTCCATTCCCATTCCAGTCAGACTTGTGTAAGCACAAGACAGTGAACTGGTATGTAACCTGTACCTGCCATCACCTTTCAACCTGTTCAATTTTACCCACATTATGTCATGTCAATGCAGTTTACTGGTTTATAATCCAAGGAGCTGCAGTTTACAGGTTAAAAACACACAGCTTGACTAAGAAAAGGGGTTGCAGTGATCCAGGTTGCCTAGAGCTTTTAGTGTGGGTCCAGCATACTGTTTGCATATTGTAGTGGCCAAAGACTAGGCTGTGAGTCCTTTTGAATTGAGACGGTTTAAAGGAAAGCTTGATTAAAGCATAAAAGCCATCAGGGTTCAACTTTTCTTTTCAAGATGCACTTTCACTATTCTTAAGAAAATTAGAATTTTGAGCACAACTATCTGTCTTTGAGTTGGGAGTAAGAAATGTATCCTCCCTTTCCTTATGAAAATCTCAGAAAGAGGTTTCACTTCCCCTGGCTGCTCCTGAAGGCACGTCATTTAGTTCTGAAAAGATTTAAGGGATAAAAAACCTTTCCATTTTTGATCCAACCTCTTGGAATTATATTCTTCAAAACACATTTATAAGGAGGGTATCAATTGCCCTATTTTACTGATAGGGAAACTGAGATGTGTGCAATCAACTCACTTTCCAAAGATACATAGCAAGGATATTGTGGATGCTGATGTGAACCCCTAGCTATTTAGGATGATCTTCCTTGGTCTCTAGTGATAGGTCTAAACTCAAAGCATCCCTTTCTTTGCATTTTGTATCTGATTATGCTACTGCAGGTGCATACAGCTCCCTAAACACCAATCAGTGGGTAATGATCACCTAGGAATGCAGCCTAATTTTTCTTGTTTTCCAGCTCCCTTACCCTTCTGATTAGTGAGTTTGAAGCTTCTACTAATAATCTTAATAATGCCCTATATATGTGTAATATTTTTATATATTTCAATGCAATTTTACACCAGTTATTTTATTAGATCCAATATCCTCACAAGATATGAAAGAATTGCTACCCCTATTTTGTAGTTTGAGAAGCTAGAGACCAGAAACGCTTATGAATCTTTGATAAACTAATTTACTTCTCTTAGCCCACATCTACATATCGGTGGATGGTGATAAGGATAGATCAATTTAAATTCTTTCCTCTTCAAAAAGTTACTGACTTTTTTCGGTAAGTTGTTGGCAAAATCTAAAACTAGATCTCAGGTCTGCTGATTCAGTGAATATTTATTGAGTGCCTACTCTACCAGGCACTATGCTAGGGTTTCTTGACTCCCAGAAAAACACATATTCTACTCCACTCACCGCCTCCAGAAAATTTGAGGTGAACTACACAGCATGCTAATTGATTGGCAGGCCATCTGTAGTGCAGAACATAGAAAATCAGCATTGAAATGGGTCCTTCCAATCTAGTGGAGAGATGAGAAGTGTTACTTGTCTATGTACACTCAGAACTTAATTTTGTCATCCTAGTGCCCACTCCACAAAAGGTATAACTTTGGCTATATCAGTTGGATTTTCTCAGGAGTTTCTCTTTCCTGCTGCAAACAATTTTTCTCCCAAAGAAAAAAACATTTTCCTATTTGTATAGATTCTGATTCTCTAGAATCTGCAAATAGAACCAAAATGGAGCTTTTGTTTTGACTAGCATATTGTGGCCACTCCCTCTAAGAATACATGTTAATTCATTCTCTGAGACCTAAGAAAAGTATACGACCACAAGCTTTTATTTCTAGCTTATGGTGGTTTATGCTGGAGGTATGTAGAGAAAAGAAATATAAACACTGAAGCTCAAAAGTTGCATTCAAAGTAGGTTTTAATAAAGGCTTTTTTCTTTTTTACGGGGAAAGCGGCAAGAATGAAAACATAACAAATGACTGACAGTGTTCACTTAGGGTAGTGGGATTATGAGGGATTTTCTTCTTTTATTATCACTAAAATTTATTCTGTTTTATAATAGGGAAACAATGTTTCCTTCCCAAATATTTCTTCAGTTCATCCTCAAGTAATTTGCAGACTTTAGAATCCTCTTTGCAACTTATTCAAGTATTCCAATTTCCCAGTAACTTTCTTAAGGCCCTTGATCTTATCTTGGAGTTGTTTGTGTGGAGTTGCAAAGAAAGGTCTTTGGGAGGATCTGGCTTCTTTTCAAAGAAGGAAGGAAGCAAGGCCCAAGGAAAGTTTTCCACTCTTGGCTCAGATCCAGAGAATCTGGCTGCTTTTCTGAGTTGGAACATTTTAATACTACTATATTACATCAAGAAGAGAATGAGGGGCCAGCAAGGGAGGAGGGTGGTAGAAGGGAGAGATGTATTTATAACAGGGAACAAGGAATATTTTGGGGGTGATGGATTTATTATCAATTCTGCTGACAGTTTTATGAGTGTATACATATGTCAAAACTCATCAACTTTTATACTTGTAGTTTCTTGTATGTCAATTATGTCTAAGAAAGCTGCAAAAAACAGCATAGTTGTTGCAACCCTGGTGACAAAAAAGAAGGGAGGGAATCGCTAGACTGTTTAGTCTATAGTCACTTTATATAACTTAGGTTCAGCCCCACCTTCCCAGGTAGAGATCACTTGCTTGTATGTTCATGTCTAAATGTGCTACTGAGGAAGGACACCAACAATTGATAATCACTGGGTCTCTCATATCATGGGAATGAGTTTGGAAGACAGAGGGAGACCAGGTTATGTAAGGATTGAATTTTCAAAGTGAAAAAATGCAAAGCAAAGAAGTCCCTTACTGCAGTGCCTTCAGGAACAATATTGTGAGTTTTTAGTAAAAGCAGATGTTCAGCCAGGCGTGGTGGTTCACACTTGTAATCCCAGCACTTTGGGAAGCCGAGGTGGGCAGATCACGAGGTCAGGAGATCAAGACCATCCTGGCTAACACGGTGAAACCCCGTCTCTACTAAAAATACAAAAAAAAATAGCCAGGCATGGTGGCAGGCGCCTGTAGTCCCTGCTACTCGGGAGGCTGAGGCAGAATGGCATGAACCCGGGAGGCAGAGCTTGCAGTGAGCCGAAATTGTGCCACTGCACTCCAGCCTGGGTGACAGAGCAAGACTCTGTCTCAAAAAAAAAAAAAAGCAGATATTCATGTGGTATGGTATAAGAAGTACTGAGTTGGGAAATGAGACCTGAAGCTCTAGTTTTACCCAATTCTGTAGCTAAACAGCTGTGTAATTTTTTGTTAAGTCTAAAAAGTATTCCACCAATAAGGGCCACTGTAATTTCATTTGTAAAATCTGAAGATTTGACTTGGCTTTAAGGGTTTATTCTAGCTCTAATTTCTACATGACATTTTGAGAAGACTCTGTATGCTTTCCCACTTCCCCACCACTCATACAAAGTAAAACTCACACATATACACACACACATACACCTTCCTTCTTGGCTTCCCAGGGCTTAAAGTATCACTGTTGGGAGAGTCAGCCCTTTGGTCTCAAAGACTTTTTCTGTCTTCTAGAGTTTACTATGAGGGCCAACTCTTTCAGAGTCCCCATGTCTCCATCTATAAAATGTGAACCTTGAGCTTAATCTCACCAACGTCCAAAATTCTAGGTTTGTGGATCTTTAATTAAAATACAAATATCACTGAAAAAGAAATGCACTTAAGCTGCCATAAGTTATTTCTCTAATCCCTTTAAAACCAGAAAAGCCTTAGAAAGGCCTGCTCTAAATGGATCACATGAAAATGTCCCCCCAAATAGGAATAAACCCCCAAGACAGGAGAAGTATATCATAAAGCAATAAATTCAAATTACTTGGACTTTAGAAGTTTGCCTTTAGTTGTACTTAAGCACACATATTTTATTCTTCCCTATAGATAAGGGAAGAAGCAATTCAAACCCCTTTTAGGAAAAAGGGGGAAATTATCCCTTTTCTTTTTCCATCACAGTCTCTGCTTGCCTGACAAAAGAAAAGTGGATGTAAAATGGAGCCTGTAATGAGCCAAATGGTGGTTTCCCAAAAGGCATGTCCATATCTTAATCTACGTAACTTCTGAATACGACAAAAGAGTACATATTATCTCTTGTGATAAAATATATGATTAGGTTAAGGAACTTGAGAGGGGAATCTTATCCTGGATTGCCTGGGTTGACCCTAAATACAATCACATATACTTATAAGATAGCGGCAGAAGGATATTTAAAACAGAAGAGGAAAAGGAAGCAATTGTAAACTTGAAGGCAGATATTGGAGTGATGTGATCAAAAGCCAAGTAATGCCTGGAGCCAAGAGAAGCTGGAAGAGGCCAGGAACAAATTTTCCCCGAGAGCATCTATAAGGAGTAGTTTTACTAACACCTTGATTTTGTACTTCTGACTTCCAGAACTATGAGAATATAAATTTATGTTTTGTTAAGCCACCAAGTTTATGGTAATTTGTCATGGCAGCTACAGAAAATGAATACAGAGCCTTTACAAGGGCCCTTCCAACCAAGTCTAAACTGATCACCACTTTTTATCAGTTCCATAAAATGTTTAGTGAAAAAGAAATCACTCTTAGAGCAGTGTCAGCAAAATGGCAAAGTAGGCAGCTTCAAGCGCCCTTCCCTTCACCAAAACATCAAAAAATCAATCAGAACCTGTTAGAATCAACTTGGTCAGAGCTCTGGAAAACAGTCAAAGGTTTTCAGCAACCAAGTAAATGCTGAATCAAGAAAAGTGCAACTTAAAGGCAATAGGAAAGCTTTGTGACATTTTTACTTGTCTTTTGCCTCACCCCCCTGCCAGTTCAGTGACAATCTTAAAAACGGAAGCTCATGTTACCAGTGTGGAACTTTGGTGCCTTGTTCTGGAGGGAGCATAAACAATCTTATTTGCAAAGAACTTTGTTTGTTCTAACCTATTTGGAGGATACCTGAAGGACTGATGCAAGGTACTTGTCTATATTTTGCTTAATTCAGAACTTACTCAGATCTGAAAAGTGATGGGTAGTCCTCAAACCATTGTAACATTAACAAATAACTGAAGCTGCCTGGAGCAAACATTTATGGTTGATACATACAATAGAATGACAAAAGCCTGGAAAGAAAAGCATGGAAGAGAGCTTCTTTGGGAAATTAGGGCATTTAAAATTGCTTGTGTGTACTGGGAAATTTAAAAAGTGACACAAATGACCAAGGGAAGATTCAAGCTCATAAAAGACTTAAGAAGATGTTAAGTTTTCACTTCTGACTAATCTCTAGGCCCAGTGCAAGCAGAGAGTGAAGACTAAACCAAGGTTGCTGCAATCTTTCTTCACAAGGAAGCAGACTTCAGGCCGCTCCTGTTTTCCAACACTAAGCTCTACTTTATAATTTTAGTTCCTAGCATTTAAGCACTGCTGTAATACAGAGCCAACTCTAAAGACTAAGAGAGGGGTTTTTTCTTCATCTTTCTCCCTTTCTTGCTCCTTCTCTCTCTTTCTCTCTCTCTCTTATTTTCTTTCTTTCTCTCTTTCCCCTTTCTTCCCCGCTCTTCTTCTGTTCAAAGAAACCTCTGTCAGAACTAGCAGACACACTTAAAGGAACAGAGACTTCCTAGATCCCATATGACAAATAAATGTAGACTTTACAAAAATAGTTTTTAAAAGTATCAAACAAACAGTTACAGTGACTGCACGCAGCATAAACTGAGCAGAGGAATAAGAATCAGACTTCTAGAGTTACTATATTGTAATATTCAAAATGTTCAGTTTTCAACAAAATTGCCAAATAATGGAAACATAAACAAGGAAGTATGACCCATTTAAAGAACAAATTAACAGACACTGTCCCTGAGAAGGCACAGACATAGGACATAATAAACAAGAATTTTAAATCCACTACCTTAAATATGCTCAAAGAGAAAAGAAAATCACAGAAAAAAATCTAAAGGAAAGACAGAATTATATATGAACAAATGGAGGGTAACAATAGAGATTTACAAAGGAACCAATCAGAAATTCTGGAGTTGAGAAGTACAATAACTAAAATTTTTAAAAAAGTGAACTGGAAGATAGGTCTTTTGATGTTATCTAGTCTATGGAACTGGTCATTATCCAGTCTATGGAATGATAGTATCCAGTCTATATAATGACATTATCCAGTCTATAGAATATAAAAGAATGAAGAAAAAAATGAACAGAACCTAAGGGTCCTATGACACATCATGGAGTTTAACAACATACACATTATGGGAATACCAAAAGGAGAAAATAGAGCAAAACAACCAAAAAGAATATTTGAATAAATAATAAATATTTTGAATAATAATAAATAATGGCAAAAAAGTCTCAATTTTAATCATAGACATGAATATATACATCTGTGAAGCTCAATGAATTTCAAGTAGGAGAAAATTAAAGAGGTCCACATTGAAACACATTATAATGAAACTATTCAATGTCAATGGCTAATAGAGAATCTTGAAAGCAGCAAGATAGAAGCAACTTGTCACATCTAAGAGATCCTCGATAAAATTAATAGCAGATTCCTCATTAAAAACCGTGGAGGCCGGAAAGGAGTGGAATGACACTTTCAAACTGTTGAAAGAAACAAAACCTGTCAAAAATTGGCCCCAGGGTGTTGAGCTGGTAGTCCTTCTTTTTCTATTGTGACAAAATATACATAACATAAAATTTACTATTTAAACCATTTAAAATTTATTTTTAATTAATATGAGTACATAATAGGTGTATATATTCACAGGGTACGTAAGATGTTCTAATACAGGCATACAATGTGTCATAGTCGCATCAAAATAATTGGGGCATCCATCCCCTCAAGCATTTAACACTTCTCTGTGTTAGGAATCTTCCAATTTCATGTTTTTAGATATTTTAAAATATACAATAAAGGCCGGGTGTGGTGGCTCACGCCTGTAATCCCAGCACTTTGGGAGGATGAGGAGGGCAGATCACAAGGTCAGGAGATCAAGACCATCCTGGCTAATACAGTGAAACCCCGTCTCTACTAAAAATACAAAAAATTAGCTGGGCGTGGTGGTGGGCGCCCGTAGTCCCAGCTACTCTGGAGGCTGAGGCAGGAGAATGGCGTGAACCCGGAAGGCGGAGCTTGCAATGAGTTGAGATCGCGCCAGCGCACTCCAGCCTGGGCGACAGAGTGAGACTCCATCTCAAAATATATAAATTATTGTTGACTACAGTCATCCTGTTGTGCTATCAAATACTAGATTTTATTCATTCTGTTGACCTATATTTTTGCACACATTATCTATCGTTTTATGTCCCCCTCTCTCTACTACACATCTCCACCCTGCCCAGTACCTTTCCTAGCTTCTGATAACCATCATTCTACTATGTTCATGAGTTCAATTGCTTTAATGTTTAGTTCCCACATATGAGTGAGAACATGTGAAGTTTGTCTTTCTCTGGCTGGCTTATTTCACTTAACATAATTGCCTCCAATTCCATCCATGTTGTTGCAAATGACAGGATTTTATGTCTGTTTTATGACTGAATAATATTCCCTTGTGTGTATGCATCACATTTTCTTTATCCATTCATCTGCTGATGGACACTTAGGTAGCTTCCAAATCATGGCTATTGTGAATAG
Organism: Pan paniscus; assembly: GCF_029289425.2. Taxonomy (NCBI): domain Eukaryota; kingdom Metazoa; phylum Chordata; class Mammalia; order Primates; family Hominidae; genus Pan; species Pan paniscus. Next base: position 73,120,443 of record NC_073272.2, read on the forward strand.
TACTGCAATAAACATGGGAGTACAGGTATCTCTTCAATATCATTATTTCCTTTCTTTCAGATATTATATATCTGAAAGAGTGAGATTATATATCTGAAGGAGTGAGATGGCTGGATCAATTGTATAATAGGTCCATTTTTAGTTTTTTTAGGAACCTCCATACAGTTCTCCATAGTAGCTAGATGAATTTACATTCTTAACAGTATACAAGTGTTCCTCTTTCTCCACATCCTCACCAGCATTAATTATTGCCTGTCTTTTGGATAAAAGTTATTTTTACTGGGGTAAGGTGACATCTTATTATAGTTTTGATTTGCATTTATCAGATGATTAATGATGTTGAGCATTTTTTTCATATGCTTGGCAATTTGTATGTCTTCTTTTCAGAAATGTCTATTCAGGTCTTTTGCCTATTTTTAAAATTGGATTATTTATTTTTTCTGTCAAGTTGTTTGAGCTCCTTATAATTTCTCGTTCTTAATCCGTTGTCAGATGGTTAGATTGCAAATATTTTCTTCCAGTCTGTGGGTTGTCTTTTCACTTTGTTCATTGTTTTCTTTGCTGTGCAGAAGCTTTTTAGCTTGATGTGATCCCATTTGTCGATTTTTGCTTTTGTTGCCTGTGTGTTTGAGGTCTTACTCAAGAAATTGCTGTCCAGACAAATATTCTGGAGAGTTTCCTCAATGTTTCATGTCTTAGATTTAAGTCTTTAATCCATTTTGGTTTCATTTCTGTATATGGTGAAAGACAAGGTCTAGTTTCATTCTTCTGCATATGGGTATTCAGTTTTCCCAGTACTACTTATTGAAGAGACTGTTCTTTCTCCAGTGTACGTTCTTGACATCTTTGTCAAAAAGGAGTTTTCTGTAGACGTGTGAACTTATTTCTGGGTTCTCTGTCCTGTTTTATTGGTCTATGTGTATGTTTTCATGACAGTACCATTCAGTTTTCATTGCTATACCTCTGTAATATAAAGTCAGTTAATGTGATTTATCTAGTTTTGTTCTTTTTGCTTAGGATAGCTTTGGCTATTCTGGGTCTGTTTTGGTTCCATATAAATTTTAGATTGCTTTTTCTATTTCTGTGAGGAATGTAATTGGTATTTTCATAGGAATTGCATTGAATCTGTAGATTTCTTTGGGTAGTATGGACATTTTAACAGTATTGATTTTTTCAATCTATGACCATGGAGTGTATTTCCATTTTTTGATGTCTTCAATGTCTTTCACCAATGTTTCATAGATTTTATTATAGAGATCTTTCACTTCTTTGGTTAATTCTTAGATATTTAATTTTATGTGTGGCTATTATAAATGGGATTAGTCTTTTATTTCTTTTTCAGATGGTTAATTCTTGGCATATAGAAATGCTACCGATTTTTGTATGTTGATTTTGTAGCCTACGACATTACCAAATTTGTTTATCAGTTCAAATTTTTTTTGGTGGAGCATTTAGGTTTACCTAGATATAAGTTTACATTTCTAAAAGTAAAGATAATTTAACTTCCTCCTTTCCAATTTGGATGCATTTTACTCATTTCTCTTGTCTAATTGCTCAAGCTAGGAATTTTAGTACTACGTGGAATAACAGTTGTGTAAGTGGGCATCCTTTTTTTCTTTCAGGTCTTAGGGGGAAGGCTTTCAGCTTTTCTCCATTCAGTTTGATAACAGCTATAGCTTTGTCAATTATGGCATTTATCATGTTGAGCTCTATTCTTTCTATATCCAGTTTTTGAGAGTAGTTATTGTCATTAATGGATATTGAATTTTATCAAATGCTTTTTCAGCATCAGTTGAAATGATTATATGGTTTTGGTCTTTTATTCTTATTTGGTCCTCAATTGAAGTGATGTATCACATAGATTGATTTGTGTATGTTGAACCATCCTTGCATCCCTTGTCATGATGAATAATCTTTTTAATGTATTCTTGAATGTGACTTGTTAGTATTTTGTTGAGGATATTTGCATCAATGCTCATCAGGAATATTGGCCTGTGCTTTGCTTTGCTTGTGTCTTTGTCTGATTTTGGTATCAGAGTAATATTTGTCTTTCAGAGTCAGTTTGGAAGTATTCCTTTCTCTTTAATGTTTCATAATAGTTTGAATAAGATTGGCATTAGCTCTTTAACAGTTTGATCGAATTCATCAGTGAAGCCATTGGGACCTGGGCTTTTCCTTGATAGACTTTTTATTATGGGTTCAATATTGTTGCTTGTTATTGATCTATTCAGGTTTTGAATTTCTTCATGGTTCAATCTTGGTAAGTTGTATGTCTTGGAATATATCCATTTCTTCTAAGTTTTCCAATTCATTGCCATGTAGCTGATCATAGTAGTCTCCAATGATCCTTGGAATTTCTGTGGTATCAGTTGTAAAGTTTCCTTTTTCATCTCTGATTTAATTTATTTGGGTCTTCTCTTTTTTTCTTAGTCTGGCTAAGGGTCTGTCAATTTTATCTCTTCAAAAAAACTTTTTATTTTGCTGACTGTATTTTTTTAAATTTTATTTTTCTTCTGATCTTTATTTTTCTTCTATTAATTTTGGGTTTGGTTTGCTCTTCTAATTCTTTGAGATGCATAATTAGGCTTTTCATTTGAAGATTTTCTACTTTTTTGACGTAGTTGCTTATTGTCACTAGTTTTCCTCTTAGTACAATTTTCACTGTATCCCACAGGTTTTGGTATATTTTGTTTCCATTTTCACTTGTTTCAAGAAATTTTTAAGTTTCCTTTTTAATTTCTTCATTGATCCACTGGTCATTCAGGAGCATATTGTTTAATTTTCATGTGTTTGGATAGTTTCCAAAGTTCTTCCTGTTATTAATTTTTTGTTTTATTCCATTGTGGTCGGATAATATACTTGATATGATTTACATGTTTTTGAATTTTATAAAACTTGTTTTGTGTCCTAACATAAGGTCTATCCTTGAAAATGATCCATGTGCTTAGGAGAAGAATGTATATTTTGCAGCTATTAGATGAAATGTTCTGAAAATATGTATTAGGTCTATTAGATTTGTAGTGCAGACTGAGTCCAATTTTTTGCTGGTTTTCTGTCTGCATGATCTGTCCAATGGTGAGTGTGAAAAATTGTGATCTCCAGGTACTGTGTTGAGGTCTGTCTCTCTCTCTTTCGTTCTAATAATATTTGCTTTATGTATCTGGGTACTCCAGTGTTGAGCACATATATTTATTATTGTTTTATCCTTTTGCTGCATTGACTTTTGTATCATTTTATAATGCCCATCTTTGTCACTGTTTATAGTTTTTGTCCTAAAATCTATTTTATCGGATATAAGTAATTAGTCTTGCTCTTTTTTGGTTTCCATTTGCATGGAATGTCTTTTTTTATCCTTTTATTTTCAGCCTGTGTATGTCTTTATAGGTGAAGTGAATTTCTTGTAGGCATCATATACTTGGATCTTGTTTTTTTATTCATTCAGCCACTCTCGGTCTTTTGACTGGAGATTTTAGTTTACTTAAATTTACTGGTAACAGTAATTAAACAGAAAAATGGAGAATACTCTAAAACTGTTCTTTTAGTGTGTCCATCACTCATATCTTTAGTAGGAAGACAGAAAGAAAAACCTATCAAAAATAATAGCTACGCCAACTTTTTAAGAGTCAGGTAGTATAAAAAGATATAAATAGGAGCAATAAAAAGTTCAAAAATGGGGAAGGGATGAAGTTAAAGTGTAATTTAATGTAATTATTGATAAGTTAGGACATACTACTGCCATTTTGTTACTTGTTTTCTGGTGTTCTGTGGTCCTCTCTGTCTTCCTTCTTATCTTCTTTTGTGCAAAAGTGATTTTTCCAGCCGGGCGCGGTGGCTCATGCCTGTAATCCCAGCACTTTGGGAGGCCGAGGCGGGAGGATCACAAGGTCAGGAGATCAAGACCATCCTGGCTAACAGGGTGAAACCCCGTCTCTACTAAAAATACAAAAAATTAGCTGGGTGTGGTGGCTGGCGCCTGTAGTCCCAGCTACTCTGGAGGCTGAGGCAGGAGAATGGCTTGAACCCGGGAGGCAGAGCTTGCAGTGAGCCAAGATTGTGCCACTGCACTCCAGCCTGGGCTACAGATCGAGACTGCGTCTCAAAAAAAAAAAAGTGATTTTTCCCTGGTAATATGTTTTAATTTCTTGCTTTTTATTTTTTGTGTATCTGTTGTAGGTTTTTTCATTTGATGTAACCATAAGGCTTGCAAATAACCTCTTATAACCAATTATTTTGAACTGATGACGACTGAACTCTGTTACAAAAATCAGCCAAATAAGAGAAAACTAATAAATACTTTACACTTTAACTCCATTACCTCCCCATATTAGAACTTTGTATTGTATTAATTTATATTGTTTCATACTATCTCTGAAAAGGTTGGTGTAGTTATTATTTTTGATAAGTTCTTCTTTTTGTCTTCCTACTAAAGATATGAGTGATTTACACACTACAGTTACAGTGTTAGTGTTAGAGTATTCCACGTTTGTGCATTTACTGTTACCAGTGAGTTTTGTACCTTCAGATGATTTCTCATTGCTTATTAACATCCTTTTCTTTCAGATTGCGGGACTCCCTTTAGCATTTCTTGTAGGGCAGGTCTTGTGTTGATAAAATTCCTCAGCTTTAATTTGTCTGGGGAAGTTTTTATTTCTCCATCATGTTTGCAGAATATTTTCACTGATTATAATATTCTAGGTTGGGAGGTTTTTTTTCTTCAGCACTTTGAGTATATCATGCTACTCTCTCCTGGCCTATAGGATTACCCCTGAAAAGTATACTGCCAGATGTATTGGAACTCTTTTATATGTTATATGTTTTTTGTTTTTTCTCTTGCTGCCTTTAGGATCCTTTCTTTATCCTTGACCTATGGAAATTTGATTATTAAATGCCTTAAGGTAGTCTTATTTGAGTTAAATCTTCTTGCTATTCTCTAAGCTTCTTGTGCATGAAATATTGATATCATTCTGTCTGTTAGAAAAGTTCTCTGTTAATATTTTTTGAGTGAATTTTCTACCCCAATCTTTCTCTCTCTATCTTTTCTTTAAGGTCAATAACTCTTAGATTTTCCCTTTTGAGGATATTTTCTCATAGGCATGCGTTATTCCTTTTTTATTCATTTTTCTCTTCTGCGTATTTTCATATAGCCTGCTTCAAACTCACTAATTATTTTTTCTGCTTGATCAATTGTCATTGAAATGCTCTGTTGAATTTTTCAGTTTGTCAATTCAATCTTTGAACTCCAATATTTCTGCTTAATTTTTAATTATTTCAATCTGTTAAACTTCTCAAATAGGATTCTGAATTCATTCTCCGTGTTTTCTTGAAGTTTCTTAAACTTCCTCAAAACAGCTGTTTTTGAATTCTCCATCTGAAAAGTCACATATCTCTGTCACTCCAGGATTGGTTACAGTGCCTTATTTAGTTCATATGGTGATGTCATGTTTTCCTTGATGTTTGCCAATGACTGGGCATTGAAGAGTTAGATATTTATTTTAATCTTCACAGTCTGGGCTTGTTTGTACCCATTCTTTTTGAGAAGGCTTTCCAAGTGTTATAAAGAAATTAGGTGTTTTGATCTAAGTTTTTGGTCAGTGTAGCCATTCTGCACTAGGGGAAGCCCCAAGCCCAGTAATGATGCTACTCTTGCAGACTCTTACCACCAGGCAGATTCTCTCATTCCCTTTTTCCACATTTCCTCAAATAGAAGGAGTCTCTGTCTCCATGCTAGGCTTCCTGTAGTTGGGAGAGCGGTAATGCAAGCACTCTCATGGGCACCACAGTTGGGATTATGTTGAGATACACCTTAAGCCAGCACACTATTGAGTTTCACCCAAGGCCTGTGGTTAGTATTGCTTGGCTACCACTGATGTTTATTTCAGGGCCCTAGGTCACTTTAATCAGTAGATAGTGAATCCTGCCAGGACTGGGTACTTCTCTCCAGCACAGCAGGTTTCTTTCTGACCCAGGGTCAATCTAGAAATGTCATTCAGGAGGAAGGGGCTAGAATCAGGGGATTCAAGATTCTGCTTAGTGCTTTATTTTACAGTGGCTGAGCAGGTACCCAAGTTACAAAATTATCATTACTCTTTCCTCTCCTTTCCAAAAGTGGAAGGAGTCTCTCCCTGAGTTACACTGCCTGGATTTGGGATAGAGGTGACATGGGCACTCCTTTGGCCACGATAGCTGTTGTCACACTGAGTCACATGTATCCCAAGTTTGCTGGCTCTGAGCCCAGTTCAGCATCCAGAGCTGACAATGCCTGAAGTTCTTATGGCCTGACTGCTTTTCCAAATTTTTCAGGACCTCAGAGCATTTTAGTTAGCCAGTGGTGGAGCTAGACAGAACTCAGGTTTATACCACTAAAGTAGAGGATTCCCCTCTGGCCAGAGATAATTTAAATGTTTCCGCCATGGTCACCAGCAGAATTCTGTTCTGTGTTGTGTTCCACTGTTGCTTACTGTAGCCTTATATTATAGTTTGAACTTGGGTAGTGTGATGCCTCAAGCTTTTTTTTTTTTTTCGTTAGGATTGATTTGGCTATTTTGACTCTCTTTTGGTTTTGTATGAATTTTAGAATAGTTTATCTAACTCTGTGTAGAATGACAATGGTAGTTTGATAGAAATAGTGTTGAATCTGCAAATTGCCTTGGAACATGTGGCCATTTTAATGATACTTATTCTTTTAACTCCTGAACATAGAATGTTTCTTCCTTTATTTGTGTTGCCTCTGATTTCTTTCAGGAGTGTTTTGAGTTCTCTTTGTAGAGATCTTTCATCTCTTTGGTTAGCTGTATTTCTAGGTATTTCATTTTCTTTGGGGTTAATGTAAATTGGATTGTGTGTTTGATTAGACTCTCAGCCTGGATGTTATTGGTGTATAGAAATGCTACTAATTTTTGTACATTGTTTAGTATCCTGAAACCTTTCTTAAATCATTTTATCAGTTCTACTAGACTTTTGACGAAGTTCTTAGGGTTTTCTAAGTATAGAATCATATTGTCAGTGAAGAGAGATATTTTGATTTCTTCTTTTTCTATTCAGCTGCCTTTTATTTCTTTCTCTTGCCTGATTGCTCTGGCTAGGACTTCCAGTAATATTTTGAATAAGAGTGGTGAGAGTGGGCATCCTTGACCTGTTTCTGTTCTCAAGGGAAATGGTTCCAGTTTTACCAATTTAGTATGATGTTTGCTGTGGGGCTGTCATCGAAGGCTGTTATTATTTTGAGCTATGTTCTTTCAATGCCTAGTATGTTGAGGGGTTTTTTTTTTATCATAAAAGGATGTTGGATTTCATTGAAAGCTTTTTCTTCATGTATTAGGATGATGATATCATTTTGCTTTTAATTCTGTCTATGTGGTGAATCACAATTGTTATTTTGTGTATGTTGAACAAGTCTTGCATCTTGGGAATAAAGCATACTTGATCATGATGAATTAACTTTTTGATGTTCTTGTGAATTCAGCTTACCGGTATTTTGTTGGAAATTTTTGCATCTATGTTAATCAGAGGTAGTGGCTTGAAGTTTTCTTTCTTAATCTTGTCTCTGCCAGATTTTGATGGTAGGATTATGCTGGCTTCATAGAGTGAGTTAAGGAAGAGTCCCTCCTCCTCAATTTTTTAGAATAGTTTTAGTAGGATTGTACCAGTTCTTTTTTATACCTCTGGCAGAATTCAGCTATGAATCCACCTAGTCCAGGGCTTTTTTTGTTTGTTATTTTTTTTTATTACTGATTCAATTCAGAGCTCAAAATTGGTATATTCAGGGTTTCAATCTCTTTTGATTCAATGTTGAGAGATTGTGTGATTCCAATAATTTCTCTGTTTTGTTTGGATTTTCTAATTTCTGTGCATAGGGTTGTCCATAGTATTCTCTGAGGATTTTTGTATTATTGTAGGGTCAGTTGTAATGTCATCTGTGTCATCTCTGATTATACATATTTGGATCTTTTTTTTTCCTTATCAGTCTTGCTAGTGGTATGTCAATCTTGTTTATTTGAAAAAGTAAGTCTTGCTTTCATTGATTCTTTTTGTGAATTTTTGCATTTCAATTTTATTAAGTTCTTATCTAATTTGAGTTATTTCTTTTCTTCTGCTAGCCTTGAGGTTGCTTTGTTCTTTCTCTTCTAGTTCCTTTAGGTGCAACATTAGGTTGTTAATTTCAGATCCTTCTAACTACTTGATGAAGGCATTTAGGGGTATAAACTTTCCTCTTAACACTTAACACACTTAATTTTCATTTAGCTGCATCCTAGAGATTTTTGTCAATTGTTTCCCTATTTTTATTAATTTCAAAGAATTCTTTGACTCTGTCTTAATTTTTATGCTTGCCCACGAGTTATTCAGGAGCAGGTTGTTTAATTTCCATGTATTTCTATAATTTTGAGAGATCTTCTTGATATTGATTTCCATGTTTATTGCACTATCGTTCACGAGTGTGCTTGTTATAATTTCAACTTTGTTTGAGTTTATTGAGACTTGCTTTATGACCAAGCATGTGGCCAATCTTAGAGTGTGTTCTATGTGCAGAAGAGAAAAATGTATATTTTGTGGTTGTTTGGTAGAGTGTTCTATAATTGTCTATAGGTCCAATTTGTCAAGTGTTGAGCTTAAGTCCAAAGTAACTTTGTTAGTTTTCTGCCTCAATTATCGGTCTAATGCTGTCAGTATGGTGTTGAAGTCTCCCACTATTGTTGTGTTGTTAAGTCTTTTCATATGCTAAGAAGAACTTGTTTTTTGAATCTGGATGCTTCAATGTAGGGTGTACATATTTAGGATTGTTAAGTGTGGTTGTTGGATTGTACACCCTATCATTATGTGATGGCTTTTATTGTCCTTCTTGATTGTTGTTGGCTTAAAGTCTGTTTTATCTGACATAAGAATAGTAACTCCTACATTTTTTTGTTTTCCATTTGCATAGTAGATCTTTCTCCATTCTTTACTTTGAGACTGTGGGTGTCATTACATGTGAGATGGGTCAGTTGAAGACAGAAAATTGTTGAGCGTTGCCTTTGATCCAGCTTGCCACTTTGTGTCTTTTGAATCGTGTGTTTAGCCCACTTACATTTAAGGTTATTATTGATATGTGTGATTTTGATTTTGTTATTATGTTGTTAGCTGGTTATTATGTAGACCTAATTGCATAGTTGCTTCACAGTGCCTGTGTGCTACAAGTGTGTTTTTGTGGTAGCAGATATCATTCTTTCAATTCCATGTTTAGCAAGGAGTATGTTGTTAATAAATTGTGGCAGGAAATAATACAGGCATACCTCAAAGACATTCTGAGTTCACATACAGACTACTGCGATAAGGTTAATATTGCAAAACAAATTAGTCATGCAATTTTTTTGGTTCTTTAGTACATATAAGAGATATTATGTTTACACTCTACTGTTGTTTATTAAGTGTGCTATGGCATTATATCCAAAAAACTGCATACCTTAATTTAAAATTAATTTATTGTTAAAATGCTAATGGTAATCTAAGCCTCCAACAAGTCACAATATTTTACTGGTGGAGGGTCGTGTTTTCATGTTGATGGCAGCTGACTGATCAGGGAGGTGGTTGCTGAAGGTTGGAGTGGCCGTGGTGGTTTCTTAAAATAAGACAATAATGAGGTTTGCCACATTGATTCTTTCTTTTATAAAAGATTTCTCTGCAGTATGTAATGTTGTTGGATAGCATTTTACCCATTAGAACTTCTTTCAAAACTGGAGTCAATCTTCTCAAATCCCACCACTACTTTATTAACTAAATTTATCTAATAATTAAAATCCTTTGTTTTCATGTCAATAATTTACAGTATCTTCACCAGGAGTAGATTCCATCTCAATAAACGACTTACTTTGCTCATACATAGAAAGCAATCTCTCATCCATACAAGTTTTATCATATTGTTGCAGAAATTCAGTCACATCTTCAGGTACCTCTTCTAATCCTATCTTGCTATTTTCATCACATTTGCAGTTACTTTCTCCACTGAAGACTTGAACCCCTCAAAATTATCTAGGAGGATTGGAATCAACTTTTTCCAAGCTTAATGTCAATATTTTAATCTCCTCCCATGAATCACAAATGTTTAGTCACATCTGGAATTATGAATCCTTCCAGATGGTTTTCAAAGTACTTTGTACAGATTGATCAAAGGAATTACAATCTGTGGCAGCTATAGCCTTATGAAATGTATTTCTTAAATAACAAGATTTACATTTAAAGTCAAAATAACTCTTTAATCCATGGGCTGCAGAATGGATATTGTGTTAGCAGACATGAAAACAAAATTACTCTCCTTGTTCATCTCCATTAGAGCTCTTGGGTAACCAGGTGCATTGTCACTGAACAATAATATATTGAAATAAATTTTTTTATGAGCTGTAGGTCTTGACAGTGAGCTTAAAATATTCAGTTAAGCATGCTGTAAACAGATGGGCTGTCATCCGGGGTTGGTTGTTCTAGGGCACAAGCAGAGTAGAGTTAGCAAATTCTTAAGGTCCCTAGGACTTTTTAAAATATCAAATGAGCATTGGCTTCAACTTAAATTCACCAGCTGCATTAGCCCCTAATAGTCAACCTGTCATTGGAAATTTTAAAGCCAGGCATTGACCTCTCCACTCTAGTTATGAAAGTTCCATATATTATATTCTTCTAATATAAGGCTGTTTTATCTATATTGAAAATCTTTGTAGTATAGCCACCTTCATCAGCTTTTTAAACTAAATCTTCCAGATAACTTGCTGCAGCTTCTACATCAGCACTTCTTGCTTCACCATGTAGTTTTATATTATGAAGACCACTTTTTTCCTTAAACCTCATGAACCAACTTTTTCTAGCTGCAAACTTTTTTCTGCAACTTTCTCATCTCTCTCAGCCTTCATAGAATTGAATACAGTTAGGGCCTTGCTCTGGATTAGGCCTTGGCTAGAGGGTATGTCATGGCTGGTTTAATATTCTATTATGACTACTAAAACTCTCTAGATATCACTAATAAGGATGTTCAACTTTCTTGTCACTTATAAATTCACTGGAATCACACTTTTAATTTCCTTCAAAAACACTTTTTTTGCATTTACAATTTGGCTTTTGGGTGCAAGAGGCCTAGCTTTCATCCTCTCTTGGATTTCTACATGTCTCTTCACTAAATTTAATCATTTCTAGGTTTTAATTTAAAATGGGAGAAATGTGACTCTTCTGTTCACTTGAACACTTAGAGGCCATTACAGGATTGTTAATTGGCCTGATTTCAACATTGTGTCTCACAGAATAAGGAGACCTGAGGAGAGTGAGAGTGATGGAGAAACAGCCCATTAGTGGAGCAGTCAGAATACACACAACATTATTGATTAAGTTTTCCATCATTTATGGGTGCAGTTTGTGTGCCTCCAAACAATTACAATGGTAATATCAAAGATCATTAATCACAGATCACTAGAACACATATAATAATGATTAAAAAGTTTGAAATATTGCAAGAATTACCAAAATATAACACAGACACAAAGTGAGCACACGGTGTTGGCAAATGATACCAGATTTGCTCAATGCAGTTACCAGAAACTGTCCATTTATAAAAATATGCAATATCTGAGAAATGCAGTAATGCAAAGTGCAATAAAACAAGGTATTCATGTACCTCAATGCAATGTTTGTCAATCCGGTACTCTACAAATTTGAGAGACCACAGTATGCTGAAATCCTAGGAGATCACCCTGGTACCCCCATGTCCCAGGTGTATGGAGCACCACAGCTAGAGAGATCATTTGTACAAATGGGAGGAATTTTGGGTTATACACCCTGGATGAGAAAAATCTTGCTTAATTACTTACTGAATCTTTATGATAATTCCTAAAAAACCCAGAAAAATATTCTGCAATTTTGCTTACAGTGACTCCTGTATTATGAAGTGACTCCTCCTGAGTATCATCAAATCCTGTGTGAGAGGTGATAACACTCTCTATATAGTTGGATATCTGTAAAGATATTTTTGTTTTCAGTTATTCTCTTTTTTGAATGACATACCTTGAAGATAGGGTATGGCAGAATTGATTATTGTTTTCTCTTTGATTTTAAACAGAGAAAATAAAAAAGCGTATAACTCCTGTTGTGTTTTCTTACCATTTTTGTTATAAAGTTGCTACCTGTGTATTAAATAATGGACAATTGAGCGGCATGCTGTAAAGTGTTTAATTGCTTAGTTGACAAAGCTCCTTTTGAGTGTCAGTGATTCTATAACTTTAATATTATGCGCTTTTATACCAAGCTAATGTTATATGACACAATGATCTAAGTCTTAGAGTCAAAGATTCAATTCAGTTTAATAACTAACACACTCATTCATTTGTACTTCTTTTTATATGGAGCCTAAAGTAAAGAGCTCATCTTTTTCAAGTCATCCATGTTGTTCCTTAGGCTTTTTATCTTTGGTCAGATTTTTGAAGAATTGTGGCTTGTTTTATGGTTTTTGTATTTGTGTCTCATGCACATTTTAACATAATAAACACTGCATTGTATAGCTACAGCTTCTGGAAAAGTAAATCTTTTAGAAATTGTCTTTCAGATTGTCAATAAACTTTTTCTTTAAATTTCAAAAAGGAAAAGAAAAAACTGTCAAGAAAAGAAAATATTCAACAAAATTATCTTAAAAAAAAAAAGAAATTAAGACTTTCCCAGATAAACAAAATGTGAGAAAGTTCATCACTAGTAGGACTGCCATACAAAAAAAAAATTAAAATGAGTTCCTGAAGCTCAAATAAAAGGACATTAAACGATAAGTTAAAACCATATTTTACAGAAAAAAACTGATAAAAGTAACAACACAAGTAAATATAAAAGGCAGTACTGTACCTTTGAATTGTAACTTCTCTTCTTATTACCTACATAATTTAAAGGTATATAAAACAACTATAGACCTATATTAATGGGCACAAAATGTTTAAATACATAATCTGTGACAATAACATAAGGAGGGGGCAGAGATTTACAGGAGCAGAGTTTTTATATGTCATTGAAGCTAGGTTGATAATAATTCAAATTCAATTGTTAGAAATTTAGGATATTAATTGTAATCTTCAAGGTAACTAAGAACAAAAATCACCTGGTGACTATCAAGCAAGCCCCATAGACAAATCGCCTTATCTGAGAAACGTAGAAGTATAATGAAGGGAGCAAAGACCCCTTGGTGACCATCAAAAAGGCCATCCAGAGGCAAAACTCTTTATCTGGGGAATTTAGAAGTAATTAAACTTCTCTAGTGTCTAAAGTCGGCTTCTGGTTCCAGGTCTTTTTTTTTTCTTTAATTTTACTTTAAGTTCTGGGATACATGTGTAAAACATGCAGGTTTGTTACATAGATATACATGTGCCATGGTGGTTTGCTGCACCTATCAACACGTCATTTAGGTTTCAAGCCCCGCATACATTAGGTATTTGTCCTAATGCTCCCTTCCCTTGACCTCACTCCCCGGGTTAGGTATTTGTCCTATTCTTTCCCTTCCCTTGACTCACCCCCTGACAGGCCCCGGTGTGTGTTTTTCCTCTCCCTGTGTCCATGTGTTCTCATTGTTCAACTCCCAATTATGAGTGAGAACATGCAGTGTTTGGTTTTCTGTTCCTGTGTTAGTTTGCTGAGAATGATGGCTTCCAGCTTCATCCATGTCCCTGCAAACCAAATGAACTCATCCTTTTTGTGGCTGCATAGTATTTCATGGTGTATATGTGCCACATTTTCTTTATCCAGTCTAGCATTGATGGGCATTAGGGTTGGTTCCAAGTCTTTGCTATTGTAAACAGTGCTGCAGTAAACATATGTGTGCATGTGTTTTTATAGTAGAATAATTTGTAATCCTTTGGGTATATACCCAGTAATGGGATTGCTTGGTCAAATGGTATTTCTGGTACTAGATGCTTGAGGAATTGCCACACTGTCTTCCACAATGGTTGAACTAATTTACATTCCCACCAATGGTGTAAAAGCATTCCTATTTCTCCACAGCCTTGCCAGCATCTATTGTTTCCTGACTTTTTCATAATTGCCATTCTGACAGTCATGAGATGGTATCTCATTGTGGTTTTAATTTGCATTTCTCTAATGACTAGTGATGATGAGCTTTTTTTCATATATTTGTTGGCTGCATAAATGTCTTCTTTTGAGAAGTGTCTGTTCATATTCTTTGCCTACTTTTTGATGGAGTTGTTTGTTTTATTCTTATAAATTTGTTTAAGTTCCTTATAAATTCTGAATTTAGACCTTTGTCAGATGGGTAGATTGCAAAAATTTTCTCCCATTCCGTGGGTTTCCTATTCACTCTGATGATAGTTTCTTTTGCTGTGCAGAAGCACTTTAGTTCAATTAGATCCCATTTGTCTATTTTGGCTTTTGTTGCAATTGCTTTTGGTTTTTAGTTATGAAGTCTTTGCCCATGCATGTGTCCTGAATGCTATTGCTTAGGTTTTCTTCTAAGGTTTTTATGGTTTTGGATTTGACATTTAAGTCCCTAATCCATCTTGACTTAATTTTTGTATAAGGTGTAAAAGAGGGGCCAGTTTCTGTTTTCTGTATATGGCTAGCCAGTTTTCCCAGCACCATTTATTAAATAAGGAAGCCTTTCCCCATTGCTTGTTTTTGTCAGGTTTGCCAAAGATCAGATGGTTGTAGCTATATGGTGTTATTTCTGAGGTCTCTGATCTGTTCCATTAGTCTATATATCTGTTTTGGTACCGGTACCAAACAGATACTGTTTTGGTACCGGTACCAAACAGATACTGTTTTGGTACCGGTACCAAGCAGATACTGTTTTGGTTACTGCAGCCTTGTAGAATAGTTTGAAGTCAGGTAGCCCGATGCCTCCAGCTTTGTTCTTTTTCTTTAGGATGGTCTGGCTATATGGGCTCTTTTTGGTTTCCATGCAAAATTTATAGTGGTTTTTTTCTAATTCTGTGAAGAAAGTCAGTGCTAGCTTGATGGGAATAGCATTGAATCTATAAATGACTTTGGCAGTAAGGTCATTTTCAAGATAGTGATTCTCTCTATCCATGAACACGGGATTTTTTTTCCATTTCTTTGTGTCCTCTCTTATATCCTTGAGCAGTGGTTTGTAGTTCTTGACGAGGTCCCTCATGTCCCTTGTAAGTTGTATTCCTAGGTATTTTATTCTTTTTGTAGCAATTGTGAATGGGCGTTCACTCATGATTTGGCTCTCTGCATGTCTATTATTAGTGTATAGGAATGCTTGCTATTTTCACACACTGATTTTGCATCCTAAGACTCTTCTGAAGTTGCTTATCAGCTTAAGGAGTTGTGGGGCTGAGACGGTGGGGTATCCTAAATATGGAATCATGTCATCTGCAAACAGAGACAACTTGACTTTCTCTTTTTCTATTTGAAGGTCCTTTATTTCTTTTTCTTGCCTGATTGCCCTGGCCAGAACTTCCAACAATATGTTGAATAGGAGTGGTGAGAGAGGGCATCCTTGTCTTGTGCCAGTTTTCAAAGGAAATGCTTCCAGCTTTTCACCATTCAATATGATATTGGCTATGGGTTTGCCATAAATGGCTCTTATTATTTTGAGATACATTCCATCAATACATAGTATATTGAGATTTTTTTAACATGAAGGGATGCTGAATTTTATTGAAGTTCTTTTCTGTATCTATTGAGATAATCATGTGGTTTTTGTCATTGGTTCTGTTTATGTGATGGATTATGTTTATTGATTTGTATATGTTGAACCAGCCTTGCATCGCAGGGATGAAGCCGACTTGATCATGGTGAATAAGCTTTTTGATGTGCTGCTGGATTTGGTTTGCCAGTATTTTATTGAGGATTTTTGCATTGGTGTTCATCAGGGATATTGGCCTGAAATTTTTGGTGGTGTTGTGTCTCTGCCAGATTTTGGTATCAGGATGATGCTGGCCTCATAAAATGAATTAGGAAGGAGTCTCTTATTTTCTATTGTTTGGAAGAGTTTCAGAAGGAATGGTACCAGCTCCTCTTTGTACCTCTGGTAGAATTTGGGTGTGATTCCATCTGGTCCTGGGCTTTTTTTGTTGGTAGGCTATTAATTACTGCCTTGATTTCAGAACTTGTTATTGGTCTATTCAGGGATTCGAGTTCTTCCTGGTTTAGTCTTGGGAGGGTGTATGTGTACCGGAATTAATCCATTTTTTTCTAGATTTTCTAGTTTATTTGCATAGAGGTGTTGGTAGTATTCTCTGATGATAGTTTATATTTCTGTGGGATCAAAGATGATATCCCCTTTATCATTTTTTATTGTGTTTACTTGATTCTTCTCTCCTTTATTCTTCATTAGTCTAGCTAGTGGTCCATCTATTTTGTTAGTCTTTTCAAACTACCAGCTCCTGGGTTTATTAATTTTTTGAAGGGTTTTTTGTGTCTCTATCTCCTTCAGTTCTGCTCTAATCTTAGTTATTTCTTGTGTTCTGTTAGCTTTTGAATTTGTTTGCTCTTGTTTCTCTAGTTTTTTAATTGTGATGTTACAGTGTCTATTTTAGATCTTTCCAGCTTTCTGTTGTGGGCATTTAGTGCTATAAATTTTCCTCTAAATACTGCTTTAGCTGTGTCCCAGCGATTCTGGTACGTTGTCTCTTTGTTCTCATTGGTTCCAAAGAACTTCTTGATTTCTGCTTTAATTTCGTTATTTACCCAGTACTCATTCAGGAGCAGGTTTTTCAAGTTCCATGTAGTCGTGCAGTTTTGAGTGAGTTTCTTAATCCTGAGTTCTAATTTGATTGCACTGTGATCTGAGAGACTATTATGATTTCAGGTCTTTTGCATTTGCTGAGGAATGTTTTACTTCCAATTTTGTGGTCAATTTTAGAACAAGTGCTATGTCACTCTGAAAAGAATGTATATTCTGCTGATTTGGGGTGGAGAGTTTTGTAGACTTCTTTTAGGTCTGCTTGGTATAAAGCTGAGTTCAAGTCCTGAATATTCTTAATTTTCTGTCTCATTTATCTGTCTAATATTGCAGTGAGGTGTTAAAGTCTTCCACTATTATTGTTTGGGAGTCTGATTCTCTATGTAGGTCTCTAACAACTTGTTTTATGAATCTGGGTGCTGTTGTATTGGGTGAATATATATTTAGGATAGTTAGCTCTTTTTGTGGCATTGATCTCTTTACCATTATATAATGCCCTTCTTTGTCTTTTCTGATCTTTGTTGGCTTAAAGTTTGTTTGATCCAAGTCTAGGTTTGCAACCCCTGCTTTTTTTTCTGTTTTTTACTTTCCATTTGCTTGCTAAATATTCCTCTATCCCTTTATTTTGAGCCTATGTGTATCTTTGCAGGTGAGATGGGTCTCCTGAATACATAACATACGGATGGATCTTGACTCTTCAACCAATTTGCCTGTCTGTGTCTTTGAATTGGGGCCTATAGCCCATTTACATTTAAGGTTAATACTCTTATGTGTGAATTTTATCCTGTCATTATGATGCTAGCTGGTTATTTTTCACATTAGTTGATACAGTATCTTCATGGTGTCATTGCTGTTTATATTTTTGTGTGTTTTTGTGTGTTTTGGCTGGTACCAGTTTTTTTATCCATATTTAGTGCTTCCTTCAGGAGATCTTGTAAGGCAGGCCTGGTGTTGACAATATCATTCAGCATTTGCTTCTCTGGAAAGGATTTTGTTTACCCTTCACTTATGAAGCTTAGTTTGGCCAGACATGAAATTCTGGGTTTAAAATTATTTTCTTTAAGAATGTTTAATATTGGCCCCCACTCTCTTCTGGCTTGTAGGGTTTCTACTGAGAGATCCGCTGTTTGTCTGATGGGCTTCCCTTTGTAGGTAACTTGACCTTTCTCTCTTGCTGCCCTTAACATTCTTTCCTTCATTTCAACCCTGGAGAATCTGGCAATTATGTTTCTTGGGGATGCTCTTCTTGTGGAGTATCTTTATGGTGTTCTCTGTATTTCCTGAATTTGAATGTTGGCCTGTCTTGGTAGGTTGGGGAATTTCTCCTGGATAATATCCTGAAGTGTGTTTTCCAACTTGATTCCATTCTTCTTGTGACTTTCAGGTACACCAATCAATCATAGGTTTGGCTTTTTCACACAGTCCCATATTTCTTGGAGGCTTTGTTTGCTCCTTTTCATTCTTTTTTCTCTAATCTTGTCTTCATGACTTATTTCAGTAAGTTGATCTTCAATCTCTGATATCCTTTCTTCTGCTTGATTGATTTGGCTATTGATACTTGTACATGCTTCACGAAGTTCTCATGCTGTGTTTTTCATCTCCATCAGGTCATTTATGTTCCTCTCTAAACTGGTTATTCTAGTTAGCATTTCCTGTAACCTTTTATTAAGGTTTTTAGTTTCCTTGCATTCAGTTAGAACACACTCCTTTAGCTCAGAGGAGTTTGTTATTACAAACTGCTGAAGCCTACTTCTGCCAACTCGTCAATCTCATTCTCCATCCAGTTTTGTGCGTTTGCTGGAGAGGAGTTGCAATCATTTGGAGGAGATGAGGCATTCTGGTTTTTGGAATTTTCAGCCTTTTTCCACTCATTTTTTCTCATCTTCGTGGATTTATCTACCTTTGTCCTTTGAGGCTGATGACCTTTGAATGGGGTTTGTGGGGTGGCGGGGGGCGTCTTTTATGTTCATGTTGATGTTGTTGCTTTCTGTTTGTTAGTTTTTTTTCTAACAGTCAGGCCCCTCTTCTGCAGGTCTGCTGTGGTTTGCTGGAGGTCCACTCCAGATCCTGTTCACATGGGTATTACCGGTGGAGGCTGCAGAACAACAAAGATTGCTGCCTGCTCCTTCCTCTGGAAGCTTCACCCCAGAGGGGCACTGGCCTTATGCCAGCCGGAGCTCTCCTGTATGAGGTATCTGTCAGCCCTGTTGAGAGGTTTCTCCCAGTCAGGAGGTTCAGGAGTCAGGCACTCACCTGAGGAGGCAGTCTTTCCCTTAGCAGAGCTGGTACAGTTTGCTGGGAGAATGTCTTTTGTCAGAATCAGCTGCTCTCTTCAGAGCTGGCAAGCAGGAATGATTAAATCCACTGAAGCTGCACCCACAGCTGCCCCTTACCCCATGTGCCATGTCCCAGGGAAATGGGGGTTTTGTCTGTAAGCTGCTGACTGGGACTGTTATCTTTCCTTCAGAGATGCCCTGCCCAGTCAAGAGAAATCTAGAGAAGTAGTCTGGCCACAGTTGCTTTGTCACACCCAGCCCAGACCTCCCAGCCTCCTTAGCACTGTCAGGGGAAAACCGCCTACTAAAGCCTCAGTAATGGCGGACACCCTTCCCCACACCACGCTGGACTCTCCCAGGTTGACTTCAGACTGCTGGGTTGGCAGCGAGAATTTCAAGCCAGTGTTTCTTTGCTTACTGGGCTCTGTGGGAGTGGGACCCACCGAGTGAGATCACTTGGCTCCCTGGTTTCAGACCCCTTTCCAGGGAAGTGGACAGTTCTGTCTCACTGTGGTTCCAGGCACTTCTGGGGTACAAAAAATAAAAAATAAGCACAGTTCCTCATGGCTTCCCTTGGCTGGTGGGAGGGAGATCCTCAGCCCCTTGTACTTCCTGGGTGAAGTGACCCCCACCCTTCTTCTGCTCACCCTTCACAGGTTGGAGCCACTGCCTAACCAGCCCCAGTAAGATGAACTGGATACCTCAGTTGGAAATGCAGAAATCACCCACCTTCTGCATAGGTCTCACTGGGAACTGCAGACTGGAGCTGCTCCTATTCGGTCATCTTGGCCCCTCCACTCGAACCTACAATTGATTGGAGTGCCAGAAGGAGACGGGGAGAATGGAAACAAGCTGGAAAACACCCTTAGGGATATTATCCAGGAGAACTTCCCCAACCTAGTAAGACAGACCAACATGTAAATTCAGGAAATACAGAGAACGCCCTTAAGATACTCCATGAGAAGATCAAACCCAGGACACATAATCATCAGATTCTCCAAGGTCAAAATGAAGGAAAAAATGTTAAGGGGAGCCACAGAGAAAGGCCAGGTCACCTACAAAGGGAAGCCCATCAGACTAACAGTGAACTTCTCAGCAGAAACTCTACAAGCCAGAAGAGATTGGAGGCCAATATTCAACATTCTTAAAGAAAAGAATTTTCAACCCAGAATTTCATATCCAGCCAAAGTAAGTTTCCTAAGTGAAGGAGAAATAAAATCCTTTCCAGACAAGCAAATTCTGAGAAATTTTGCTACCACCAGGCTTTCCCTGCTAGAACTCCTGAAACAAGCACTGACTATGGAAAGGAGAAACTGGTACCAGACACTAGAAAAACACACCAAATTATAAAGATTAATGACACTACATAAAAACTGCATCAACTAGTGCACAAAATAACCAAATGACATCATGATGACAGGATCAAATTTACATATAACAGTACTAACCTTAAATGTCTCATGTAAAAGACACAGACTGGCAAATTGGATAAGGAGTCAAGACCCAGTGGTGTGCTGTATTCAGGAGACCCATCTTACATGCAAAGACACACACACAGGCTCAAAATAAAAGGAGGAAAATTTACCAAGCAAATGCAAAGGAAAAAAAAGCAGGGATTGCAATCCTAGTCTCTGACAAAACAGACTTTAAACCAACAAAGATCGAAGAAGACAAAGTAGGGCATTACATAATGGTAAGGGAACAATTCAACAAGAAGAATGAACTATTCTGAATATATATGCACCCAATACAGGAGCACCCAGATTCAGAAAACAAGTTCTTAGAGACCTACAAAAAGACATAGACTCCCACACAATAATAGTAAGAGATTTTTACACTCCACTGTCAGTATTAGACCAATCAGTGAGACAGAAAATTAACAAGGATATTCAGGACCTGAACTCAGCTCTGGATCAAGCGGACCTAGTAGGCATCTACAGAACTCTTTACTCCAAACCAAAAGCATATACATTCTTCTCAGTGTCACATGACACTTATTCTAAAATTAGCCACATAAATGAAAGTAAAACACTTCTCAGCAAATGCAAAAGAACTGAAATCATAACAGTTTCTCAGACCACAGTGCAATCAAATTAGAACTCAGGTTAAGAAACTCACTCAAAACCACACAATTTCATGGAAATTGAACAACCTGCTCCTGAATAACTCCTGGGTAAATAATGAAATTAAGGCAGAAACCAAGTAGTTTTTTGAAACCAATGAGAACAAAGAGACACCAAAATCTCTGGTATACAGCTAAAGCAGTGTTAAGACAGAAATTTATAGCACTAAATGTCCACATCAGAAAGTTAGAAATATCTCAAATCAACTCCCTAACATCACAATTAAAAGAGCTAGAGAGGCAAGAGCAAACAAATCCAAAAGCTAGCAGAAGGCAAGAAATAACCAACATCAGAGAAGAACTGAATGAGATACAGACATGAAAAACTCTCCAAAAAACTTGAATCCAGGAGCTGTTTTTTGAAAAGATTTAGAAAATAGATAGACCGCTAGTCAGACTAATTAAAAATAAAGAAATTAAAAAGAGAGAAGAACCAAATAGACACATTAAAAAAATGATACAGGGGATATCACCATTGACCCCACAGAAATACAAACTAACATCAGAGAATACTATAAACACCTCTACACAAATAAACTAGAAAATCTAGAAAAAATGGAAAAATTCCTGGATGCATTCACCCTACCAGGACTAAACTGGAAAGAAATTGAATCCCTGAATATACCAATAACAAGTTCTGAAATTGAGGCAGTAATTAATAGCCTACCAACCCAAAAAAGACCGGAACCAGATGGATTCACACCCAAATTCTAGCAGAGGTACAAAAGGAGCTAGTATCATTCCTTCTAAAACTATTCCAAACAACTTAAAAAGAGGGACTCCTTCCTAACTCATTTTATGAAGGCAGCATCATCCTGATAACAAAACATGTCAGAGACACAACAACAAAAAAAAGAAAACTTCAGGCCAGTATCCCCAATGAAGATTGACGCAAAAATCCTCAATAAAATACTAAGAAACCGAATTAAGTAGCTCATCAAAAAAATTGATCCATCACGACCAAGTTGTCTTCATCCCTGGGATGGAAGGCTTGTTCAACATATGCAAATCAATAAATGTAATCCATCACATGAACAGAAACATAGACAAAAACCACATGATTGTCTCAATAGATGCAGAAAAGGCCTTTGATAAAATTCAACATCCCGGCCGGGCGCGGTGGCTCACGCCTGTAATCCCAGCACTTTGGGAGGCCGAGGCGGGCGGATCACGAGGTCAGGAGATCGAGACCATCCCGGCTAACACAGTGAAACCCCGTCTCTACTAAAAAAAATACAAAAAATTAGCCGGGCGTGGTAGCGGGCGCCTGTAGTCCCAGCTACTCGGGAGGCTGAGGCAGGAGAATGGCGTGAACCCGGGAGGCGGAGCTTGCAGTGAGCCGAGATCGCGCCACTGCACTCCAGCCTGGGCGACAGAGCGAGACTCCGTCTCAAAAAAAAAAAAAAAAAAAAAAAAAAAATTCAACATCCCTTCATGTCAAAAACTCTCAACAAACTACGTATTGATGGAACATATCTCAAAATAATAAGAGCTATTTATGAAAAACTCACAGCCAATATACTGAATGGGCAAAAGCTGGAAGCATTCCCTTTGAAAACCGGTACAAGACAAGTATGTCCTCTCTCACCACTTCTATTCAACATAGTATTGGAAGTTCTGGCCAGGGCAATCAGACAAGAGAAAAAAATAAAAGGCCTTCAAATAGGAAGAGGGGAATTCAAATAGTCTCTGTTTGCAGATGACATAATTTTATATTTAGAAAACCCCATCATCTCGGCCCAAAAACTTTTCTTTTTTTTTTTTTTTTTTTTTTTTTTGAGACAGACTCCTTCTGTCACCCAGGCTGGAGTGCAGTGGTGTGACCTCAGCTAACTGAGATCACATGGAGGCTAACTGCAGCCTCCATCTCCCAGGTTCAAGTGATTCCCTTGCCTCAGCCTCCCGAGTGGCTGGGACTACAGTTGTGCACAACCACACCTGGCTAATTTTTTTGTATTTCTTTTAGTGGAGACGGAGTTTCACCATGTTAGTCAGGCTAGTTTTGAACTCCTGACCTCAGGTGATCGGCCTACCTTTGCCTTTCAAAGTGCTGCAGTTTCAGGCATGAATCAACATGCCCAGTCCCTAAAACTTTTTGAACTGATAAGCAACTCCAGCAAAGTCTCAGGATACAAAATCAATGTGCAAAAATCACAAGCATTCCTATACACCAACAATAGGCAAGCAGAGAATGAACTCCATGAATGAACTCCCATTCACAATTGCTACAAATAGAATAAAATACCTAGAAATACAGCTCACAAGGAATGGGAATGACCTTTTGAAGGAGAACTACAAACCACTGTTCAAGGACATAAGAGAGGGCACAAAAAATGGAAAAACATTCCATCTTCATGGATAGCAAGAATCAATATCATGAAAATGGACATACTGCCCAAAGTAATTTATGGATTCAATGCTATTTCCATCAAACTACCATTGACACTCTTCACAGAATTAGAAAAAAACTATTTTAAATTTCATATAGAATCGAAGAAGACTCTGTATAGCCAAGACAATCCTAAGCAAAAAGAACAAAGCTGGAAGCATCATGCTACCTGACTCCAGAATATACTACAAGACTACAGTTTAAAAAAAAAAAAAAACTCCAGCACGGTACGGGTAACAAAACAGACATGTAGACCAGTGGAGCAGAACAGAGACCTCAGAAATCACACCACAAATCTACAGCCATATGATCTTTGACAAATCTGACAAAAACAAGCAATGGGAAAAGGATCTCCTATCCCATAAATGGTGCTGGGAAACATTCTAGCCATATGCAGAAAACTAAAACTGGACCTCTTCCTCACACCTTATACAAAACTTAACTCAAGATGGATTAAAGACTTAAAAGTAAAACCCAAAACCGTAAAAACCCTAGAAGAAAACCTAGGCACTACCATTCAGGACATAGGCATGGGCAAAGTCTTCATGACTAAAACACCAAAAACAATGGCATCAAAAGCCAAAATTGACAAATGGGATCTACTTAAACTAAAGAGCTTCTGCACAGCAAAAGAAAGTATTATCAGAGTGAACAGGCAACCTGCAGAATGGAAGAAAATGTTTGCAATCTATCCATCTGACAAAGGTCTAATATCCAGAATCTACAAGGAACTTCAACAAATTTCCAAGAAAAAACAAACAAACAAAGCTCAACATCACTGATCATCAGAGAAATGAAAATCAAAACAACAATGAGATACCATCTCACGCCCGTGAGAATGGCAACTATTAAAAAGTCAGGAAACAATAGATGCTGGGGAGGCTGCAGAGAAAGAAGAATGCTTTTACACTGTTGGTGGGAATGTAAATTAGTTCAACCATTGTGGAAGACAGTGTGGCGATTCCTCAAGGATCTGGAACCAGAAATACCATTTGACCCAGCAATCCCATTACTGGGTATATACTCAAGAGAATATAAATCATTCTACTATGAAGACACATGCACACGTATGTTTATTGCAGCACTATTTACAATAGAAAAGACATGAAACCAACCGAAATGCTTATCAATAATAGAATGAAGAAAATGTAGTACACATATACCATGGACCACTATGCAGCCATAAAAAAAAATTGGATCATGTCCTTTGCAGGGACATGGATGAAGCTGAAAGCCATCATCTTCAGCAAACTAACACAGGAACAGAAAACCAAACACCCCATGTTCTCACTCATAAGTGGGAGTTGAACATTGAGAACACATGGACACAGGGAGGGTAATAACACACCAGGGACAGTTGGGGGTGAGGGGCGAGGGGAGGGAATTTAGAGGATGGGTCAATAGGTGCAGCAAACCACCATGGCACACGTATACCTATGAAACAAACCTGCACATTCTGCATATATATCTCATTTTTTTTAAGAATAAAAAAAAGAGAAAAAAAAAAAAAGAAAAACGACCTATTTGGTACTATGCTCACTCCCTGGATTACAGGACCCATGCTTCAATCTTTAGCATCACACAATATACCCATGTTACTAATCATCACATATACCCTCATATGTAAAAGAAAAGTTGAAATTATATTTTTTAAAATGTTTTACACCAAGGAAGAGCCCAGGACCTGACGGTTTCACTGTTGAATTCCAGCAAATATTTTAAAAAATACTAATACAAATTTTCCTCAAACTTTTACAAAAAATTGAAGAAGATTGATTCCTTCCTAACCCATGTTACAAGTCTGGCATTACCCTGATTCCACAACCATTCAAGGAAACAACAAAAATAAATATTCCAGGCCAGTATTTCTGATGAAAATAGTTGCAAAAATTATCATCAAGATATTAGCAAATGGTATCAACAGTTCAAATGATAATTTACTATGATCAGTTCAAATTTTTCCCAGAGATATAAGGATAGTTTATGACATGCAAATAAATAAATGTGATACAACACATTAACAGACAAACAAAAATTATATGATTATTTCAGTAGACACAAAAATGCATTTTACAAAATCATCATCCCTTCATGATAAGAACTCAAAAAATTTCATGTAGAAGGTTTGTACATAAACACAATAAAGGCCATAGATGACAAACTCACAGTGAACTTAATACTGAATGGGGAGCAACTGAAAATATTTTCTCTAGAAATTAGCAACAAAACAAGAATGCCCATTTTCACTATTTCTATTCAAGACAGCACTGGAAGCATTAGCCAGAGCACTTAGGCATGAGAAAGAAATAACAGGCATTCAAATTGAAAAGGAGGAAGTCAGACCATCCCTGTTCGCAGAGGACATAATCTTATATGTAAAAAATACTAAAGATTCCACCAAAAAATAGACATTAGAACTAATAAACAAATCCAGTAAAGTTACAGGATGCAAACTTAGCATACAAAACTTAGAAGCATTTCTTTCTTGTTTTTTCTTCAACTTTTAAGTTCAGGGGTACATGTGCAGAATATGAAGGTTTCTTACATAGGTAAATGTATGCCATTATGGACTGCTGCATAGATGATCCCATCCCCCAGGATCCAGCCCAGCATCCATTAGCTGTTCTTTCCAATGCTCTCCCTCTTCTCACCCCAACTCCTCTGACAGGTCTCAGTGTATGTTGTTCCCTTCCATGCGTCCATGTGTTCTCATCATTCAGATCCCACTTATAAGTGAAAACATGCAGTATTTGGTTTTCCGTTCTTGCATTAGTTTGCTGAAAATAATGGCTTCCAACTCCATTCATGTCCCTGCAAAGGACATGATCTTGTTCCATTTTATGGCTGCATAGTATTTCATGGTGTATATGTACCACATTTTCTTTATTCAATCTATCATTAATGGGCATTTGGGTTGATTCCATGTCTTTGCTTTTGTGAATAGTGCTGCAATGAACATATGTGTGTATGTATCTTTATAATAGAATGATTTATATTCCTTTGGGTATATACCCAGTAATGGGATTGCTGGGTCAAATGGAGTTTCCGCACCTAGGTGTTTGAGGAATTGCCACACTGTCTCCCACAATGGTTGAACTAATTTATGTTCTCACCGACAGAGTAAAAGCTTTCCTTTTTTTCCACAACCTTGCCAGCATCTGTTGCTTTTTGCCTTTTTAATAACAGCTATTCTAACTGGCATGATATGGTATTGTGGTTTTGATTTGGATTCCTCTAATGATCAGTGATGTTGAGCTTTTTTTCATGTTTGTTGGCCACATATGTCTTCTTTTGAGAAGTGTCTATTTATGTTCTTTGCCCACTTTTTAATTGGGTTGTTTGTTTATTTTGTTGTTGTGAATTTAAGTTTCTTGTAGACTCTGGATATTAGACCATCATCAGATGAATAGATTGCAAAACTTTTCTCCCATTCTGTAAGTTGTCTGTTCAAGCTGATGATTGTTTCTTTTGATGTGCTGAAGCTCTTTGCTTTAATTAGATCCTAATTGTCAATTTTTGCTTTTGTTGCAATTGCCTTTGGTGTTTTCATCATGAAATCTTTGCAAGTGCCTATGTCCTTAATGGTATTGCCTAGATATTCTTCTAGGGTTTTTACAGTTTGGGGTTTTATATTTAAGTTTTTAGTCCATCTTGAGTTGAGTTTTCTATATCATGTAAGGAAGGGATACAGTTTCAATTTTCTGCACATGGCTAGCCAGTTCTTCCAGCAGCATTTATTAAATATAAAATCCTTTCCCTATTGCCTATTTTTGTCAGGTTTGTCGAAGATCAGATGGTTGTAGGTGTGTAGTCTTATTTCTGAGATCTCTATTCTGTTCCATTGGTCTGTATGTCTGTTCTTGTACCAGTACCATGCTGTTTTGATACTGTAGCCCTGTAGTATATTTTGAAGTCAGGTAGAGTGATGCCTCTTGCCTTGTTCTTTTTGCTTAGGATTGTCTTGGTGATTCGAGCTCTTTTTTGGTTCCATAGGAATTTTAAAATAGTTTTTTTTTCTAGTTCTGTGAAGAATTTCAATGGTACTTTAATGGGAATAGCATTGACTCTACCAATTACTTTGGGCAGTATAGCCATTTTCAGATTAATATTTTTATCCATGAGCATGGAATGTTTCTTTATTTGTATCCTCCCTGATTTATTTCAGCAGTGGTTTGTAGCTCTCCTTGAAGAGGTCCTTCACTTCCCTTGTTAGCTGTATTCTTAGGTATTTTACTCTTTTTGTAGCAATTATGAATGGAAATTTATTAATGATTTGTCTCTCTGCTTGTCTGTTATTGTATAGGAGTGTTTGTGATTTCTGCACATTGATTTTGTATCCTGAGACTTTGCTAAAGTTGCTTATCAGCTTAGAAAGCTATTGGGATGAGATGATGGTGTTTTGAGATATAGGATCATGTCATCTGCAAACAAAAATAATTTGACTTCATCTCTTCCTATTTCAGTACTCTCTATTTCTTTCTCTTGCCTGATTGCCCTGGCCAGAACTTCCAATATTATGTTTAACAGGAGTGGTGAGATAGGGCATGCTTGTCTTGTGTCCACTTTTAAGGGGAATGCTTCCAGCTTTTGCCCATTCAGTATGATACTGGCTGTGGGTTTTTCATGTATGGTTTTTATTATTTTGAGGTATGTTCCGTGAATACCTTGTTTACTGAGAGTTTTTAACCTGAAGGGATGTTGAATTCTATCAAAAGCCTTTTCTGCATCTATTGAGATAATCACATGTTTTATGTTTTAGTTCTGTTTATGGGATGAATCACATTCATTGATTTACGTATGTTAAACAAACCTTGCGTCCTGGGGATGAAGCCAACTTGATCGTGATAAGCCATGTGCTGCTGGATTTGGTTTGCCAATATTTTATTCAGAATTTTTGCACTGATTTTCATCAAGGATCTTGGCCTGAGGTTTTTGTTGTTGTTGTTGTTGTTGTATCTCTGCCAGGTTTGTATATTCATATGATTCTGGCCTCATAGAATGAATTGAGGAGGAGTCCCTCCTTTTCAATTTTTTGGAATAGTTTCAGTAGAAATCGCACCAACTCTTCTTTGTACCTTGGTAGAATTGAGCTGTGAGTCCATCTGATGGTCCTGAGCTTTTTTGGTGAGTAGGATATTTATTACTGCCTAAATTTCAGCTTTGGGGATGAGATAATGGGGTTTTTGAGATATAAGATCATGTCATCTGAAGACAAAAATAATTGGACTCCCTCTCTTTCTATTTCAATGCCCTTTATTTATTTCTCTTACCTAGTTGCCCTTGCCAGAACATCCAATACTATGTTTATTGGTCTCTTCAGGCATTTAACTTCTTCCTGGTTCAGTGTTGGGAGGATGTATGTGTCCAGGAATTTATTAATTTCTTCTAGATTTGCTAGTTTAGGTTCATAGATGTGTTTGTAGTATTCCCTAATGGTTGTTTGTATTTCTGTGGGGTCAGTGGTGATATCCCCCTTATTTCTAACTATGTTTATTTTATTCTTGTCTCTTTTATTCATTAGTCTAGCTAGAAGGCTCTCATTTTATTTATTTATTTTTTTCAAAAAACCAGCTCCTGAATTTGTCGATTTTTTTGAAGGGTTTTTTTCTGTGTGTGTGACTCTATCTCCTTCAGTTTGGCTCTAATCTTGGTTATTTCTTGTCTTCTGCTAGCTTTGGGGTTTGTTTTCTCTTGGTTCTCTAGTGTTTAGTTGAGATGTTAGGTTTTAACTTGACATCTTTCTAGCTTTTTGATGTGGACATTTAGTACTATACATTTCTCTCTTAACACCACTTTAGCTGCATCCCAGAGATACTGGTATATTATCTCCTTGATCCCATTAGCTTCAAAAAACTTCTCGATGTCTGCCTTAATTTCATTATTTACCCAAAAGTCATTCATGAATAGGTTATTCAAGTTCCATGTAGTTGTGTGGTTTTGAGTGAATTTTTTTCCCAAGATTAAAATTAGCATGTACTAGCTCCTACTTTGCTTATTCTTTTATTATTATACTTCAAATTCTGGGATATGTGTGCAGAATGTGCAGGGTTGTTAAATAGGTATACATGTGCCACGGTGGTTTGCATCACCCATCAACCCATCATCTAAATTAGGTATTTCTCCTAATGCTTTCCCTCCCCTAAGCCCCCACCCCCTGACAGGCCCCAGTGTGTGATGCTCCCCTCCCTGGTTCCATGTGTTCTCATTGTTCAACTCCCACTTATGAGTGAGAACATGTGGTCTTTGGTTTTCTGTTCCTGTGTTAGTTTGCTGAGAATGACGGTTTCCATCTTCATCCACATCCTTGCAAAGGACATGAACTTATCCTTTTTTACGGTTGCATAGTATTCCATGGTGTATATGTGCCACATTTTCTTTATCCAATCTATCTTTGATGGGCATTTGGGTTGGTTCCAAGTCTTTGCTATTGTGAACAGTGCTGCAATAAACATACGTGTGTGTGTGTCTTTATAGTAGAATGATTTATAATCCTTTGGGTATATACCCAGTAATGGGATTGCTGGGTCAAATGGTATTTCTGGTTCTAGATTCTTGAGGAATCACCCCACTGTCTTCCACAATGGTTGAACTAATTTACATTCCCACCAACAGTGTAAAAGCAATCCTATTTCTCCACAGCCTTGCCAGCATCTGTTGTTTCCTGACTTTTTAAAGATGCCCATTCTAACTGGAGTGAGATGGTATCTCATTGTGGTTTTGATTTGCATTTCTCTAATGACCAGTGGTGATAAGCTTTTTTAAATGTTTGCTGCCCGCATACATGTCTTCTTTTGAGAAGTGTCTATTCATACACTTCCCCCACATTTTGATGGGGTTGTTTGTTTTTTGCTTCTAAATTTCTTTAATCTCCTTGTAGATTCTGGATATTAGACCTTTGTCAGATGGTTAGATTGCAAACATTTTCTCTCATTCTGTAGGTTGCCTGTCCACTCTGATGATAGCTTCTTTTGCTGTGCAGAGCACTTTAGTTTAATTAGATCCCATTTGTCAATTTTGGCTTCTGTTGCCATTGTTTTTGGTGTTTTAGTCATGAAGTCTTTGCCCATGCCTATGTCCTGAATGATATTGCCTAGGTTTTCTTCTAGAGTTTTCATGGTTTTGGGTTTTACTTTTAAGTCTTTAATTCATCTTGAGTTAATTTTTGTATAAGGTGTAAGGAAGGGGTCCAGTTTCAGTTTTCTGCATATGGCTAGCATGTTTTCCCAGCACCATTTACTGAATACGAGATCCTTTTCCCATTGCTCATTTTTGTCAGGTTTGTCAAAGATCAGATGGCTGTAGATTTGTGGTATTATTTCTGAGGTCTCTGTTCTTCTCCATTGGTCTACATGTCTGTTTTGGTACCAGTACCATGCATGTTTGTTTACTGTAGTCCCATAGTATGGTTTGTAATCAGGTAGCATGATGCCTCCAGCTTTGTTCTGTTCCCTTAGGATTGTCTTGGCTATACGGGCTTTTTTTTTTTTTTTGGTTCCATATGAAATATAAAGTAGTTTTTCTTAATTCTATGAAGAAAGTCAATGGTAGCTTGGTGGGAATAGTATTGAATCTTTGAATTACTTTAGGCAGTATGGCCATTTTCATAATACTGATTCCTTCAATCCATGAGCATGGAATGTTCTACCATTTGTTTGTGTCCTCTCTTATTTCCTTGAGCAGTGGTTTGTAGTTCTCCTTGAAGAGGTCCTTCACATCCCTTGTAAGTTGTATTCCTAGGTATTTTATTCTCTTTGTAGCAATTGTGAAATGGAGCTCACTCATGATTTGGCTCTCTGTTTGTCTATTATTGGTGTATAGGAATGCTTGTGATTTTTGCACATTGATTTTGTATCCTGAGAGTTTGCTGAAGTTGCTTATCAGTTCAAGGAGATTTTGGACTGAGATGATGGTGTTCTCTAAATATATAATCATGTCATCTGCAAACAGAGACAGTTTGACTGTCTCTCTTTATATTTGAATACCTTTATTTCTTTCTCTTGCTTGATTGCCCTTGCCAGAACTTCTGATACTACGTTGAATTAGGAGTGGTGACAGAGAGCATCCTTGTCTTGTGCTGGCTTTCAAAGGAAATGCTTCCAGCTTTTGCCATATTCAGTTTGATACTGGCTGTCAGTTTGTCATAAATAGCTCTTATTATTTTAAGATACGTTCCATCAATATCTAGTTTATTGAGAGTTTTTAGCATGAAGGTGTTGAATTTTATTGAAGGATTTTTCTGCATCTATTGAGATAATCATGTGGTTTTTGGCATTGGTTCTGTTTATGTGATAGATTATGTTTATTAATTTGTGTATGTTGAACCAGCCTTGCATCCCAGGGATGAAACAAATTTGATCATGGTGGATAAGCTTTTTGATGTGCTGCTGGATTCAGTTTGCCAGTATTTTATTGAGGATTTTTGCATTAATGTTTATTGGGGATATTGGCCTGAAATTTTCTATTTTTGTTGTGTCTCTGCCAGGTTTTGGTGTTAGGATGATTCTGGCCTCATAAAATGAGTTAGAGAGGAGTCACTCTTTTTCTATTGTTTGAAATAGTTTCAGGAAAAATGTGACCAGCTCCTCTTTGTACCTCTGGTCAAATTCAGCTGTGAATCTGTCTGGTCCTAGGCTTCTTTTGGTTGGTAGGCTATTAAATACTGCCTCAATTTCAGAACTTGTTATTGATCTTTTCAGGGATTCGTTTTCCTCCTGGTTTAATCTTGGGAGGGTGTATGTGTCCAGGAGTGTATCCATTTCTTCTAGATTTTCTAGTTTATTTGAAAAGAGGTGTTTATAGTATGCTCTGAT
Organism: Pan paniscus; assembly: GCF_029289425.2. NCBI lineage: Eukaryota > Metazoa > Chordata > Mammalia > Primates > Hominidae > Pan > Pan paniscus. The sequence goes on from NC_073272.2 coordinate 73,152,688, forward strand.
GGTAGTTTTTATTTCTCTGTGATCAGTGGTGATATCCCCTTCATCATTTTTATTGTGTCTATTTGATTCTTCATACTTTTCTTCTTTATTAGTCTGGATAGCAGTCTATCTACTGTGTTAATTTTTTCAGTAAAACAACTCCTGGATTCATTGATTTTTTGAAGGGTTTTTCGTGTCTCTACCTCCTTCAGTTCTGCTCTGATCTTAATTATTTTTTGTCTTCTGCTAGCCTTTAAATTTGTTTGCTCTTGCTTCTCTAGTTCTTTTAATTGTAATGTTAGGGTGTCAATTTTACATCTTTCCTCCTTTCTCTTGTGCACATTTAGTGCCATAAATTTCCCTCTAAACACTGCTTTAGCTGTGCCCCAGTGACTCTGGTACATTGTGTCTTTGTTCTCATTGGTTTCAAAAAACTTATTTACACTTGCCTTAATTTTGTTATTTACCCAGTACTCATTCAGGAGCAGATTGTTCCATTTCCATGTAGTTATGCGGTTTTGAGTGAGTTTGTTAATCCTGAGTTCTAAATTTATTGCACTGTGGTCTCAAAGACTGTTATGATTTCCATTGTTCTGCATTTGCTGAGAAGTGTTTTACTTCCAATTATGTGGTCAATCTTAAAATAAGTTTGATGTGGTGCTGAAAATAATGTGTATTCCGTTGATGTGGGGTGGAAAGTTGTGTAGATGTCTATTAGGTCCACTTAATTCAGAGCTGAGTTCACGTCTTGAATATCCTTGTTAATTTTCTGTTTCATTAATCTGTCAAATATTGACAGTGGGGCATTAAAGTCTCCTACTCTTATTGTGTGGGAGTCTAAGTCTCTTTGCAGGTCTCCAAGGACTTGCTTTATGAATCTGGGTGCTCCTGTATAGAATGCATATATATTTAGGATAGTTAGCTCTTCTTGTTGCATTAATCCCTTTACCATTATGTAATGCCCTTCTTTGTCTTTCTTGATCTTTGTTGGTTTAAAGACTCTTTTATAAGAGACTAGGATTGCAAGCCCTGCTTCTTCTGCTTTCCATTTTCTTGGTAAATATTCTCCATCCCTTAATTTTCAGCCTATGTGTGTCTTTGTACATGAGATTGGTCTTCTGAATACAACAAATCTATGGGTCTTGACTCTTCATCCAATTTGCCAGTCTGTGTCTTTTAATTGGAGCATTTATTCAGTTTACATTTACTGTTACTATTGTTATGTGTAAATGTGATTTTGTCATTATGATGCTAGCTAGTTATTTTGCCCGTTAGTTGATGCAGTTAATTCATAGTGTCAATGGTCTTTACAATTCAATATGTTTTTGCAGTGGCTGGTACCAGTTTTTCCTTTCCATATGTACTGCCTCCTTCAGGAGCTTTTGTAAGGCAGACCTGGTGGTGACAAAATCTCTCAGCATTTGCTTGTCTGTGAAGAATTTTACTTCTCCTTCACTTACGAAGCTTAGTTTGGCTGAATATGAAATTCTGAGTTGAAAATTCTTTTTTTTAAGAATGTTGAATATTGGTCCCCACTCTCTTCTGGCTTATAGGGTTTCTACATAGAGATTTGCTGTTAGTCTGATGGGCTTCCCTTTGTGGGTTACCCAACCTTTCTCTCTGGCTGCCCTTAACATTTTTTTCCTGCATTTCAACTTTCGTGAATCTGGCAATTATGTGTCTTGGGTTTGCTCTTCTCGAGGAGTATCTTTGTGGTGTTCTCTGTATTTCCAGAATTTGAATGTTGGCTTGTCTTGCTAGGTTGGGGAAGTCCTCCTGTATAATATCCTGAATAGTGTTTTCCAGCTTGCTTCCATTCTCCCTGTAACCTTCAGGTACACCCATCAAACTTAAGTTTGGTCTTTTCACATAGTCCCATATAACTTGGAGGCTTTGTTCGTTCCTTTTCATTCTTTTTTCTCTAATCTTGTCTTCAGGCTTTATTTCATTAAGTTGATATTCAGTCTCTGATGTGCTTTCTTCTGCTTTATCGATTTGGCTATTGATGCTTGTGTATGCTTCATAAAGTTCTTGTGCTGTGTTTTTCAGCTCCATCAGATCATTTACGTTCTTCTCTAAACTGGTTATTCTACTTAGCAATTCCTCTAACCTTTTTCAAGGTTTTTAGCTTCCTTGCATTGGGCTAGAACATGCTCCTTTAGTTTGGAGGTGTTTGTTATTACCCACCTTCTGAAGCCTACTTCTGTCAATTCGTCAAACATTCTCCATCCAGTTTTGTTCCCTTGCTGGCAAGGAGTTGTGATCCTCTGGAGAAGAAGAGGCCTTCTGGTTTTTGGAATTTTCAGCCTTTTTGCACTGTTTTTTCCTCATCTTCGTGGATTTATCTACCTTTGGTCTTTGATGTTGGTGACCTTCAGATGGGGTTTCTCTTTGGAGGTCCTTTTCATTAATGTTGATGTTATTCCTTTCTGTTTGTTAGTTTTCCTTCTAATAGTCAGACCCCTCAGCTGCAGGTCTACTGGAGTTTGCTGGAGGTTCACTCCAGAATCTCTTTGCCTGGTTATCACCATCAGCGTCCACAGAACAGCAAAGATTGCTGCCTTCTTTTTCCTCTGGAAGCTTCATCCCAGAGAGGCACCTACCAGATGCCAGCCAGAGCTCTCCTGTACGAGGTGTCTGTCAGTTTCTGCTGTGAGATGTCTCCTAGTCAGGAGACATGCGGATCAGAGACCCACTTGTGCAGGCAGTCTGACCCTTAGCAGAGCTCAAACGCTGTACTGGGAGATCTGCTACTCTCTTTAGAGCAGGCAGGCAGATATGTTTAAGTCTGTTGAAGCTGCACCCACAGCCACCTCTTCCCCCAGGTGATCTGTCCCAGGGAGATGGGGGTTTTATCTATAAGCCCCTGAATGGGGCTGCTGCCTTTTTTCAGAGATGCCCTGCCCATAGAGGAGGAATCTGGAGAGGCAGTCTGGCCACATTGGCTTTGCTGAGCTGTGGAGGGCTCCACCCAGTTGCAACATCCCCACAGGTTTGTTTACACTGTAATGAGACAACCACCTACTCAAGCCTCAGTAATGTTGGATGCCTCTCCCCCTACCAAGCTCGGGTGTCCCAGGTCAACTTCAGACTGCTGTGCCTGCATTGAGAATTTCAAGCCAGTGGATATTAGCTTGCTGGGAACTGTGGGGATGGGATCTCCTGAACTAGACCACTTGGATCCCTGTCTTCAGCCTCCCTTTCCTGGAAGTGAACAGCTGTGTCTCACTGACATTCCAGGTGCCACTGGGAGATGTGTATATATATATATGTATGTGTATATATATAGATGTGTGTATATATATATATACACACATCTATATATATATACAGGTATATATGTATATATACATCTATATATAGATGTGTGTATATATATATACATCTATATATATATATATATAGATGTATGTGTATATATATATATATCTTGCAGCTAGCTCAGTTTCTGCCCAAATGGCTACCCAGTTTTGTGCTTGAAACCCAGGGTGCTGGTGGCATAGGCACCCGAGGGAATCTCCTGGTCTGTGGGTTGCGAAGACCATGGGAAAAGCATAGTATCTGGGCGAGAGTGCACCATTTCTCATGGCACAGTCCCTCATCGCTTCCTTTGGCTAGGGGAGGGAGTTCCCCAACCCCTTGCACTTCTTGGGTGAGGCAACGCCCCATCCTACTTCAGCTCACCCTCTGTGGGCTACACCCACTGTCTAACAAGTCCCATTGAGAAGCTCCAGGTAACTCAGTTGGAAATGCAGAAATCACCCACTTTCTGCATTGATCTTGCTGGGAGCTGCACACTGGAGCAGTTCCTATTCAGCCATCTTGCCAGCCTCTCTTGAGTATGATTTAAGATTACATATTATCTCTTCTTTTGCTGTATCATTTATACTTTTTTGTTCTTAACATTTTGGCAGTTACTTTGGGGTTTACAATATCCATTTTAAATAGTTGGATTCCACCTTCACATAACATTATACACTGCATGCATAGTGTAAATATATTTTATCAGAGTATGCCTAATTCCTTTTTTCTGTCTTTTTTGGTATTGCTGTTATTTATTTTACTTATGCATATACTATAAATACCAATACATTGCTGCTATTATTGCTTTAAGCAGTTATATTTTAGATTAATAATAAAACCAATAAAAAATTGTTTTATTTTTATTGATTCTTTTTCCGATGATTTTAATTTGTATGTAGATCCAAGTTTCTTATATGCCTAACAAATTTACTTTCTGATGATAAACTTCTAACATTTCTTGTAGGACATATCTTCTGGCAATAAATTACCACAGTATCTGTCCAAAATTTTTTTTATTTCTCCTTCAATTTTGAAGGAAAATTTTCTTTCTGGATGTAGAATACTAGGTGTGTAGATTTTTCTTACACCATATTAAAGATTTAACTGCATGGTTTCTGATGAAAGGTATGCTGTAACTTCTTTCTTCCATACATGAGTTTGCTTCTTTTGATTCTTACAAGATTTTCCTTTCATTTTTGGTTTTCTGCAGTTTGACTGTGATATATCTTCATGTGGGTTTTTTTCAGTTTTTGTCCAGCTTGGTGTTCTGGGGCATTTGACTTTGCATACAAATATTAGAATAAACTTTTCTATATCTACAAAACCCTTGGTGGGGCTTTGATAAATATTGTGTTAAATAGGTTCATCAATAAGGGGAAGTCTGACTTCTTTACTATATTTGGTCTTCTAATCCAGCAATACATTTTGTTTCTTCATTAATTTAGGTCTTTTATTGATTTCATCAGCATTTTGTAATTTTCTGCATAGAGATCCTGTACACTGCATGACTCATTGTTAAGTTTATACCTAAGTATCTTATTTTTATGCACTTAATGAATGATATTGTGTTTCTAATATTTACTTCTACACATTCATTATTAGTATGTATAATTGTATTTTTTTGTTTGTTTGTTTTTGAGACAGAGTCTTGCCCTGTTCCCCAGGCTGGAGTGCAGTGGCAAAAACATGACTCACTGCAGCCTCCGCCTCCCAGAGCCAAGTCAACCTGCAGCTTTAGCCTCCTGAAAAACTGAGACCATGGGCATGTACCACTATGCCTGGCTAATTTATTTTACTTTATTTTATTTTTTGTAGAGATGCAGTCTCCCGTGTTGCTCAGGCTGTTCTTGAACTCCTAGGCTTAAGTGATCCTTCTGCCTTGGCCTCCCAAAGTGCTGGGATTACAGGCATGAGCCACCACACCTGGCCTAGAAATGTAATTTCTATTTTGATGAGTATCCTGTGTCCTGCAATCTTACTGATCTCACTTATTCTTATTCGTTATAGTAAGTGTTTTGTAGAATACTTGGGATTTTCCACATAGATAATTATGACATTTGAAATAGGGACAGTTTAATTTCTTTCTTTTCTAAAAGCATGCCTTAAATTATTTCCTACTTTATTGCACTGGCTAGAACTTCTGGTAATATCAATTATAAGAGTGGTGAGAGCAGACACCTTTCCTTGTTCCCAATCTTGAAGGGAAAATATTTACTCTTTAACCATAAAGTATGTGGTTAGCTGTAGACCTTTTATAGATTCTCTTCATTAAGTTATGGAATATTTCTGTTATTCCTAGTTTGCTGAGCATTTTATCATGTGTGAGTCCTCCATTTTGTCAAATTATTTTTGTGTTACTTGATATGAATATATATTTTTCTTCTTTAGCTTATTGATATAGTGGATTACATTGGTTAATTTTCAAATATTGAATGACAATTTTATACTTGAAATAAATCTTACTTGCTATGATTTATAATCTTTTAAATACATTGTTTGCTTTGATTTGTTAATATTTTGTTAACAATTTTTTGTCTAAATTCATGACACATATTGATATGTAGTTTTATTTTTTAAAATTTGTACTCTCTGCCTGATTTTAGTATCATAGCAGCATTTATCGGGGCAAATTCAGCCCCCAATATTTCACGCAGGTTCTTTTCTATTTTCCCTAAGTGTCAGCCAGTCAGAGAAATAAAGGAAAAGAGTACAAAAGAGAGAAATTTTAAAGCTGGGTGTCCGGGGCCGACATCACATGTCAGCAGGTTCCATGATGCTCCCTGAGCCATAAAACCAACAAGTTTTTATTAGCAATTTTCAAAGGGGAGGGAGTGCATGAATAGGGTGTGGGTCACAAAGATCACATGCTTCAAGGGTGACAAAAGATCACAAGGCAGAAGGTCAGGGTGAAACTAGAATCACTAATGAACTTCCATGTCCTGCTGTGCATGCATTGTCAGGGTTCAAGAGCAGAGAACCTGTCTGAGTAGAATTTGCCAGGCTGGAATTTCCTAATCCTAGCAAGCCTGGGGGTGCTGCAGGAGACTAGGGCATGTTTCATCCCTATCTACATCTGCGTAAAGGCAGACACTCTCAGGGTGGCCATTTCAGAGGCCTCCCCTGGGAATGCATTCTTTTCCCAGGGCTGTTAATTATTAATATTCTTTACTGGGGAAAGAATTCAGCAATACTTCTCTTACCCATTTTCAGTAATAAGATAAATATTGCTCTGTCCTGCCCAGCCCACAGGCAGCCAGACTTTAAGGTTATCTCCCTTGTTCTCTGAATATCACTGTTATCCTGTTCTTTTTTCAAGGTGCCCAGATTTCATATTGTTTAAACAATTTGTGCAGTTAACACAATCATCACAGGGTCCTGAGGCGACATACATCCTCAGCTTACAAAGATGATAGGATTAAGAGATTAAAGTAAAGACAGGCATAGGAAATCACAGGAGTATTGATTGGGGAAGTGAAAAGTGTCCATGAAATCTTCACAATTTATGTTCAGAGATTGCAGTAAAGACAGGTGTAAGAAATTATAAAAGTATTTATTTGGGGAACTAATAAAGTCCACGAAATCTTCACAATTTATGTTCTTCTGCCACAGCTTCAGCCGGTCCCTCCATTCGGGGTCCCTGACTTCCCGCAACAAACACTGGCTTCAAAAAAATCAGTTTAGAAGTGTTCTCACCTTTTGTATTTTCTGGAAGAGATTGCATACAATTCGTCTTAGTTCTTCATGTTTTTGGGCAAATTCTCTATTGAAAACAACTGAGGATGAAGATTTCTTTTGGGGGAGGCATATAAATTATAAATTCAATTTCTTTAGTGGTTATTGAAATATTCAGGATATCAATTTTGTCTTGTTTCAATTTGAGTAGTTTGTGGCTGTTAAGAAAATGGTCCATTTCTTCTAAGGTGTTGTATATATGAGCTAGAAGTATACATTGTATTACTATATTTCTATTTTAATGGTTGCAGGGTTTGTATTCATATTTCTTGCTTTATTCATGATATTGGTGATTTTTGTCTTTTTTTTGGTCAAACTTGGTAGATGTTTGCTAATTTTGACTTTTTTGAAGATCCAAGTTTTTGTTACTTTATGTTTTCCTATTGTTATCCTATTTTAAATTTCATTGACTTATGCTCTTACATTTATTATATCCTTCCTTATACTTGTTTTGAGTTTATTTTGCTCTTCTTTTTCTAGTTCTTAAAGTCAAAACTTAGACTATTGACTTTATTCATGTCTTCTTTTAAAATGTTAAATTTTGGTACAATAAATTAATTCTCCTCTCAGCATTACCTTACTTGCATCCTACAAATTAAATTTTTTGTGTGTGGGATGAAGGATTTTTTAAAATTTCATCCAGTTTAATGTACTTTAAAATTTACTTTGAGACTTTCTCTTTTACCCATGCACTATTGAGAAATTAATTGTTGTGATTCTAAGTTTTAAAATATTTTTCTGTTATATTCTCTGGTTATCTTTCTATTATTGGTTTCTACTTTGATTCCACCATGGTTCATGCTACATAATCTGTATGATTACAAGTCTTCTAAGTTTGCCAAAGTTTGCTTTGTGTGCCAGATATGAGTTATCTATTCCATGAGTGCTTGCAAAAATGTGTATGTTGCTATTGTTGTGTGGAGGTCCTATTGAGTGATTATATTGTTTGGATCTTCTGTATTATTGGTAATTTTCTACGTAAGTACTTTTATTAGTTGCTGAGATGAGGGTTGTCATGTCTGCAGCTATAGTTGTGGATGTCTCTGTTTTCCATTTCAGCTCTATCAGCTTATTCTACACATATTTAGAAGCTCTATGGTTTGGTGCATATACATTTAGAATAATTATGTTTTCCTGGTGGATTGATCACCCTATCATTGTACAATGTCCTTCTTTGTTTATAGTAATTTTCTTTGCTATGAAATATACTTTATCTGATACTAATATAGCTACTTATTTTGTAAATAATGCTTTCCTGGTACATTTTTTTAAAACAGTTTCACTCTTAAGTTTCCCATATTTTTATATATGATGTGAATTTATTGTAGACAGCATAGAATGGAATTATATTTTTTATCCATTCTACCAGTCTGTTTTTATTTTTATATTTTTAATACTTTAACTTTTAGATTTAGGGAATACATGTGCAAATTTAATATGTGAGCATATTGTGTGATGCTGAGGTTTGGGGTACAAAATGATCCTGTCACCGAGGTAGTGAGCATAGTGTCCAATATGTAGCTTTTAAGCCCTTCTCCCCTCCTCCTCTTTCCCACCCCTAGTAGTCCCCATTGTCTATTGTTCCCATCATTATGTCCATGTGTACCCAATGAGTAGCTCCCATTGATAAGTGAGAACATATGGTATTTGGTTTTCTGTTCTTGCATTACTTTGTTTAGGATAATGGCCTCCAGCTGCATCCATGATGCTGCCAAGAACATGATTTTTCTTTTTTATGGCTGCATAGTATTCCATGATGTATATGTACCACATTTTCTTTATTCAATTCACCATTGTTGGGCACCTAGGTTGATTCCATGTTCCTGCTACTGTAAATAGAAATAACAAAATAGCTGCAATTAACCTATGGGTGTATGTGTCTTTTTGGTGGAATGATTTATTTTTCTTTAGGTATATACCCAGTAATGGGATTGCTGGGTTGAATGACAGTTCTATTTTAAGTTCTTTGAGAAATCTCCAAACTGCTTTCCACAGTGGCTGAACTAATTTACATTCCCATCAACAGTGTATGCATGTTTCTTTTCTCTGCAGCTTCGTTAGCATCCATTATTTTTTACTTTTTAATAATAGTCATTCTGACCGGTATGAGATGGTATTTCATCATGGTTTTGATTTGCATTTCCCTGATTATTAGTGATGTTGAAAATTTTTTATGGTTGTTGGCTGCTTGTATGTCTTCTTTTGAGAAGTATCTGCTCTTGTCTTTTGCCCACTTTTTAATGGAGTTATTTGTTTTTTGTTTGTTGCATTGTTTGAATTCCTTATAGATTATGAATATTAGACCTTCTAGATGTACAGTATGCAAATATTTTTTCCCATTCTGTAGGTTATTTGTTTACTCTTGATAGTTTCTTTTGCTGTGCAGAAGCTCTTTAATTAGGTCCCACTTGTCAGTTTTTGTTTTTGTTGCCATTGCTTTCGAGGACATAGTCATAAATTCTTCTCCAAGGCTGATATCCAGTATGATGTTTCCTCAGTTTTCTTCTAAGATTCTTATAGTTTGAGGTCTTACATGTAAGTCTTTAATCTATCTTGAGTTAATTTTGTGGATGGTGAAAGATAGAGGTTCAGTTTCAGTCTTTGGCATATGGCTACCCAGCTATCCCAGCACCATTATTGAATAGTGAGTTTTTTCCCCATTGCTTTTCTCAACTTTGTCAAAGATCATATGTCTGTCTGTGTGTCGTTTTAGTTTTAAGTTCTCCATTCTGTTCCATTGGTCTATGTTTCTGTCTTTGTATGCTAGTACCATGATGTTTCAGTTACTGTAGCCTGTAGTATAGATTGAAGTTGGGTAATGTGATGACTCTGTGAGCTTTAATTCAAGAAAGAAAACAGGAATTCACTGAAATTGTGAAGGACACCCTAGATCATGGCAGGGCAGATTATAGGCAAGCAGCCCCTGTGAGGGTATCTGGCTGATATAAGTGAGTTAAGTTCTAGCATGTGAGAAGGGCAGAAAGCCTCCCTTTGTGACTTATGTTTTCACTGAATATCTAAGGAACCCAGGCCAAGGGGGAGCACTTTGTTTCTCCCAAGCTAACTTGGGGAGAGGTTTGGAGGTGCTGAGAGGGAAAGATACCAAGAAAGCTTCAGGCATTTCCCCAGACCTGGGAACAAAATCAGGATGCTATTTTTACTCCATGCCCAGGCAGTCTTCTTTTTAATTGGTATATTTAGACCAATTATATTTAAGATAATATTGGATAAGTTAATATTTAACATAATGTCTTTATGTTAGAGCTTAAGTCTGCCATTTTATTATTTGTTTTCCAAACTTATATTCCTCTAGTTCCCTTTTATTGTTTTCCTGTGGGTTACTTTAACAATTTTAAGGATTCTATCTCGATTTCTACGTTTTTATTAGTGCATCACGTTACATTTTTTAATAGTTGCAATGGGTATTAAAATGTAAATTTGTGACATTAAAGTCTAATGGCATTAACATTTTACCCCTTTGAGTGAAGTGTTGTAAGCACTTCCATTTATATTGCTTTACCCTCTTAACTTTTAAATATTACTATATTCAGTATCAGATAATGTTATAATTTTTGTTTCAATTACAAAATATCATTTAAAATTATGAGGCTAATCTATTGTATTTAATTATATTTCTTATTTTCTTAAAAAAATTCTCCCTGATGTTCCACGATTACTTCTTTGATGATTTTCTATTTTGAGAAAATTTCTTTGTCCACTCTTTAATGGTCGGCCTGCTAATGAAAAATTTTTAGAGACTTCCTTTATTTTAGAATTCTGTGTTTCCCTTACCTTCTTGAGGGACAGTTTTGACATGTAAAATTCACAGTTGATCAATTTTGCTGTTAGAACTGGAAAAATGTTGTGCCACTTCTTTCTAGCCTTCATGGTTTTAGATGAGAATTTTATGTCTTTTGAGTTAGTGTTTCCTTTAAGTAATGTGTCATTTTTCTCTTGCAGCTTTTAAGGTGCTTTCGCATTTATTTTTTCAAGTGTAATTATTACATGTCTTCATGCAGAATTATTTGGGTTTGTTTCATTTGGTCTTCACCCAGCCTCTTGAATTTGTAGGTTTATATCTTTTGCCATTTTAGGGAATCATTCAGTCATTATTTCTTTAAATATAATTTGAGCCATATTCTCTTTCTCCTTTCCTTCCAGAATTCTGGTAATACAAATCTTTAACTATTTATATTTTCCCACAGATCCCCAAAGCTTGATTCTTCATATTTTGTGCCAATTTTTATTAATTCATACTAGGATAAATTATGCTAAGCTATTCTCAAGTTAACCGATTCTATCTTTTTATATAGTTATTCTACTACTAAGCCCATTACCTGAGTTTTCTAAATTTCATTTGTCTATTCTATAATTTTTATTTGTCTTTTAAGTTAATAATGATACTTTATTGCATAGCATTAGGCTGTTTTTTGAATTGAAGTGCATATTAGTCAGAGTTCTCCAGAGAAACAGAACCAATAGAAAATATATATATTCTATTGAATAGAATAGAATATATCCTATTCTAAAACTATATATATATATATATAATTTTCTGATGCAATTATAGAGGCTGAGAAATCCCAAGACATGCAGTGAGCAAGATGGAGAGCAGGAGAATTGATATGTAGTTCCAATCTGAGTCTGAATGCCTGAGAATAATAAAAGCCAGTACTATAAGTTCTAGTTCAAATGCTAGGAGGCCTGTCTTAAGATGAGTCAATATTTTAGTTTGAATCAAAAGATTAGACAAGATCAATGTCACAGTTCAAAGAAGTCAGGCACAAGGAGTTCCCTCTTGTTCCTGAGACGGTCAGGCTTTTTGTTTTATTTGGGCCTTCTGTTTACTAGATGAGGGCCACCTACATTAGAGAAGGTGATTCAATTTACTCAGTACATTCATTCAAAATGTTAACTTCATCCTAAACACCCTCACAAAATCACGCAGAATATGTTTGACAAAATTTCTGGATACCCTGTGGCCTAGTCAAGCTGACACATAAAACTAACCATCACACAGTAAAATTCACATAACATATAATTACCATTTTAACCATTTTAATATGTACAATTCAGTGGCTTTTGGTGAATTCACTATGTTGTGCAGCCATCATAGCGATTCAATTCTAGAATATTTTCATTACTCTCCTTATGCCAGTACCAGACTATGTTGATAAATGTAGCTTTGTGCTAAGTTTTGAAATAAGGATGTGAGTCTTCCACTTTTTTCTTCTTTTAAAAGATTGTTTTGGCTATTCAAGGTCTTTTGCAATTTAATATGAATTTGAGAATCAGCTTTTCCATTTTGACACACACACACAAGCACACATAGAGAGCTGTTGGAATTTTATTAGGGATTGCTTTGAATCTGTAGGTAAACTTGCATAGTATTGACATCTTAACATTAAATATTTCAAACCATAAATACAAGATGTCTTTCCATTTATTGATGTCTTTTAAAATTTATTTCAGCACTGTTTTGTAGTTTTCAGCACACAAGTCTTGTACATCTTTGGTCTTAATCCTAAGCATTAGGCCTTAAGAGCAAAACTGATGTTTCCCTGAGGAAGAGGAAATTTCCCCCTGTGGACTGCAGTATCGCCTTCTGCCTGAGAGGTTCTAGCCTTCAACTGCCCTACAGATTTCATGCTTTCCTAGCCAGTCACCACAATCATGTAAGCCAACTGCTTGCAATAAATTAATAGCTATCTATCTATCTATCTATCTATCTATCTATCTATCATCTATCTATCTATCTATCATCTCCCTTCTAGTTCTGCTGCTCTGATAGAACACTGACACAGATTTAAGAGTGATCCTCGAGGAACAGAATCTGAAAGATGAATTATCTGAATTGGTTCTGGGTTTTCTGAAATGGATTCTATTTTCAGTGGTAAAGAGGTCTCTATGGACCAGTAATTTGATAAATAACTGTGTCTTCTTTGGGGGATCAATATTTATTGATATGTACTAACTGCTACCAACAAAGTAGTCTGCCAACAAAAAATAGATTTGGGTGCGCTGTAGTATGACTACTAATAAAAAATTATATCTTTCAAGCCCTTCTGTAAAATATGAAGAAAAGTGCTGTCAGCATTCTGTGTAAAACTATATTGTTAAGTGTATTTGTGCAATTATAAAAAGAATGGGAGGCAGGCTTTGGGTTCAGCTTTTGTCAAGAACTGGCTTTTGCAAATACCAAGTTCTTTCCACCTCAATCAACTGAGCTCTAAGCCATGTGACACTCAGGGTGCATCTCAGTAGTTTCTCTTCCTGCTTCTGCTGGAGCCTCTAGAAAAAGGGTTTGTGAGGTCTGGCTGCACCATTCTGCTCCACTTAAGGTCAGAGGAAGCACACAGTTATAGTTCCCAGGTCCAAGGCTGATGCCCAAGGGGAGAAACAGCAGATAAACCAGCTTGGAGCAGCTGGATGTGCATCCCTCCAAGCTGCCACCCCGAAGAGTCCTTTTCTTTTTCATCTCACCTGGAAGTGGTCCACTTGATGTAGGGGAGGAGTGTGATGGGGAGAAATTACACCCAGAGGTGCCTTTTGGGTACTGTGGGGCAGGTAGGCACTGTCCTTTCTGTACTTGCTGCTCAGCAACCCCCTCAAATGCTAACAAAGCCACTCCCTAAACATCTGTCCAGTGGCTCCCTTCAGTTCCCCTATTCCCAGACCTCAGGATCCCACCACAGAATGGTGGAGAGTGGCCACAGATAAGGTTTACAGAGCAGTCCTTTTCCTCTACACTGCAAAGGCAGCTGGTAAAATTCCTCCTTCCACACTGCCAAACTGGCTTCCTTTCACCTTCACAAGAATGGTGGAAGGAAGCACCCAGTGATGAGGAAACAAGTAGAAGATCAGGTGTTGTGGTCGCAAAAGGGCTTTTCTTGTGCCCCCTCCTCCAGCCCAAAACAATAAGTCTTGGACCTAGCCAAGCGAACCTCTGAGAGGTTGGCAATTGTAGCTGAAAAGCAGCATGCTTTTTTGTTGTTGTTGTTGCAGTTAGCAAACACAATTTACATGTAATTTTTTAAAAATTACTTTTGAGATCCAGGAGAACACAAGAACAGGGTAAATACCCTAAAATGAGGGCTTGGCTCATAGGTGGAAGAATAGTAGGTCTCACCTGGTTTCTTGAGGCAAGGAGTGAAGCTGGTTTGCATACATCATATTGGTAGAAAGCAACCACAATGAGCTTTTGTAGCCCTTGATCCTGGGTAGAAATGGCCCTTCTTCCTCTTCCCCTTTTCATCCCCCTCCCTGAAAAAGAAAAAAAGAACAACTGTAGTCCATTGATAAATGAATGGACAAAGAAATAATAGTATATATGTGTACCTACCTGTGTGTATATATGTATTTCATTATATGTAAAGTAATGTTATTTACTCTTAAAAAGGAAGGAAATACTGACATTTGCAACAACATGGATGAACCTAGAAGACATTATGTAAAGTGAAATAACCCAGAAATAGAAAGAAAAATACTGTATAATTTTACTTATGTGTGGAATTTTAAAGCCCAATTCATAGACAGAGAGAAGAATGGTGGTTACCCAGGGGTGGCTTGGGGACTGGGGTAGTGAAAGGGTACAAAGTTTGTTATGTAAGAAAAACTGTATGTGTGTGCACATGTGTGTGCGTATGTGTGTATGAGTCTATAACCAGACTAAGGTCCCAGAAGGCCCCAAAGGGTGAGCTATAAAGTGTGACCCATGAGGAAGCATGCTACACACCAAGAGATTTCCATGCTTTTTCTAATTTATATAGACAAAAGTCTGGGTTATATGCTTAGAAATGGATATCAGGGTGTAGGATAATGGTGGAAGAAACACAGAGTTGGATCAGACTGAAATTGTTGATATGGGTCTACTAAGCAGAGATTCTGGATTCAATGTTTTAACCTGAGAGATTAGAAAGGGTTCTGTCCGTTTGAATGGTTAATTGATTGAAAGAAGAACCAAAAGATGGCCTACTGCAAATGAAGTAGAAATGCCAGAACTGCCTTGGTAGAGATTAGAATATTAGAAAGGATTTATCATGTAATATTTCTATATCCCAGGAGGGTCCAAAGAACACACTTTTCTCCATAATAATGAGAAATCAATTTGTGAGTGGATCTCCAACATCCTTGAGTCCTATGGTCACTTTTCTCTGCAGGCAAAAACTACAGTGAAACTACTGCCACCAAATTGAAAACCCTAAATTCAATGACAATAAATTGGATCCTAGGAGGACAAGCGCCAAGTGGCAGAACTTAATTGACAAGACAATGTAAACATGGTTTCCATAATGGGCAGCAGTCAACATAGTAATGAGATAGTCTTTCTTGCAGGGACATATGGCATTGACTAGTTGTTCACAGTGAAATAGATGAGCAGTCTACCAAATTATTACTTGGTTTGTGTAAGTGGAAGAGCTCTAAGTCTATCGAGCAGATGCCTAATTTGAATTTTAAAACAAAGAATTACAACTCCTTAATCAATGAACATATTTGAGACAGTTTACAGACCCAGATTCCTTGAACAAAGGAGAGACCAGGATCCAGCTACACTGCCACAAATTTATACTGATAATCCTTCTCCAAGCTTTCCCCAAAGGCACCTATGATCTTTTAACAGGCCGACTGTGCAAAGAGATAAGAAAATAACTGACTTTTCAAGGATTAAATAGGCACTGGCCCTGAATAGACTAATTCCAGAAGACCCAGAATGTCACTGTTGTTCACTAGAGTAGGAGTTTATGTAGATCAGGTGATCAATGGACTTTCAGTTTAAGTCCATCTACAGTAGATCCAGTGTTCTGCAAACTCATCCTAGAGTTATTTCCCTAGTTTGGGCATGCATAATTAGAACATTTAGGCTCAGCAATGGGCAAAATTCCTTATTGGTTCCCTGACCTATGGAATAAAAGCTTGATAGCAATCTGGAATTGAGGCAGGAGATAGTAGAGAAAATCAGATATTGGATAAAGGGCAGAATGAGTAAGAGCATGACAGCAGAAGCATGGTGAAGGGGTGAGTGAGCAAGAAGGTAGAGAAGAAGCGGAGGCTCAGCAGCCAAAAGAAAAGTGAGATTTTTTTAAAAAATGAGTAAGGAGCCCCCATGCCTGGCTAGATCCAGACCAAACCTGTCAGGGGCAACTCCTCAGAGATGAGCATGCACATTAAAGAGAAAAATTATCCTTAAAGTGTTCCCATATGGTAATTAGCTACTTGAAGTTCATGCATATAGACTGCATATTATGCCTGTACTTAAAATTATGGGATGGAAATGACATGCAAGCACACAAGGGCCAAATAAACTAAGCAACCCACTGATCAATCAAAAGGCAGACACTGGCTAGAGATTAGGGAGCCTTGGGAAAAACAAGAGAAAAAAAACATAAAAAAATTCAAACTACACCAAGCTGGGGCTGATGTCATTTCACAGAGGTCAGTCTGCTCTCCCACTCTGAGAGTGTAATACTGCACTTAATAAACTAATGGTGCTTTGCTTTGCTGTGTATGTCACATACAATTCTTTGTTTGGGACACCAAGGGCCTGCAACTGCATGGCACCACTTAGTAACAAATTTGGTGAGCCAGCCAGGAG
This sequence comes from Pan paniscus, assembly GCF_029289425.2. Classification (NCBI taxonomy): domain Eukaryota; kingdom Metazoa; phylum Chordata; class Mammalia; order Primates; family Hominidae; genus Pan; species Pan paniscus. The sequence continues at coordinate 73,169,294 of NC_073272.2, forward strand.
GTAAAATTTTATTTTTCTTCGTGTCTTTCTGTTGTCTTGTGTCCAAGCCACTCCCTCATGGGCATGGGTCGGGCAGTTAAGAGCCATTAGGGAGAAGACTCCCATGACAGGATAACTTGGTCAGGGAATGGAGCAATTAGGCTCTGCCAGGTGCAAGACAAATCCCTGCCTCAGGGAGGTTTATGTGTGTGTGGCAATAACTATGACTTCAGATCTTTCCTATTTAAGATCAGATGTTTATTTTATGCCATATTAGGGATAAGGGGACAAAGGTATTAAATCCCAACAATAAGTGTAGGTCAATACAGGACATTTCCTCTAAAGAGAGAATTATAACGGCTACATATGCTATATGTGGGGAACAGAAGGGCTCCCATTAATTCCATATATGGGGCCCCATCATTGGCTGAACAGAGTAGAGTGGGTTTTTGTGTGTGTGTGTGATGGCTCTGACTTAGGGGGACAACCTCGTATAATAGGCTGCATGTTAAGCCACAGGATGTAATGGCACATTTGATACTACTTCCTCAAACCTGCGGGTGATGGTTGGGGAAATTGCATTGCCTGGCTTCTTTGGTATAGCTTGTGAGTCTAGAGAAACCATCTTGATAGGCCTTCAACTAACCAATTCCAGACCCATCCTTTACAAGAGTTAGCAATCAGAGCCACAGTCTCCTACTTAGCTAGGAAGGCTCTTTGGAGAAAAAAACATTTTTGCTGGTTATAGGGATACAAAGAGCCAGGGATTACACCCAGGCACAAAGGGAAAACTCATTATTGGTCACCAGTTGTGAAGAAATCCCCAGGTTCTAAGTGGCACTGGTGCCCATCCAAGGTCAGAAATATCTGACATTCTAAGACCACAGATGTCTGGCACACTGAAAAGAGAACCATATGGGGGATGCCCCAGTGGATTTCATCTCTGGCACAGACACTCCACAGGGTACACCCAGTGAGAAGCATTAGGCCAGAGATCCTGAAGTTTCCCCTTATTCTCCTCCACAGCCAAACATGAAAACTTTGTCTCAATTTTGCCTGATACCCATCTTGGGTGCATCCTCAACCACTGGGAATGATTTGACCCTGACGACTTGCAGAAGAAACACCTAATATTCTACTGTAACATGGTTTGGCCACATTAGCAATTAGCCAGTTAGAAACAATGGGTGGTCAATGGTAGCCTTAATTTTAACATCATCCTGCAGCTAGACCTATTTGGCAAAAAGCAAAGAAAATGATCAGAAATTCCATATGTTCAAGCCTTTTTGGCTTTATATCAAAATCCATCCATATGCAAGGCCCCAAGGAAAGGTTCTCAAAAGGGGGATTCCAAGGCAGAATTAGACATAGTAGAAAATCCCCTATTGCAGGGTACCCCAGTCTCTCAGAGGGAGCAAGAGCTCCCTCCATATCATCCCCACTTAGTATGCCAGAAAGATAACCACAGGGACCCATAGAAGCTCCATTAAGCCTTCCCTACACCTGCCAGTGCATCCCATATGCTGATCCTTGTCCAACCCTGCTCCCTCTCAGAGAAGTGGCAGGACCAGAAAGCCCAATGAGAGTACAGGCCCCTTTCTCAGTGACGGATATACAACAACACAAGAAAAAACTAGGAAGCCATTCTGAAAATCCCAGGAAGTTTGTAAAATGGTTTCAAACTCTCTTCCTGTCATTTGATCTTTCATGGAGGAATGTGCAATTCATCCTAGCTACTTGTTGCACCCCATTAGAGAAAGAACAGACTTTTGAGGCTGCCCATCAGGAAGCAGATAATTTATTTACCCTAAATCCAGACAGAAATCATCACGGGGTCGATGCCATTCCCATAATTGACCCTGAATGGAATTATAACTCCCTAGATGGATGACCCATAAAGCAAAATTTCTAGAAGTTCTTATAGGGGGAATAAGAAAGAGAATAGCAGAGCCTGTAAACTATGACAAGTTAAGAGAAGTCACCCAAGGTAGACAAGAAAATCCAGTCATGTTATATAGCTGGCTAGAACAGGCTTTTAAAAATATTGACCAACTTAGATCTGGCCTCTCTGAAAGGGAAAGTACTTATGGCTCAGCATTTTATCAGCCAATCCACCCGAGACATTAGGTGCAAGCTCCAGAAGCTGCAGATGGAGTCACAAACACCCCAAGCAGAACTTCTTGATACTTCATTCATGGTATATAACAACCATAACCTGGAGGAAGGGAAGAAAAGAAACAGCAAGACAAAATTATGGTTGCCTCATTGGCAATGTCCCAAAGGCCCAAGAGGTGTCTGAGGAAAGCCAGTGAGGGCCCAGAGATAAGAGTTCTTGCTTTAAATCCAGGAAAAATGGACATTGGGTAAAGAATTTCACCAAGCCACCTCCAAGCCCCTGTCAGCAATGCAAAGGTTCCTACCATAATCCCTGGCACTGGAGAATTAACTGTTCACAGTCTCACTGAGGGCCCCAGCCAGTTAAAACTCTAGCAGTACAAAAGGGGAAACTAAACAAAGACTGAAGGGGCCCAAGGTCTTTCTCACTGTCCCTGTCCAGGAACATCATCATTACCACTGAGGAGACCCAGGTAACTCTGGACATCATGGGCACCCATTTTTCATTTCTTTTTGACACAGGGGCAAATTTCTCTGTCCTCACTGCTTACACAGGATAACTCCCCCTGATTTACAAGTGTTATGGGAATGGAAAGAAAGCCATAGACTAGAATTTTTACTCTTCCTCTGATCTGCCATTTGAAACAAAAATTTTTCAGCAGGAGTTTCTAGTAATGCCAAGCCACCCAGTTCCTTTATTAGCAAGGGACATTATGGTCAAAATAGAGGCACTGCTGCAGTTCAAGCACTGCCAGGCATGGATATTAATGATTAAAAATATAAACAATGTCCCAGACCATATTAATAAACAGGTCAACCTGCTACCATGGTATACTAGAAAACTGGGGAAAGCTAAAATGGCAACACCTGTCAAAATACAGCTTAAAAGCCCTGAATACTTTCCTAGCCAAAAACAATATCCAATTAAACCAGAAACAAGGAGAGGATTACTACCCATAATTCAGGAACTGCTAGCCCATGGACTTTTGATACCTTGCAGCTCCCCTTGCAACAACCCTATATTAACCTTCTTAAAACCTTCAGGAGAATACTGGCTAGCACAAGATCTTAGAATAATTAATGAAGTTGTTATCTCCCTCCACCCACTGGTAGCAGATCCATATACTCTCCTCACTCAAGTGCCATGAGATGCCAAATGGTTTTCAGTCTTAGACTTAAAAGATGCCTTTTTCTCCATTCCTCTGGCCCTAAAATCTCAATACCTTTTTGCCTTTGAATAGGAAGATCCAAGTACAACAGAAAAGCAACAATACACTTGGACAATGCTCCCCCAGGGCTTTTGGGATAGCCCTCATTATTTTGCCCAAGACTTAGAAAAAGATCTGAGAGACTTACAGCTAGATAATGGAAGCATACTCCAGTATGTGAATGATATTCTTACACACAAGTAATCTTACCAGGGAAACTTCTGACCAAAATACTATAAAAGCATTGAGCTTTCTGGTAGAGTAGGGTTATAAAGTGTCAAAGAAAAAAGCCCAAATTACTCTTCAACAAGTTCAATATTTGGGGTACATTTTAACACCTAGAGCCTCACAAATATTCCCAGAGTGGGTACAAGCCATATGTGGCTTGGGACCTCCTCACAATAAGCAACAGCTTTGCACATTTCTGGGAATGGCTGTATTTTTCAGAATATAAATCCCAAATTTTGAACTCATAGCAAAACCCCTCTATAAGGCCACAAGGGGGTCAGAAAATGAGCCAATGGAATGGACCCCAGAAATGAAGAAAGTCTTTGCCAAGTTAAAATAGGCTGTCAGTCAGGCTCCTGCACACAGCATCCCAAACCTCACTAAGCCCTTTTTCTTGTATGTGGCAGAAAGGAAAAAAGGCATAGCAATATGAGTGCTTGCTCAAAAATTAGAAAATTAACCCAGACCTGTTGCCTAGTTTTCAAAAAAAATTAGATAGGGTTAGCCACCAGGTAGCCAAACTGCTTACAAGCAATAGCAGCTACTGCTATGTTAGTGGAAGAAGCCATTAAGATCACCTTGGGCCAGTCCCTAGAAGTGTTAACCCCACATCAGGTAAATCAGTCTTAGAAATAAAGGGACATGTCTGGATGACAGGGGAAAGGTTAAACAAATATTAGGCCATGCTCCTAGACAATCCAGATGTAGCCATTAAAACCTGTAACACTTTAAACCCAGCTTCATTTATGCCTACAGGCCCAGTGACATCACTCCTGTGAACAGTTCATTGCACATATATATGTAAGTCAGCCTGATTTAAAGGATTAACCTCTCCCAGATTCTGAAGATGACTGGTTCACAGATGGTAGTAGTTTTGTGTCAAGTGGGGAGCACTGAGCTGGGTATGCAATAGTAAACCATAATACTGTTATTAAGGCCCAGCTGTTGCTCCCAGGCAGGTCTGCACAAAAGGCTGAGATTATTCCTCTTACCCAAGCTCTGGTATTAAGAAAAGGGAAAAGCCTTAACATATATACAGATCCCAGGCATGCCTTTCTTGTGGTTCATTCTCATGCTGCAGTATGGAAAGAAAGAAGATTATTAACTGGGAGAAACTTCCATAAAACATGGGCCCAAAATTATTTAACTACTGGAAGTAATACATCTGCCAAAGGCAATAGCCACAATACATTGTAAGGGACATCAAAAGTATTTAATCCTTACAGCACAAGGGAACAGAAAAGCTGATAAGGAAGCCAAAGTACTGACCCCCCAGGGTGCAATCTCAGCAAATCCTAGCACTGCTCCCTTTTTGTGACTCCTTAATAAAACCAGAATATACATCACAGGAATAACAGTTAATAAAATAGGAAGGGGAACTGAAACAGGAATTTTGGTGGCATATGGGATTAAAAATATACTTCCCCAAGCAGCCCCATGGAAAATCATAAAATCCCTACATGGCTCTTTTCATGTTGTGAGTGATGCCACTTTGGCCATGGTAAACAGGGTCTTCATAGGGTCTAATTTAGTTAAACATGTCTGTCAGGCCTGTACACTGAGGGCAGTCAACAAACATGGACACAAAATGCTTCCTCTAATGGGGACAATCCAGAGAAGGGGAACTTACCCAGGGAAAACTGGCAATTGGACTTTACCCATATGCCAGTTTGTAGAGGGTACAAGTTTCTGCTAATGCCAATAGATACCTTTACTGTCTGGGATGAAACTTACCCTACCAGAACAGAGAGGGCTAACAAAGTTGTGAAGATTCTATTAAAAGAAATAATCCCCCAGTTTGGGTTACTCCAGAGTCTCCAAAGTGATAACGGCCCATCTTTTGTCTCCCAAATAACTCAGGGGTTGCTAGAGCTCTTGGAATAAAATACTATTTACATTAAGCAAGGAGACCACAATCTTCCAGAAAAGTGTAAAGAGCTAATAAAACTCTAAGACGAGCATTAGCTAAACTATGTCAGAAAACATCAGAAAGTTGGATTCATTTGTTGCCCATAGCCCTCTTAAGAGTCTGCAATTCCCCAAGAGCAAGAATTAATACGAGCCCATATAAAATGTTATATGGGAGGTTATTTTTAACTAATGACTCAAATAATGATCTAGAAAAAGCCAGTCTAATAAAATACTTAGTTAAACTGGAACAATTTTCAGCAAACATTGCAGAAGTCTGGGACTTAATGACTCCGCACACTGGGAACTAACCAGAAATACAAAATAAAGCCAGGAGATATGGTGCTAATTAAAACATGGAAAGAGGGGTCACCTGCTCAACAACTACAACCCAAATGGAAGGGACCATTTTCAGTAATATTGGCCATGTCCTCAGCAATTAAAGTTTTAGGGTTAGACAGTTGAATACATCTTTCTAGGATCAAGCCAGCAATACCTGAGGCCCTGAACCTGGAACCAGAAGCTCTCAGCAGCCACTATACTTGTGAACTGGTAGAAGACCTGAGGTATCCGTTTAAAAAACAACCAAGAAATAAGTAAATGCTTACCAACTTTCCTTGGTGTCTTTGTTGCATAGTTACCATAAGTTGGATAATAGTAGTCATTCTAGTTTTTCTTCAATGTGTTTTCTTCCAAACGGGTAGAATATGAACTATATTATGTCGATCTAACCACTCCCATAAAAATGATGATGAAGACTATCACCCCTTATGCAATTGTTTTTCAGCTATAAAGCCTAGAACTTTGACCCTTGGGAAAAATGGAATCCAAGCATCATGGCTAATGAATCTGGAATAAATACCAATAAACCTAATGTAGTTCTACAGGGACCTACCACTTGAATTTCCTGGCAGGAACAGGATACTCTTTCCTGTTTGAAAACCAAGTCTATTTGCAACTTTCAATAAAATGAGAAGGCCTGCACCTTGTAACAGTGGCTCTCAACACACATTGACCTATGCTTTCATGCCTGAAATTTATACCTATAATTTCCCTTCTGTTATTAATAATATGTAAAATTCAGCACTTCTCTGAGTGGCATTGGAGGCCAAAACCCTCCTGGGAACTAGTCTTATTAAAAAATGTTTCTAATTCGAAGGTCCGTTCCAAGATGGCCAAATAGGAACAGCTCGGGTCTGCAGCTTCCAGCGTGATCAATGCAGAAGATGGGTGATTTCTGCATTTTCAACTGAGGTACCTGATTCATCTCATTCAGACTGGTTGGACAGTGGGTGTAGCTCATGGAGGTTGAGCCAAAGCAGGGTGGGGCATCACCTCACCCAAGAAGCACAAGTGGTCAGGGGATTTCCCCTTCTTATCCAAGGGAAGCCATGGCAGATGGTACCTGGAAAAACGGGGCATTCCTGCCCAAATACTGCACTTTTCCAGTGATCTTAGCAAATGGCAAACCAGGGGATTGTATCCCATGCCTGACTTGGCAGGACCCACGTCCATGGAGCCTTGCTCACTGCTAGCACAGTAGTCTGAGATTGACCTGTGAGGTGGCAGCCTGGCTGGGGGAGGGCCGTCCGCCATTGCTGAGGCTTAAGTAGGTAAACAAAGTGCCTGGGGAAGCTCAAACTGGGTGGAGCCCACTGCAGCTCACCAAGGTCTGCTGCCTCTGTAGACTCCATCTCTGGGGGCAGGGCATAGCTGAACAAAAGGCAGCAGAAACTTCTGCGGACTTATATGTCCCAGTCTGACAGCTCTGAAGAAAGCAGTGGTTTTCCCAGTATGGTGTTTGAGCTCTGAGAATGGACAGACTGCCTCCTCAAGTGGGTCCCTGACCCCCATGTAGCCTAACTGGGAGACACTCCAAGTAGGGGCTGACTGACACCTAATACAGGTGTGTGCCCCTCTGGGACGAAGCTTCCAGAGGAAGGATCAGGCAGCGATATTTGCTATTCTGCAATATTTGCTGTTCTACAGCCTCCACTGGTGATACCCAGGCAAACAGGGTGTGGAGTGGACCTTCAGCAAACTCCAACAGACCTGCAGCTGACAGACCTGACAGTTAGAAGGAAAACTAACAAAGAGAAAGGAATAGCACCAACATCAGGAAAAAGGCTATCCACACCAAAACCCCATCTGTAGGTCAGCAACATCAAAGACCAAAGGTAGATAAAAACACAAAGATGGGGAGAAACCAGAGCAGAAAAGCTGAAAATTCTAAAAACCAGAGTGCCTCTTCTCCTGAAAAGGATCGCAGCTCCTCGACAGCAACAAAACAAAGCTGGATGGAGAATGATAAGTTAACAGAAGTAAGCTTCAGAAGGTCGATAATAACAAATGTCTCCAAGCTAAACTACGATGTTCGAACCCATTGCAAGAAAGTTAAAAACCTTGAAAAAAATTGAAACAAATGACTAACTAGAAGAAACAGTGTAGAGAAGACCTTAAATGACTGATGGAGCTGAAAACCATGGCATGAGCACTACGTGGTACATGTACAAGCTTCAATAGGTGATTCGAGCAAGTGGAAGACAAGGTATCAGTGATTGAAGATCAAATTAATGAAATAAAGTGAGAAGAGAAGTTTAGAGAAAAAAGAGTAAAAAGAAACGAACAAAGCCTCCAAGAAATATGGGACTATGTGAAAAGACCAAATCTACATTTGATTGGTGTACCTGAAAGTTATGGGGAGAATGGAACCAAGTTGGAAAACACTCTTCAGTATATTATCCAGGAGAACTTCCCCAACCTAGCAAGGCAGGCCAACATTCAAATTCAGGAAATACAGAGAACACCACTAAGATACTCCTTGAGAAGAGCAACCCCAAGACACCTAATTGTCAGATTCACCAACGTTGAAATGAAGGAAAAAATGTGAAGGGCAGCCAGGGAGAAATGTGGGGTTACCCACAAAGGGAAGCCCATCAGACTAACAGTGGATTTCTCAGCAGAAATTCTACAAGCCAGTAGAGTGGGGGCCAATATTAAAAATTCTTAAAGAAAAGAATTTTCAAACCAGAATTTCATATCCAGCCAAACTAAGCTTCATAAGTGTAGAAGAAATAAAATCCATTACAGACAAGCAAATGCTGAGAGATTTTCTCACCACCAGGCCTGCCTTACAGGAGCTCCTGAAGGAAACACTAAAGATGGAAAGGAAAACCAGTACCAGCCACTGCAAAAACATGCCAAATTGTAAAGAAAAATGCTAGGAAGAAACTGCATCAACTAAAGGGCAAAATAACCAGCTAACATCATAATAAAAGGATCAAATTAACACTTAACAATATTAACCTTAAATGTAAATGGGCTGAACACCATAATTAAAAGGCACAGACTGGCAAATTGGATAAAGAGTCAAGATCCATCGGTGTGCTGTATTCAGGAGACCCATCTCACGTGCAGAGACACACATAGGCTCAAAATAAAGGGATGGAGGAAGACCTACCAAGCAAATGGAAAGCAAAATAAAAAGCAGGGGTTGCAATCCTAGTCTCTGAAAAAAACAGACTTTAAACCAACAAACATCAAAAGAGACAAAGAAGGTCATTACATAATGGTAAAGGGATCAATTCAACAAGAAGAACTAACTATCCTAAATATATATGCACCCAATACAGGAGCACCCAGATTCATAAAGCATGTCCTCAGAGACCTAGAAAGAGACTCAGACTCCCATACAATAATAATGGGAGACTTTAACAACCCACTGTCAATATTAGACAGATCAATGAGACAGAAGGTTAACAAAGATATCCACGAACTGAACTCAGCTCTGCACCAAGCAGACCTGAAAGACATCTATAGAACTCTCCACCCCAAAGCAATAGAATATACATTCTTTTCAGCACCACATCGCATTTATTCTAAAATTGACCACAAAATTGGAAGTAAAGCACTCCTCAGCAAATAGAAGAGAAATCACAACAATCTGTATTTCAGACCACAGTGCAATCAAATTAGAACTCAGGATTAAGAAACTCACTCAAAACCGCACAACTACATGGGAACTGAACAACTTGCTCCTGAATGACTACTGGGTATATAACAAAATGAAGGCAGAAATAAAAATGTTCTTTGAAACCAATGAGAACAAAGACACAATGTACCAGAATCTCTGGGACACATTTAAAGCAGTGTGTAGAAGGAAATTTATAGCACTAAGTGCCCATAAGAGAAAGCAGGAAAGATCTAAAATCGACACCCTAACATCACAATTAAAAGAACTAGAGAAACAAGAGCAAACAAATTCAAAAGCTAGCAGAAGGCAAGAAATAATTAAGATCAGAGCAGAACTGAAGGAGATTAAAAAAAAACCTTCAAAAAATCAATGAGTCCAGGAGCAGCTTTTTTGAAAAGATCAACAAAATAGATAGACTGCTAGCAAGACTAATAAAGAAGAAAAGAGAGAAGAATCAAATAGATGCAATAAAAACTGACAAAGGGGATATTACCACTGATCCCACAGAAATACAAACTACCATCAGAGAATACTATAAACACCTCTATGCAAATAAACTAGAAAATCTAGAAGAAACTGATAAATTCCTGGACGCATACACCCTCCCAAGACTAAACCAGGAAGAAGATGAATCTCTGAACAGATCAATAACAGGCTCTGAAATTGAGGCAATAATTAACTGCCTACCAATAAAAAAAAAGTCCAGGACCAGACTGATTCACAGCTGAATTCTACCAGAGGTACAAAGAGGAGCTGGTACCATTCCTTCCGAAATTATTCCAATCAATAGAAAAAAAGGGAGTCCTCCCTAACTCATTTCATGAGGGCCAGCATCATCCTGATAACAAAGCCTAGCAGAGACACACACAAAAAAGAGAATTTTAGACCAATATCCTTGATGAATATCGATGCAAAAATCCTCAATAAAATACTGGCAAACAGAATCTAGCAGCACATCAAAAAGCTTATCCACCATAATCAAGTCGGTGTCATCCCTGGGATGCAAGACTGGTTCAAGATATACAAATCAATAAACGTAATCCATCACATAAACAGAACCAATGACAAAAACCACATGATTATCTCAATAGATGCAGAAAAGGCCTTCAACAAAATTCAACAGACCTTCATGTTAAAAACTGTCAGTAAACTAGGCATTGATGGAACATATCTCAAAATAATAAGAGCTATTTATGACAAACCCACAGCCAATATCATACTGAATGGGCAAAAACTGGAAGCATTCTCTTTGAAAACTGGCACAAGAGAGGGATGCTCTCTCTCACCACTCCTATTCAATATAGTGTTGGAAGTTCTGGCCAGAGCAAACAGGCAAGAGAAAGAAATAAAGTGTATTCAATTAGGAAAGGAGGAAGTCAAATTGTGACTGTTTGTAGATGACATGATTGTATATTCAGAAAACCCCATCATCTCAGCCCAAAATCTCCTTAAGCTGATAAGCAACTTCAGCAAAGTCTCAGGATACAAAATCAATGTGCAAAAATCACAAGCATTCCTATACACCAAAAACAGACAAACAGCCAAATCATGAGTGAACTCCCATTCACAATTGCTTCAAAGAGAATAAAATACCTAGGAATCCAACTTATAAGGGATGTGAAGGGCCTCTTCAAGGAGAACTACAAACCACTACTCAATGAAATAAAAGAGGATACAAACAAATGGAATAACATTCTTTGCTCATGGGTAGGAAGAATCAATATCGTGAAAATGGCCATACTGCCCAAGGTAATTTATAGATTCAGTGCCATCCCCATCAAGATATCAATGACTTTCTTCACAGAATTGGAAAAAACTACTTTAAAGTTCATAAGGAACCAAAAAAGAGCCTGCATTACCAAGACAATCCTAAGCCAAAAGAACAAAGCTGGAGGCATCACGCTACCTGACTTCAAACTATGCTCCAAGGCTACAGTAACCAAAACAGCATGGTACTGGAACCAATACAGAGATATAGACCAATGGAACAGAACAGAGGCCTCAGAAATAACACATCTATAACCATCTGATCTTTGACAAACCTGACAGAAACAAGAAATGGAGAAAGGATTTCCTATTTAATAAATGGTGCTGGGAAAACTGGCTAGCCATATGTAGAAAGCTGAAACTGGATCCCTTCCTTACACCTTATACAAAAATTAATTCAAGATGGATTAAAGACTTATATGTTAGACCTAAAACCATAAAAACCCTAAGAGAAAACCTAGGCAATACCATTCAGGACATAGGCATGGGCGAGGGATTCATGACTAAAACACCAAAAGCAATGGCAACAAAAGCCAAAATAGACAAATGGGATCTAAATAAACTACAGAGCTTCTGCACAGCAAAAGAAACTACCATTGGAGTGAACAGGCAACCTATGGAATGGGAGAAAATTTTTGCAATTTTCTTCTCTGACAAAGGGCTAATATCCAGAATCTACAAAGAACTTAATCAAATTTACAAGAAAAAACAAACAACCTCATCAAAAAGTGGGCAAAGTATCTGAACAGACACTTCTGAAAAGAAGACATTTATGCAGCCAACAGACACATGAAAAAATGCTCATCATCACTGGTCATCAGAGAAATGCAAATCAAAACCACAATGAGATACCATCTCACACCAGTTAGAATGGGCATCTTTAAAAAGTCAGGAAACAACGGATGCTGGAGATAAGCATCGCTAATCACTAGGATAAATGCGAATTAAAATTATAATGAGATATATCCTCACACATGTTAGAATGGCTTTCTACAGAAAAATGAAAGATAAACATGGCAAGGATACAGAGGAAAGAAAATTCTTGTACATTGTTGGTAGGAATGTAAATTAGTAAAATGATTATGGAAAACAGTATGGAGTTTTCTCAAAAAACTAAAAATAGAACTACCATATGATCCAGGAATCCCACTTCTGTGTGTATATCCAAAGGAATTGAAATCTGTAATTCGAAAGTGTTGCTGCACTTCTATGTGTATTACAGTATTATTCATAATAGCCAATATATAGATGCAACCTAAGTGTCCATCAGTGGATAAAATGAATAAAGAAAATGTGGTGTATATATACACAATGTAATACTTTTTGGCCTTTAAAAATTAAGGGAATTCTGTCATTTGTGATTGTGTGGATGAGCCTGGAGGCTAGCTAAGTAAAATAAGCTAGGCACAGAAAAACAAATACCACATAATCTCATTTATACGTGATTTCTGTAAAATTGAACTCATAAAAGTAGAGAGTGAAATGATATTTACCAGAGTCTGGAAGGGGAGTGATGGAGGGAATGAGGACTTCTTGGTCAAAGGGTACAAAGTTGCAGATAGACAGGAGGAATATGTTTTGAGATCTATTACACAGCAGGATGATCATAATCAATAATAATGTATACAGTCATGCATCACTTAATTACAGGGATTCTTTCTGAGAATTATGTCATTAGGTGATTTTGTCATTATGTGAACATCATAGAGTGTACTCACACAAATCTACTTGGTATAGCCTACTATGCACCTAGGCTATATAAAATAGTCTATTACTCCTAGGCTATAAAGCTGTACACATTGTGACTATACTGATTACTAGTAGGCAGTTGTAACATCATGATAAGTATTTGTGTATCTAAATATATCTAAACATAGAAAAGGTTAAGTTAAAATACTATAATATAATTTTATGAAGCCACCATCATACATGCACTTCATTGTTAACCAAAAAATCATTATGTGATATATGATTATATTTCAAAATAATTAACAGAGTACATTTCAAATGCCTCACCATAAAAATTAAATGAAGGGAGTGATAGAAATGTTAACTAGCCAGATTTAATCATTCTATGTTATATACACATATCAAAACATCATATTGTACTCAATACATGTATACAATTACGATTTGTCAACTAAACATAATATCAATGAGTAAAGTAAAAACACACAGGTCAAGGAAGAAATCAAAATAAAAATTAGAAAGTATTTCTTACTGAATGAAAATTAAAATACATCTCAAACTGTGTGGGATGCCACTAAATCAATATTTAGATAAAATTCATAGACTATTTCAGAAAGCAAGAAAAGACCGAAATCAATTATCTCAGCCTCCACCTTAAGAAACTAGAGGAAAAAAAAAAAAAAGAAAAAAAACCTAAAGTGAGCAAAAGGAAAGAAAATAATAAAGCAGATAAGAGAACAACCAACAAAATATTTTTTAAAAAATGGAGAAAATTGACAAAACTGAAATCTGGGTTTTTAAAAACTCAACAAAGTCAATCGATTAACTGATAACATGTGTTACATTACTGTTGCATTTGGCGTATGGCTTTTTTCCCTGAGCATAAAGTTGTTTAGATCCATCCAAGTTGCTACATGTATTAACAGCACTTTTCTTTTTATTGCTGAGTGGTACTCCCCTGTAGGGGTTTACCTTTATCTGTCAATTGACTTATGAGGGAAATTTGGGTCTTTGCCAATTTTTCTTGCCTGTGGTTGTCTAATTGCTCCAGCATCGTTTGTTGAAAAAGTTATGCTTCCTAATTTGAATTGGTTTTGTACTCTTGTGAAAAATCATTCCATTGATTCATGTGTATATGTCTCCACCAATAATATACAGTCTTGATTACCATACCAAACTCAATACTAGATAAAGTGATTATTCCCACTTTGTTTCTTTTTGAAATTGTTTAGCTATTGTAGACACTTTGCCTTTCTGTATAAATTTTATAATAAAGTTGTATATATCTACAAACAAAAATTTTGCTGGGATTTTGATAGAAATTATGTAAAATCTATAGATTAACTTCAGGAGATTCGGCATCTTGACTATATTGTCTTCCAATTCATGAACATTTTATATATATCAATTTATTTGGATCTTCTTTTATTTTCTTTATCAGAAATTTCTAATTTTCAACATACAGAGCCTGTATATGCTTTGTTAAAATTATACTTAATTCATTTTGAGAGTGACTGTAAATGGTGTCACATTTTAAATTTCCATTTCCATATATCAATTGCTAGAATATAAAAATTTGATTGGCTTTGGTGTGTTGATCTTGTACCCTGTGACATTGATACACTCACCTACTAGTTCTAAGAGTTTTGGGTATATTCTGTAGGATATTTATGTAAATAACCATGTCATTTGCAAGTTGTGACAGTTTTATTCTTTTCTTTCCAATATGTACGCCTTTTATTTCTTTTCCTTGACTTACTTCATTGGCTAGAATTTTCAGCACTATTTTGAATAGGGGTGGTTAATTAAGATATCTTTGTTTTATTCTAGAGCTTAGGGGAAAAGAATTAAGTCTTTCACCATTAATTTTAATGTTAGCTGTAAGTTTTTAAAAACGCTCTATCAAGGTAAGGAAGTTTCTCTCTAATCCTAGCTTGTTGAACAATTTTTTTCTTCATGAACAACTATTGGATTTTTTTCAAATGCATCTCTGCATCAATTAATATGATTATGGTTTTTTCTCTTGTTTAGCCTGCTGACATTGTAAATTACACTGATGGATTTTTTAATATTGAAAAAAAAACCTACTTGGTCGTGTTGTAAAATTATGTATAGACATAGCTAGATTCTGTTTTGTAATAATTGTTGGTAGTTTTTTGTGTAAGTCTGTGAGAGATATTTATCTGTAATTTTCTTCTTTTATACTTTCTTTGTGCAGTTATGGTACTAGAAAAACACTGGCCTCATAAAATGAATTGTACAGTAATCCTTCACTTTTTATTTTGTGTAAGAAATTGTGTAAAATTGGTGTTAATTTTTCTTTAAGTATTTGGTAGAATTTTCTGGTGGCATTATCTGTGCTTGGGGATTTTTTTAGAAGGGTTTTAACTCTAATTTAATTTTTAAATAGTTCTAGGACTATTTTAATTATTTATATCCTATTGGTTGGCTTTGGGTAGTTTGCGGTTTTTAAGTAATTGCTGTATTTCATTAAGTTGTCTAGTTATTGTTTCTAAAGTTGTAGTATTTTCTCTTTTTTTCTTTCTTTTAACTTTTATTTTAGGTTTAAGGGTACATGTGCAGGTTTGTTAGTATTTTCTTATTATCCATTGAAGGGCTACTGAATCTGTAGTAATATTCCTTGCTCTGTTCCTGAAATTGGTAATTAGTGTCATCTCTCTTTTTACTTTTGTCAGCCTTAATATAGGTTTATCCACTTCACTGAACTTTTCAAAGGACCATCTTTTATTTCGTTGATTTTCTCTACTGTTTTTCTATTTTTAATTTTATTGATATGTTTTTATTATGTCATTTCTTCTGCTTGCTTTGGGTTTATTTGGTTCTTTTTCTATTTTATTGACATGGGAGTTTAGATTATTTATTTTAGGCATTTCCCTTTTCTTTTTTTTTTTTTTTTGTCTTTCTTTTTGTTTTTGTTTTGTTTTGTTTTGTTTTTTTGAGATGGAGTGTCACTCTGCCACCAGGCTGGAGTGCAGTGGCATGATCTCAGCTACCTGCAACCTCCACCTCCCGGGTTCAAGCAATTCCCCTGCCTCAGCCTCCTGAGAGGCTGGGACTACAGGCGTGCACCACCACGCCCAGCTAATTTTTTTTTTTTTTTTTTTTTTTTTGGTATTTTAGTAGAGACGGAATTTCACCATGTTGGCCAGGATGATCTCGATCTCCTGACCTCGTGATCCACCTGCCTTGGCCTCCCAAAGTGCTGGGATTCCAGGCATGAGCCACCACACCCGGCCTCCCTTTTCTAATTTAAGTATTCATTGCTATAAATTTCTCTCAGTCCTGCTATAGCTGCATTCCATGGATTTTGATATGTTTTCATTTTAATTTAGGTTTTTGTACTTTTAAAAAATATTTCTTTGAGACTTACACATGAATTATTTAAAAGTACATTGTTTAATTTATAAATGTTTGGAGATTTTTCTATTATCTTTCTATTATTGATTTCTAGCTTGATTCTACTGTGAGCAGATAATGTACTCAAAATTATTTCAATTGTTTTATATCTACTGGCCCATTTTATTTTTATTAGTGTTCACATGGCATATTTTCTCATGACCATTCTTTTTTGTATTTTTTTAGTGTTAGATTCAGGAAGTACATGCGCATGTATGTTACTTGTGTACGTTGTGTGCTGGCTTACTTTCAATCATTACATTTGAAATGTTATTTGTAGACAGCATATTATTGGGCTTGTTTTATTTTTTAATCCATTCTGTCAACTTCTGCCTTTAATTGGCATATTTAGACCATTTGCTCTTGAAGTAATTTTTGTTAGTTAAGGCTTAAGTCTACCATTTTATTATTTGTTGTTTGTTCTATTTCTCATTCTTCTGTTTTCCTTTTCTTGTCATTCTGATAATTTCTTGAATATTTTTAGAATTCCATTTTTATTTACTTATACTATCTTTAATATCCTTCTTTTTATAGTTTTAATTCATATATATATATATCTCCATACACATGTGGGTCAAAGAAAAGGGGAAAAGGGTCGAACTCTGTAAAATATTTGAAGAGATTTATTCTGAGCCAAATATGAGTGACCATGGCCCCTGACACAGCCCTCAGGAGGTCCTGAGAACATGTGCCCAATGTGGTTGGGGTGCAGCTTGGTTTTATACATTTTACAGAGGCATGAGACCTCAATCAAATACATTTAAGAAATATATTGGTTTGGTCCCAAAAGGTGGAACAACTCAAAGTGGGGGCTTCCAGGCTATAGGTGAATTTAAACATTTTCTGATTGACAATTAGTTGAATTTATCTAAAGACCCGGGATAGATAGAAAGGGAACGTTCAGGTTAAGATAAAGATTGTGGAGACCAGAGTTCTTTAAAATCTTATAGTGGCTGCCCTTAGAGGCAATAGGTAATAAAGGTTTCCTATCCAGATCTTAGTTAATCTCTTTAGGTTTAGGAGGGTCTGGAAGAAAAAGATCCAGCTATGTTAATAGAGATGCTTTACAGATGCAAATTTTCCCCTACAAAGAACAGCTTTGCAGGGCCATTTCAAAATGTGGCAAAGAAACATGTTTGGATATAAAATATTTTTATTTTCTTCTTTGTCTTCTAATGTTATGCCAGAGTCAGTTTGGAAAGTAAATCATGATATATAAGGTTAAATAAAACCCATCTGATTAGAATTTATTATTTGTAGGGCATGGCTCCCCAAATCCCTTAGGTAGAAATTAGATAAAAATATAAGAGTTTAGTATTCATGTGTTAGTGTGTGTGTTTATGCAACTTATCACAGTCTACTGTGATACTACAAACTACTACCAACATTAAACAGCTTCAAATTAAGTATTGAAACCCTACTTCAACTTACCTCCCTTTACCCTGCCCGCTTTTTAAATGTAGTTGTCTTGGACATATTTCTTCTACACACGTTGACCACCATATCAGATGGTACTATAATTTTTGCTTCAACCTGTCAAACATGATTCAGAAACCACATGAAAAAAGACCTATTATATTTTTATCCCTATCTTTACTCAATTCTATATTCTTATTTTCTTTTGGAGATTCCAAGGCTTCTGCTTCTATTGTTTTTTTTTTTTTTCCTGTTAAGTAACTTTCTGTAGCTATTCTTTAGGGGTAGGTTTACTTATGACAAATTATTTTAATCTTTTTACCTGAGAAACTCTATTTTCCATTCATTCTTGGAGGATATTTTGCTGAATATAAAACTTTGAGTTAACAGTTCTTTAATTCCAGTACTTGAAAATGCTGTGCCACTTCCTTCTGGCCTATATGATTTCAGTTGAGAGATTCAGTTTTTTATATTGTTATTCTTCTATGCATAATTTTTCTCTGTATTCAATTTTTTTTCTTTAGTTTTTAAAAGTCTGATTATGATGTGTCTTGGTGTGGATTTCTTTGGGTTAATCTTGTTTAGTTTACATTGAGCATCTTGAATCTATATGTTCATGTCTTTTGTTAAATTTCAAGTACTCTTTTAAACCCACACTTATTTTCCCATCTTTCTAAAACTCCGATGATATAAATGTCAAATTTATCATTCTCTCCCAGGTTTTTGAGACTCTCACTTATTCTTTTCAGTCTACTTTTTCTTTGTTGTTTCAGTTAGGTAAACCCTCTTGAACTATCCTCTAGTTCACTGATTCTACACTGTTATATCCACTCTGGCATTGAATTTAGGCAGCAAATTTTCTATTTTTGTAACTTTAATTTTCAGTCTATAATTTACATTTAATTCTTTTTATCACATTGTAATTTTTTACTTCTTTTATTTTTTCATTTATTTCAAGAGAATTTGAAATTTCTGATAAAAGCATCTTTGTGATACCTGTTTTAAAATCATTGCAGATCATTTCAATTCCTGTGTCATGTCAGTTTTGGCATCTGGTGAATGTCTTTTTTAATTCATTTTGTGATTTTAAGTTTTGACCTCCTATATTCCTGGTATGATGAGTAATTTTCTATTTTATCTGTATATTTTGGATTAGTCAATTGATTTTTATTAAGTTGCAAAGGCAACTCAATGCAACTTAATGAAGAAAGGATTGTCTTTTCAATAAAGATCACTGAAACTACTGGACATCTGTATGCAAACAGATAAATGAAAGTCCTCTCATAATTTACACTTCATAACTAATTAACTCAAAGTATATTATAAATCTAAATGTAACACTGGAAAGTACAAAACTTCTAAAAGTATATATGAGAGAAAAACCTTTTGGCCTTGCATTAAGCAAATATTCCTTAGAAATGACACCAAAAGAATGACCCATAAGAAAAAATGATAAATTAGACTTTATCAAACTTTTCAAAAGAAAAACAATATATTTCTTCTCTGTGAAATACATGGTTAATAGAATAAGAAGCTAAGCCATAGACTTCAGTGAAATCATTGAAAATCACACATCTGAAAAATATGGGGGAGGAGCCAAGATGGCCAAATAGGAACAGCTCCAGTCTACAGCTCCCAGCATGAGCGAAGCAGAAGACGGGTGATTTCTGCATTTCCATCTGAGGCACCAGGTTCATCTCACTAGGGAGTGCCAGACAGTGGGTGCAGGTCAGTGGGTGCGCGCACTGTGCGTGAGCTGAACCACAACTGCGCACACTGTGCACGAGCTGAACCAGGGCGAGGCATTGCCTCACTCGGGAAACACAAGGGGACAAGGAGTTCCCTTTCCTAGTCAAAGAAAGTGGTGACAGATGGCACTTGGAAAATCGGGTCACTCCCACCCAAATACTGTGCTTTTCCGATGGGCTTAAAAAATGGCGCACCAGGATATTATATCCCAACCTGGCTTGGAGTGTCCTATGCCCACGGAGTCTCGCTGATTGCTAGCACAGCAGTCTGAGATCAAACTGCAAGGCGGCAGCGAGGCTGGGGGAGGGGTGCCTGCCATTGCCCAGGCTTGCTTAGGTAAACAAAGCAGCCAGGAAGCTTGAACTGGGTGGAGCCCACCACAGCTCAAGGAGGCCTGCCTGCCTCTGTAGGCTCCACCTCTGGGGGCAGTGCACAGACAAACAAAAAGACAGCAGTAACCTCTGCAGACTTAAATGTCCCTGTCTGACAGCTTTGAAAACAGCAGTGGTTCTCCCAACACGCAGCTGGAGATCTGAGAACGGGCAGACTGCCTCCTCAAGTTGGGTCCCTGACCCCTGACCCCTGAGCAGCCTAACTGGGAGGCACCCCCCAGCAGGGACAGACTGACACCTCACAAGGCCGGGTACTCCAACAGACCTGCAGCTGAGGGTCCTGCCTGTTAGAAGGAAAACTAACAAACAGAAAGGACATCCACACCAAAAACCCATCTGTACATCACCGTCATCAAAGACCAAAAGTAGACAAAACCACAAAGATGGGGAAAAAACAGAGCAGAAAAACTGGAAACTCTAAAAAGCAGAGCGCCTCTCCTCCTCCAAAGGAACGCAGTTCCTCACCAGCAACGGAACAAAGCTGGATAGAGAATGACTTTGACGAGCTGAGAGAAGAAGGCTTCAGACGATCAAATTACTTCGAGCTACGGGAGGACATTCAAACCAAAGGCAAAGAAGTTGAAAACTTTGAAAAAAATTTAGAAGAATGTATAACTAGAATAACCAATACAGAGAAGTGCTTAAAGGAGCTGATGGAGCTGAAAACCAAGGCTCGAGAACTACGTGAAGAACGCAGAAGCCTCAGGAGCTGATGCGATCAACTGGAAGAAAGAGTATCAGCGATGGAAGATGAAATGAATGAAATGAAGCAAGAAGGGAAGTTTAGAGAAAAAAGAATAAAAAGAAATGAGCAAAGCCTCCAAGAAATATGGGACTATGTGAAAAGACCAAATCTACGTCTGATTGGTGTATCTGAAAGTGACGGGGAGAATGGAACCAAGTTGGAAAACACTCTGCAGGATATTATCCAGGAGAACTTCCCCAATCTAGCAAGTCAGGCCAACATTCAGATTCAGGAAATACAGAGAACACCACAAAGATACTCCTCGAGAAGAGCAATTCCAAGACACATAATTGTCAGATTCACCAAAGCTGAAATGAAGGAAAAAATGTTAAGGGCAGCCAGAGAGAAAGGTCGGGTTACCCTCAAAGGGGAGCCCATCAGACTAAAAGCAGATCTCTCAGCAGAAACTCTACAAGCAAGAAGAGAGTGGCAGCCAATATTCAACATTCTTAAAGAAAAGAATTTTCAACCCAGAATTTCATATCCAGCCAAACTAAGCTTCATAAGTGAAGGAGAAATAAAATCCTTTACAGACAAGCAAATGCTGAGAGATTTTGTCACCACCAGGCCTGCCCTAAAAGAGCTCCTGAAGGAAGCGCTAAACATGGAAAGGAACAACCGGTACCAGCTGCTGCAAAATCATGCCAAAATGTAAAGACCATCGAGACTAGGAAGAAACTGCATCAACTAACGAGCAAAATAACCAGCTAATATCATAATGACAGGATCAAATTCACACATAACAATATTAACTTTAAATGTAAATGGACTAAATGCTCCAATTAAAAGACACAGACTGGCAAATTGGATAAAGAGTCAAGACCCATCAGTGTGTTGTGTTCAGGAAACCCACCTCATGGGCAGAGACACAAATAGGCTCAAAATAAAAGGATGGAGGAAGATCTACCAAGCAAATGGAAAACAAAAAAAGTCAGGGGTTGCAATCCTGGTCTCTGAATAAAACAGACTTTAAACCAACAAAGATCAAAAGAGACAAAGAAGGCCATTACTTAATGGTAAAGGGATCAATTCAACAAGAGCTAACTATCTTAAATATATATGCACCCAATACAGGAGCACCCAGATTCATAAAGCAAGTCCTGAGTGACCTACAAAGAGACTTAGACTCCCACACATTAATAAAGGGAGATTTTAACACCCAACTGTCAACATTAGACAGATCAACGAGACAGAAAGTCAACAAAGATACCCAGGAATTGAACTCAGCTCTTCACCAAGCAGACCTAATAGACATCCACAGAACTCTCCACCCCAAATCAACAGAATATACATTCTTCTCAGCACCACACAACACCTATTCCAAAATTGACCACATACTTGGAAGTAAAGCTCTCCTCAGCAAATGTAAAAGAAAAAAATTTTAACAAATTATCTCTCAGATCACACTGCAGTCAAACTAGAACTCAGGATTAAGAAACTCACTCAAAACCACTCAACTACGTGGAAACTGAACAACCTGCTCCTGAATGACTACTGGGTACATAATGAAATGAAGGCAGAAATAAAGATGTTCTTTGAAACCAATGAGAACAAAGACACAACATACCAGAATCTCTGGGACACATACAAAGCAGTGTGTAGAGGGAAATTTATAGCACTAAATGCCCACAAGAGAAAGCAGGAAAGATCCAAAATTGACACCCTAACATCACAATTAAAAGAACTAGAAAAGCAAGAGCAAACACATTCAAAAGCTAGCAGAAGGCAAGAAATAACTAAAATCAGAGCAGAACTGAAGGAAATAGAGACACAAAAAACCCTTCAAAAAATTAACGAATCCAGGAGCTGGGTTTTTGAAAGGATCAGTAAAATTGATAGACCGCTAGCAAGACTAATAAAGAAAAAAAGAGAGAAGAACCAAATAGACACAATAAAAAATGATAAAGGGGATATCACCACCGATCCCACAGAAACACAAACTACCATCAGAGAACACTACAAACACATCTACGCAAATAAACTAGAAAATCTAGAAGAAATGGATAAATTCCTCCACACATACACTCTCCCAAGACTAAACCAAGAAGAAGTTGAATCTCTGAATAGACCAATAACAGGAGCTGAAATTGTGGCAAAAATCAATAGCTTACCAACGAAAAAGAGTCCAGGACCAGATGGATTCACAGCCGAATTCTACCAGAGGTCCAAAGAGGAACTGGTACCAATCCTTCTGAAACTATTCCAATCAATAGAAAAAGAGGGAATCCTCCCTAACTCATTTTATGAGGCCAGCATCATCCTGATACCAAAGCCGGGCAGAGACACAACCAAAAAAGAGAATTTTAGACCAATATCCTTGATGAACATTGATGCAAAAATCCTCAATAAAATACTGGCAAAATGAATCCAGCAGCACATCAAAAAGCTTATCCATCATGATCAAGTGGGCTTCATCCCTGGGATGCAAGGCTGGTTCAATATACGCAAATCAATAAATGTAATCCAGCATATAAACAGAGCCAAAGACAAAAACCACATGATTATCTCAATAGATGCAGAAAAGGCCTTCAACAAAATTCAACAACCCTTCACGTTAAAAACTCTCAATAAATTAGTTATTGATGGGACATATCTCAAAATAATAAGAGCTATCTATGACAAACCCACAGCCAATATCATACTGAATGGGCAAAAACTGGAAGCATTCCCTTTGAAAACTGGCACAAGACAGGGATGCCCTCTCTCACCACTCCTATTCAACATAGTATTGGAAGTTCTGGCCAGGGCAATTAGGCAGGAGAGGGAAATAAAGGGTATTCAACTAGGAAAAGAGGAAGTCAAATTGTCCCTCTTTGCAGACGACATGATTATATATCTAGAAAACCCCATTGTCTCAGCCCAAAATCTCCTTAAGCTGATAAGCAACTTCAGCAAAGTCTCAGGATACAAAATCAACGTACAAAAATCACAAGCATTCTTATACAGCAACAACAGACAAACAGAGAGCCAAATCATGAGTGAACTCCCATTCACAATTGCTTCAAAGAGAATAAAATACCTAGGAATCCAACTTACATGGGATGTGAAGGACCTGTTCAAGGAGAACTACAAACCACTGCTCAAGGAAATAAAAGAGGATACAAACAAATGGAAGAACATTCCATGCTCATGGGTGGGAAGAATCAATATCATGAAAATGGCCAAATCGCCCAAGGTAATTTACAGATTCAATGCCATCCCCATCAAGCTACCAATGACTTTCTTCACAGAATTGGAAAAAACTACTTTAAAGTTCATATGGAACCAAAAAAGAGCCCGCATCACCAAGTCAATCCTGAGCCAAAAGAACAAAGCTGGAGGCATCATGCTACCTGACTTCAAACTATACTCCAAGGCTACAGTAACCAAAACAGCATGGTACTGTTACCAAAACAGAGATATAGATCAATGGAACAGAACAGAGCCCTTGGAAATAATGCCACATATCTACAACTATCTGATCTTTAACAAACCTGAGAAAAACAAGCAATGGGGAAATGATTCCCTATTTAATAAATGGTGCTGGGAAAACTGGCTAGCCATATGTAGAAAGCTGAAACTGGATCCCTTCCTTACACCTTATACAAAAATCAATTCAAGATGGATTAAAGACTTAAACGTTAGACCTAAAACCATAAAAACCCTAGAAGAAAACCTAGGCATTACCATTCAGGACATAGGCATGGGCAAGGACTTCATGTCTGAAACACCAAAAGCAATGGCAACAAAAGCCAAAATTGACAAATGGGATCTAGTTAAACTAAAGAGCTTCTGCACAGCAAAAGAAACTACCATCAGAGTGAACAGGCAACCTACAAATTGGGAAAAAATTTTCGCAACCTACTCATCTGACAAAGAGCTAATATCCAGAATCTACAATGAACTCAAACAAACTTACAAGAAAAAAACCAACAACCCCATCAAAAAGTGGGCGAAGGACATGAACAGACACTTCTCAAAAGAAGACATTTATGCAGCCAAAAAACACATGAAAAAATGCTCACCATCACTGGCCATCAGAGAAATGCAAATCAAAACCACTATGAGATACCATCTCACACCAGTTAGAATGGCAATCATTAAAAAGTCAGGAAACAACAGGTGCTGGAGAGGATGTGGAGAAATAGGAACACTTTTACACTGTTGGTGGGACTATAAACTAGTTCAACCATTGTGGAAGTCAGTGTGGCGATTCCTCAGGGATCTAGAACTAGAAATACCATTTGACCCAGCCATCCCATTACTGGGTATATACCCAAAGGACTATAAATCATGCTGCTATAAAGACACATGCACACGTATGTTTATTGCGGCATTATTCACAACAGCAAAGACTTGGAACCAACCCAAATATCCAACAATGATAGACTGGATTAAGAAAATGTGGCACATATACACCATGGAATACTATGCAGCCATAAAAAATGATGAGTTCATGTCCTTTGTAGGGACATGGATGAAACTGGAAACCATCATTCTCAGTAAACTATCGCAAGAACAAAAAACCAAACACCGCATATTCTCACTCATAGGTGGGAATTGAACAATGAGATCACATGGACACAGGAAGGGGAATATCACACTCTGGGGACTGTGGTGGGGAGGGGGGAGGGGGGAGGGATAGCATTGGGAGATATACCTAATGCTAGATGACGAGTTAGTGGGTGCAGCGCACCAGCATGGCACATGTATACATATGTAACTAATCTGCACATTGTGTACATGTACCGTAAAACTTAAAAGTATACTAATAATAAATAAATTAAAAAAAAGAAAATCACACATGTGTCAAAAAAGCCTTTTATTCAGCATACGTAAACAACTGTTGAAATTCAGTTATAAGGAAACAAACTCCTTTTGAAAGCAGGCAAAAGTCTTGAATAGTTAACCAAAAATTATACAGGTATCAAAGATGCACATAAAAATATGCTCAATATATTAGTCATCAGTAAAGTGCAAATTAAAATGATGATGAGATACTACTAAACACATATTAAAACTCAAAATTGAAACTTAAATTTTGTAACTAAATTAAAAAATTTTAACATTAAAATAACTGACAAACGTGGTGCTGTTGAGAATGTGGCATAACTGGGATTATTGTTGGTTATACAAAATGGTATAACAATCTTGGAAAAAGAGTTTTAGTTTCATATAAGATTAAACATCCACTTACAATATAATACAGCAATCACTCTCTTAGATTATTGCCCAGATAACTAAAAACTATGTAAGTACAAAAAAAAAAACCTGTTTAAAATGTTACAGCAGCTGTATTCCTAATTGCCAAAAGCTGGAAGCAACTAAATGTCTATCAGCTGTTGAATGAATAAACAAACTACGGAACATTTATACAATGTGTAATGCTACTCAGTAATAAATGTGAATTGATACATGCAACATGATGAATATTAGAAGAAAAAGGTAAGACTCAAAAAGCTACATACTATTTGATGACATATTATATGCCTGTCTTAGTTTATTCCTGCTGTTATAACAAAATATCTGAAACCAGGTAATTTATATAGAACTTAAAATTATTTCTCATAATTCTAGAGGCTAGAAGTTCAAGATGAAGGTGTTGGCAGGTTTGGTCTCTGTTGAGAGCTTGAGCTCTGCTTGCAAGATTGTACTATGCTGCATTCTTCAGAGGGGAATGATACTATATCCTCATATGACAAAAGGAACAGAAGGGGAATAAAAAGACTGAGCTAGTTCCTTCCAGTGCTTTTATACAGCACTAATTATAACCATGAGAGCGGAGTCCTTATGGCCAAATAACCCCCTAAGGCCTCACCTCTTAATACTGTTACACTGGGGGATCAAGTATCAACATGAATTTTGGAGAGGATACAAACATCCAAACTATAGCATTCTGCTCCTGGCCAGCCCAAATTCATGTCCTTCTCACATGTAAAATACATTCATTGTATCTTAATAGCCCAAAACATCTTAATTCATTCCAGTATCATCTTTAAAGTCTAAGTCAAGAGTCTCATCTAGATTAAATATGGGTGAGATTCAAGGTATCATTCATCCTGAGGAAAATTACCCCTCCAGCTGTGAAATCAAACAAGTTGTGTGTTCTGAACTACAATGGTAGGACCAGCATAGGATAGACATTCCCATTCCAAAAGGGAGAAATAGACAAGAAGAAAAGGGTAACATGTCCCAGGTAAGTCCAAAACCCAACAAGGCACATAACATTAAATCTTGGGGCTTGAGAATAACCCTTTCTGAGTCTATATTCTGCATTCCAGATACACTAGGGTAGGGTTTGGGCCTCTAAGGCTCCAGACAACCCTGACCCCATGACTTTGCTGTGGATAACCCACAAAGCAGCTCTCAAGGTTTGGAGTCAGGTACTTTCAGCTCTCCTAGGTTGATATTTCATGCTGGAGGCTCTCTATTTCTGGGGTCTTGGAGGCAGCCTTACCCTCACAGCTCTGCTTGGAATTGCCCTAGTGGGGGATCTCTTCATTAGCCTCAATTCCACACCTCTTGGCATTCCTCTAAGTGGAGACTCTCTGCAATGGTCCCACCCACATGGTAGACAAGGTATTGCCCTAATGGATGCTCTCTGAGGTGGCCTCACCCCTGTGGCACTTCTCTGCTTGGGCCCTGAGGTTTTCTCCTAAGAATCCTTTGAAATCTAGGTGAAGGTAGCCATGCCTCCACAGCTCTTGCACACTGCATGCCTGCAAAGATGACACCACATAGACATTGCCAAGATTTACTACTTGTACCTTTTGAAGGGGTGGCCAGAGCCACACCTGAGTCCTCTTGAACCACATTTGGGGTAGCCAAGGAGTGCTGTGCCCAAATGCAAGGAGCAGAAACTTGAGATGGCACTGGGTAATGAGCCCCATGGTTCTACAAGTCATTTGGGTCCTTTCTTTGAACCTGTTATATCCTCAAGGCCTTGGCACTCGGGGCCTGTGATGGGCATGGTAGCCTTGAAGATCTCTAAAATGTTGTCAGTGTCATTCTTTCATTCTTGATAAATAGCATCCAACTTCCTTATGTCCATACTAACCTCCTTATCAAATATTTGCTTGGCCACACCCTAGGTATTCTCTCCCAAATATGCTTTTTATTCTTTAAATGGCTAGGCTGAAAATTTTATAAAATCTTCAAGTTCTACTTCCCTTTTGATTATAAATTTATTTTTATTTATCTATTCATTCATTTATTTTGTTTGTTTGTTTGTTTTGAGATAAAGTCTCACTCTGTCACCCAGGCTGGAGTGCAGTGGCATGATCTCAGCTCACTGAAACCTCCACCTCCCTGGTTCAAGCGATTCTCCTGCCTCAGCTCCCCTGAGTAGCTGGGACTACAGGCACATGCCACCACACACAGTTAATTTTTGTATTTTTAGTAGAGACAGGGTTTCACCATATTGGCCAGGCTGGTCTTAAACTCCTGACCTCAGGTGATCCACCCAACTTGGCCTCCCAAGGTGCTGGGATTATAGGCATGAGCCACCTTGCCTGGCCCCATTCATTCATTTATTAAGACAGGGTCTTACTCTGTCACCCAGGGTGGAATTCAGTGGCATGATTATAGCTTGCTGCAGCTTTGAACTCCTAGACTAAAATGATCCTTCTGCCTAATGCTCCTGCATGGCTAGGACTACAGGCACATACCACCATGACTGGCTAACTTTAAAAAATTTGTAGAGATGGAGTCTCACCATGTTGCCCAGGCTGGTCTTGAACTTCTGGCCTCAAGTGTTTCTTCTGGCTTGGTCTCAAAAAACACTGGGATTACAAGCATAAGACATCTTGCTCAGCCAATTTCATTTTTAATTTCTCTTTTCTCACATTCTACTATAAGCAGTCAAAAGAAGCCATGCCACACCTCAAACAATCTGCTTGGAGATTTCTTCCACCAAATATCCTAGTTTATCACTCTTAAATTCTGCTTTCCACAAAGTGCTAAGATATGGAAATAATTCAGACAAGTTATTTGCCACTTTATCATAAAGGTGGTCTTTTTCCAATAAAATTTTCAATATTTTCCAATAAGATATTCCTATTTTCTGTCCAAGACCTTTACTTTCCATATTTCTGCCAACATTTTTATCACAACCACTTAGATAATCTCTAAGAAGATTCAGGCTCTGTCTACAGCTATCCTCTTTTGAGCCTTCAACGGAATCACCCTTAATCCTCCATTGACATCAATCCAGGCTTTTTCTAGCATTATCTTTAAATTCCTCCAGCCTCTAACCATTAACCAGTTCTAAAGCCACTTCCACATATTCAGATATTTGTTACAGAAATACATGAGTCATTAGTACCCATTTCTGGCTCAGTCAGTTCAGGCTGCTATAATAAAATACCACAGACTAATTTATTAATAATAGAAGTGTATTTCTTACAAATCTGGAGGCTGGGTATCCAAGATCAAGGCACCAGCAGATTCAGTGCCTGGTGAAGGCTACTCTCTACGTCCAAGATGACATCTCGTTGTTGAATCCCCCAGAAGTAATGAATGTCATGTACTCACATAGCAGAAGGGGAATAAAAGGCCTACTTAGTTGCCCACAGCCTTTTCATAAGGCACTAATCCAACCCACAAAAGCAGAGCCATCGTGGCCTAATCACTTCCTACAGGCATCACCTCTTAATACTGTTTCATTGGAGATTATGTTTCAACATAAATTTTGGTGGGGACACAAACATTCAAATGATAGAAATGCCATTATGGAAAAGGAAAAATTATAAGTGGATGCCAGTGGATGAGGGTTCAGGAAGGGTTGGACTACAAGGATACAGCACAATGAACTTTTGGGGGATGATGGAATTATTTCATATTTTGATCGTGGTTGTGATTACACCTGTTTGCATTTGTCAACACTCATAGAATTATACAACAAAAAGTATGTTTACCATATGTAAAGAGAAAAAATGAATAAACTACCAACAAATGTTTATCATTTATTTAATAAGAAATATTGTAATTTGAATAAAAACACTAAAAACGTATCAAGGAAACTTAGTGGTGATCTTCATTTGTATCCAAAGTCCAATAAAATGGAAAAAATTATTTCTGTCATTTATGAGCTAATTGGAAATTTGAACACTGGATGTAGAGAATATAATTAGTATGTTGGGTATGATTGTGGTATTGTGGTTTGTTAAAATAATACCATTGGGAGCTATATTTCTTAATGTATTGAATACTTATGAATGAAATGTGATGTGTAGAATTTTCTTCAAAATAAATATAAGAAAAAGAAAAGTGAATGGGTGTACTGATAAAAGTAAATATTGATTATGTTGTTTTTGCTGAGTGATTCTTGAACTTGATAGTGAATACACTGTGATTTATCATACAATTCTGTCTATTTTTTTAAATGCGAGATGGTTTGGATATTTGTCCCCTCAATTTCTCATGTTGAAATGTAATCTCCAGTGTTAGAAGTGGGGCCTGGTGGGAGGTGTTATGGTCATGGAGGCAGATTCCTTATGAATGTTTGGGTGCTGTTCTCACAAAAATGAGTGAGTTCTTGCTGTGAGTTCATGTGAGATACGACAGTTTAAAAGTGTGTGGCACCTCCTATATCTGTCTCTTGCTCCCACTCTCACTATGTGACATGCTGTTTCTACTTTACCTCCCACCATAAGTAAAGGCTCCCTGAGGCCTAACCCAAAGCCAAAAGGGTGCTGGCACCACACTTCTTGTACAGCTCTGTGCAACCATGAGCCAATTAAATCTCTTTTCTTTATCAATTACCCAGTCTCAGGAATTCCTTTAGAGCAAAAGAAACACATTAACACACAAAATTGTTACCAGGAGTGGGGTTTTACTATAAAGATGCCTGAAAATGTGGAAAAGACTTTGGAACTGGGTAATGGGCAGAGGTTGGAAGAGTTTGGAGGGTTCGGAAGAAGACAGGAAAATGAAGTAAAGTTTGGAATTTCTTAGAGACTGGTTAAATAGTTGTGACCAAAATGCCCTTAGAGATATGGACAGTAAAGTACAGGCTAAAGAGGTCTCAGATGGAAATGAGAAAGTTATTGGAAACTAGAGTAAAAGTAACCCTTGTTACATGTTAGCAAAGAACTCAATGCATTGTGTTCATGCCCTGGGGAACTGTGGAAGTTTGAACTTAAGATTGTCGACCTAGGGTACCTGGTGCAATAAATTTCTTTCTTTCTTTCTTTTTTCATCATCACATCCTAGATTTATTACAACTGACCTGCAGGCAAAAGGACAGAACTACTACATAAACACTTTGATTCCATGTATACAACTTAAATAGAGGAGGAACTCAAACAAGAATACAGGATAAAATATTCCAAAGCTCCAAGAAGCAGTTATGTTACTGAGCTCCATTTTTTACAGACAAATAAGGAAATATCCCTGCACAT
Organism: Pan paniscus; assembly: GCF_029289425.2. Classification (NCBI taxonomy): domain Eukaryota; kingdom Metazoa; phylum Chordata; class Mammalia; order Primates; family Hominidae; genus Pan; species Pan paniscus. The sequence continues at coordinate 73,200,259 of NC_073272.2, forward strand.
TATCTTTTTGATAATTTTTATACATTTTTCTCTGGTACAAGAGAAAAATAACCAGAGCTAACAATGTACAGTTCTTACACTATTTTCACAGTTTGTGAACACTATTCACCCTTTTGTTTTAATAAAGATACATTGCAATAAACTCCTTGCCCTTAAGTTTATAGTTTATAATAATCTATGATTAATACATGAAAATTTCCTTTTTATGTGGTCATCCACACAATAGAATGGTCAGATTCGCTCCTGGACAGTCAGAATTGCTTTTATCTCCATTTGCATAATGGCAAAGTGACCCTATGCTGAGCCAGATGGGAAGCTGACAGCAGAGAAACAGATTCCTCTTGAGTCCCCGGGAACAATGGAGGATGACAGCTTACTGTGGTCAAAGGGAGACATAAAGCAATGTCTCCTTTCAGAACAGTGGGAAGTCTAAAGTTTAGGATGCCATGGGGGAGAAGATAAGGAAATAAGGCAAGTAGATCAAAGAGATAATCACTTTTGAATTCTGCAATTTACAGGGATGTGATTTTAAACAGCACCATTCTTCCTTTATTGTTTGATAGTATTTATGACTGTCACTCTAAGAGGAGACACAGCAATACCTGCCATGATTTGGTTCTGTAATGGCATCACCTGCATATCAGACCATGGCTGTTTTATATTCCAGTGTGCTTGAACCATTCACGGTGCTGCTTCACTGTCATACAAAGCCTTAAGGTTCAGTGCCAGGGAGGCCCGAGCAAAATCTAATGAGAACCTGGCTAATGAGTAAGTTAAGAAGCGCAAGATACTTAAATGGTCTCTTGTAACAGTGCTGAGGGTTTTGTTTTGCTTTTTGTATTTTTTCCAGTAGGCTTCCAATGCCAAGAAATGGTGGTGTACTACAGGAGGTTCTAGCTGGTGATGAACGTAAAGGCTGCCATTTCAGATCCTCATCTGGTCCAATGTGTCTCTAGAAAAGATGCCTCTTTATCACCTACCACATCGGCTGGGCCCCACTATTCTTAGCCTTTTAAACACTAGCGCATATGAGAGATTTGGGGCTAAAAATCCTTGGTAAGAAACATCCCTGGTAATTATAAAGGTTTTTTGATATAAAAAAAGGCAAAATATTGGATTAAGCAAAAGTCACATAGCGACAACAGACCACAGGGGAAGGGAAAGAGATTCGGAAACTGAAGACCTGGACCAGTGATGGCAAGAAGGAAACAACTGAGATTTGGTCTTTTGCTGCCTACCAGAAATCTTTATCTAATCAATCAAGGCACATTGCTACTAGCTACTTCTCCCTGTTAGTGAGTTAGGATGGCTAAAGTATCAGGCTTAAGACCAAAGGGAAATATATAACTGCTACAAGTTGTTCCAGATAAAATAGTAGAATTAAAAACATCTGTAAACTTTGCCTTCTGTACTGTTTTCTTCTTTCAGTCCTGGTGGTTTGTGGCAGGTGGAACATCAAGTTGGCAGCACACCGAATTCTGAGAATGAAAAATTCTTAGGATCATCTCCTTCTTTGACAAGTGGCAGACTCCTGAGTCTTCCCAATGCAAAGTAGGACTGGTAAAGGAGAAAAGAACACATCCGGTCCTGTCTCAATATTTTAATGTTCACCTCTTTGAACGCAACATGGTTTTTGGTAAAGATAAATTCATTCTAATTTAACATGATATGTCAAACAGGAAATTTGGCTGAGCACATCGATCCCCAAACATCAACTGTAACTGTAAAGCAACAGAATATCACATCAGTAAATCTATTGCACTTGGTGAAGAAAGTAAATTCCTCCTTTGTCTCCTAGCTCCAGAAGGCAATGTGTCTCGTTGGGTGTGCAAGCTCTTCTCACTGAAGCCCGAGTCTCTATGTTCAGACATAGTACATCCATCACCGTGTCCTTCCAGGATTTGGAAGTCTGATAAAACACCATTCCAGTAGCTGCATCTCCAGGTTTGGAGTCTATAAATGAATTTAAGATGTGATCTAATCACAGTCAACAACTTGATCATACTGACTTCTACATTTCATGAATATGTTCATCACAAAAGAGCAGGATGAGGTCTCTCTGACCAGCACTAACACTGTGTGATCAATCAGGTATTACCAGGATATACGTTCTAGGTGACAGGAATATGTAGACATGATGGAAATGAACACCAATGTCATTGCACATGGTGTCTGGGTGAGCAATAAAAACACTGTGATATGGGATGAAAATTCTTTACCTTTTGCTTCCTCTCAGCCCTTTTTTTTAGTCTGATGTAGCAGCGATATCAAACAACATACATGGGAAAGCTGGGAGTAGCTGGCATTTGATCCAGGATTTGACAAAACATAGCATGCGACTTCAATGGTACGTTCTTCATAAATCAAAATAAAAAGATGTTTCAGAAGCTCTTTATGCTTTGGTCTTTTGGATTCATCCTTCGTAAGGCACAAGTTGACAAAGTTGATGAAACTTGGGGAGAATTCGTTTTCCTCAGAATTACTCAGCTGCGGAGGATCTCCTTTCACGACTTGTGTTAGTTGATCAAATACACTATTCCACTTTGGATAAGGAAATCGGCCCGTGGCCAACTCACACAATGTGATCCCCAAACTCCAGATATCAGAGCGGACATCATATGCTTGTCATGATGCACTTGGGTCTATTCTTTCAGGTGCCATGTATGGCCTACAGCCAGCATCTTCTGTCTTGGCAATAGAGTCCACAAGCTGCCCACTGATGCCAAAGTCACAGAGTTTAATATTTTCACTTCTGTCCAGAAGAATATTGGAAGGTTTGATATCTCTGTGAATAATTTTCAAGTTTTCTTTTAAGTGATTTAATGCTTTCACAGATGCTAAAGTGATTTTGCCTAAAATTTCTTCTGGAATAACATCATCTAATACACTATACACATATTTGTAAAACTTATCAAACGAGATAGACATGAGTTCCATACAGGTCCAACAGTCACCCTGTCTGAAGAGTGCATCATAAAACTGAACAATGTAAGGGCAATCACTACTCTTCATTACTTCATCCAAATCCATAAGAGGTTGTTTTAGTTCTTTTTCATTCACTGTTGACCGAATTCTTTTAACTGCCATTATTTGCCCACTTGGTTTGTGGACCATTTTGTTGGCAGAACCATAAACTCCTCATCCAATTTCTCCAAGGTCTTTCAAGTCCTCTGCAGTGAAATCCCAGTGTTGTTCAGGGGAGATCTTCAGTTTTCCTGATGACTCAATGCTGTGTGATCTCAGTCTCTCTATGTGTGGGTTTTGAACTCCTGTAGGATTGGGATTCAGAGTAAACCTTGCTGTAGATTTGAAAGGTGGATTTGCAAAATTCAACTTCAGTGCTTTGTGTTTACCCTGCATGCTGCTGATGGCTGGGTGGCCTGGCTTCAGGGATCCTACAGGTCTCGGGGTGCGGCTGCCACTGCTGCCCCCGGAGCCTCAGCCGCCGCTCAGGCTCGGAGCTGCCATTGTTGGGAGTGAGGAGCCAAGCGACGCCGTGGCGGCTGCAATGCAGCCCTGGTACAAGAAATTTCTAAGCAGGAAAGCATTCAAGATGTAGCCTGATTGCTTATAACAGCATATTATCAGATATAGGAGCAAATAAATGACGAAGTTGGTACTTATATTTAAAAGGAAAGTAGAGCATAAGTTCAGAAAATGTGCATCTTAGCCCTGTGGTAAAGAAAGAATCCAAGCAGACTGTAGAGCAATCACTTGCTAGAGAGATTAGCATTACTAAAAGGGAGCCAAGTGCTAATATCCAAGACAATGAGGGAAAAAAAAGACTAGGAGGCATTTCAGAAGTCTTTGGGACAGCCCAGAGGTCTACCAGGAAATAATGGTTTCTGGGCCAAGCCCTGGGCTGTGCTATACTACACAGCCTCAGGACACTGCTCTTCATATCCTGGCTGCTCTGGCTCCAGCCTTGGCTCAAAGGGGTCCAGGACACTGCTTCAGAGGGCACAAGCTGTAAACCAGCAGCTTCCATGTGGTGTTAAGCCTGTGGGCACAAAGAATGCAAGAGTAAAGGAGGCTCGGCAACTTCCACCTAAAATTTCAAAGGTTGTATGAGAAAGCATGGGTGCCCAGGCAGAAACTTGCCACAGAAATGGAGCTACAACAGAGTGTCTCTACTAGGGCAGTGCTGAGGGGAAATGTGACATTGCAGTTCCAACGCAGACTCTCCACCAGGTCACTGCCTAATGGAGCTGTGAGAGGGGGCTGCCATCCTCTAGACCCAACAATAACGGAGGTAAGGGCAGCTTGCACCCTCAGCCTGAAAAAGTCATAAGCACTGGACTCCAACCCATCAGGGCAGCCATGTCAGCTGGATTCAGCAATTCCATAGAAGCAGAGCTACCCATGGCTTTGGAAGTCCTCTCCTCACACCAGTGTGCCCTGGATGCAGGACATCAAGTCAAATGAGATTATTTTGGAGCTTTAAGAGTTAATGAGTATCCTGTTGGGTTTAAGACTTGTGTGAGGCCTATTAGCCCTTTCTTTTGGCTGAATTCTCTCTTTTGGAATTGGATGTTTACCCAATGCCAGTACCACCATTATATCTTGGGAGTAAATAACTTGATTTTGATTCTACAGGTTCATAGATGGAAGGAACTTGAGTCTCAGATGAGGCTTTGGAAATTGGACTTGGGAACTTTTGAGTTGGGGCTGAAACAAGTTAAGACTTGGGGGGACAACTGAGAAGGGATCATTGTCAGGCCTTTGAGCCCAAGCTAAGCCATCATATCCCCTGTGACCTGCACGTATACATCCGGATGGCCTGAAGTAACTGAAGAATCACAAAAGAAGTGAAAATGGCCTGTTCCCACCTTAACTGATGACATTACCTTGTAAAATTCCTTCTCCTGGCTCATCCTGGCTCAAAAGCTCTCCCACTGAGCACCTTGTGACCCCTATCCTTGCCTGCCAGAGAACAACCCCCTTTGACTGTAATTTTCTTTTTTTTTTTGAGATGGAGTCTGGCTCTGTCACCCAGGCTGGAGTGCAGTGGCGCGACTTGGCTCACTGCAACCTCCGCCTCCTGGATTCACGCCATTCTCCTGCCTCAGCCTCCCAAGTAGCTGGGACTATAGGTGCCTGCCACCATGCCTGGCTAATTTGTGTGTATGTGTGTATTTTTAGTAGAGACAGGGTTTCACTATGTTAGTCAGGCTGGTCTCAAACTCCTGACCTCTTGATCTGCCCACCTTGGCCTCCCAAAGTGCTGGGATTACAGGCATGAGCCACCGCGCCCAGCCTTGACTGTAGTTTTCCTTTACCTACCCAAATCTTATAAAACGGCCCCACCCCATCTCCCTTCCCTGACTCTCTTTTTGGACTCAGCCCGCCTGCACCCAGGTGAAATAAACAGCCTTGTTGCTCACACAAAGTCTGTTTGGTGGTCTCTTCACAGGGATGCAAGTGAAATTTGGTGCCATGACTCAGATTGGGGGACTTCCCTTGGGAGATCAATCCCCTGTCCTCCTGCTCTTTGCTCCATGAGAAAGATCCACCTACGACCACGGGTCCTCAGACCAACAAGCCCAAGGAACATCTCACCAATTTTAAATTGGGTAAGCAGCCTCTTTTTACTCTCTTCTCCAACCTCTCTCACTATCCCTCAACCTCTTTCTCCTTTCAATCTTGGTGCCACACTTCAGTCTCTCCCTTCTCTTAATTTCAGTTCCTTTCCTTTTCTGGTAGAGACAGGAGATGCATTTTATCCATGAACACAAAACTCTGGCACCGATCACGGACTCAGGAAGACAGTCTTCCCTTGGTGTTTAATCATATGGGGATGCCTGCTTGATTATTCACCCACGTTTCAGAGCTGTCTGACCATGCAGGGATGCCTGCCTTGGTCCTTCACCCTTAGCAGCAATCACTGCTTTTCTGGGGGGCAAGCACCCCCCCCAACCCCTTCTCTAGATGTCTCTACCCATTTTCCAATTTCCTGGTGGGCAAGCACCTCCCATCCCTTCTCCACTTTCCTGGGGGGCAAGCACCCCCCACTCCTTCTCTCCATTTCCCCACCCCTTGTCCACTTTCCTGGGGGGAAGCAACCCCCACCCCTTCTCTCTGTGTCTGTACCCTCTCTTTTCTCTCCACTTTCCAGGGGGGCAAGCACCGCCCACCACTTCTCTCCATGCTACCCTCTCTTTTCTCTGGACTTGCCTCCTTCATTATAGGCAACCACCCTCCATTCCTCCTTCTTCTCCCTTAGCCTGTGTTCTCAAGAACTTAAAACCTCTTCAACTCACACCGACCTAAAACCTAAATGCCTTATTTTCTTCTGCAATGCCGCTTAACCCCAATACAAACTCGATAATGGCTCTAAATGGCCAGAAAATGGCACTTTCGATTTCTCCATCCTACAAGACCTAAATAATTCTTGTTGTAAAATGGGCAAACGGTCTGAGGTGCCTGATGTCCAGGCATTCTTTTACACATCGGTCCCTCCCTAGTCTCTGTTCCCAATGCAACTCATCCCAAATCTTCATTCTTTCCCTCCTGCTTGTCCCCTCAGTCCCAACCCCAAGCATCGCTGAGTCTTTCCAATCTTCCTTTTTTATGGACCCATCTGACCTCTCCCCTCCTCCCTAAGCTGCTCCTCGCCAGGCCAAGCTAGGTCCCAATTCTTCCTCAGCCTCTGCTCCCCCACCCTATAATCCTTTCATCACCTCCCCTCCTCACACCCGGTCTGCCTTACAGTTTCGTTCCGCAACTAGCCCTCCCCCACCTGCCCAGCAATTTCCTCTTAAAAAGTTGGCTGGAGCTAAAGGCATAGTCAAGGTTAATGCTCCTTTTTCTTTATCCAACCTCTCTGAAATCAGTTAGCGTTTAGGCTCTTTTTCATCAAATATGAAAAACCTAGCCCAGTTCATGGCCCATTTGGCAGCAACCCTTAGACCCTTTACAGCCCTAGACCCTGAAGGGTCAGAAGGCTGTCTCATTCTTAATATGCATTTTATCACCCAGTCAGCTCCTGAAATTAGAATAAAGCTCCAAAAATTAAATTCCAGCCCTCAAGCTCCACAACAGGACTTAATTAACCTCACCTTCAAAGTGTACAATAATAGAGTAGAGGCAGCCAAGTAGCAATGTGTTTCTGAGTTGCAATTCCTTGCCTCCATTGTGAGACAAACCCCAGCCATATCTCCAGCACACAAGAACTCCAAACGCCTGAACTGCAGCTGCCAGGGGTTCCTCCAGGACCTCCTCCCCCAGGAGCTTGCTACAAGTGCCAGAAATCTGGCCACTGGGCGAAGGAATGCCTGCAGCCCAGGATTCCTGCTAAGCCACATCCCATCTGTGCAGGACCCCACTGAAAATCAGACTGTTCAACTCACCTGGCAGCCACTCCCAGAGCCCCTGGAACTCTGGCCCAAGGCTCTCTGACTGACTCCTTCCCAGGTCTTCTTGGCTTAGTGGCTGAAGACTGATGCTTCCCAATCGCCTTGGAAGCCCCTTAGACCATCACAGATGCCAAGCTTCGGGTAACTCTCACAGTGGAGGGTAAGTCCATCCCCTTCTTAATCTTAATCATTACGGAGGCTACCCACTCCACGTTACCTTCTTTTCAAGGGCCTGTTTCCCTTGCCTCCATAACTGTTGTGGGTATTGATGGCCAGGCTTCTAAACCTCTTAAAACTCCCCAACTCTAGAGACAACTTGGACAATATTCTTTTATGCACTCCTTTTTAGTTATCACCACCTGCCTAGTTCCCTTATTAGGCTGAAACATTTTAACTAAATTATCTGCTTCCCTGACTATTCCTAGGCTACAGCCACACCTCATTGCTGCCCTTTTCCCCAGTTCAAAGCCTCCTTCACATCCTCACCTTGTATCTCCCCACCTTAACCCACAAATATGGGACACCTCTACTCCCTCCCTGGCAACCAATCACACACCCATTACTATCCCATTAAAACCTAATCACCCTTAACCCGCTCAACGCCAATATCCCATCCCACAGCATGTTTTAAAAGGATTAAAGCCTGTTATCACTTGCCTGTTACAGCATGGCCTTTTAAGGCCTATAAACTCTCTTTACAATTCCCCCATTTTACCTGTCCAAAAACCAGACAAGCCTTACAGGTTAGTTCAGGATCTGCCCCTTATCAACCAAATTGTCTTGCCTATCCACTCCATAGTGCCAAACCCATATACTCTCCTATCCTCAATACCTCCCTCCACAACCCATTATTCTGTTCTGGATCTCAAACATGCTTTCTTTACTATTCCTTTGCACCCTTCATCCCAGCCTCCCTTCACTTTCACTTAGACTGACCCTGACACCCATCAGGCTCAGCAAATTACCTGGGCTGTACTGCCTCAAGGCTTCACAGACAGCCCCCATTACTTCAGTCAAGCCCAAATTTCTTCCTCATCCATTACCTATCTTGACATAATTCTTCATAAAAACACATGTGCTCTCCCTGCTGATCATGTCCAACTAATCTCCCAAACCCCAATCTCTTCTACAAAACAACAACTCCTTTCCTTCTTAGGCATGGTTAATATAGTCAGAATTCTTACAAGAGCTGGGACTGTGCCCTGTAGCCTTTCTGTCCAAACAACTTGACCTTATTGTTTTAGCCTAGCCCTCATGTTGGTGTGGAGTGGCTGCCACTGCCTTAATACTTTTAGAGGCCCTCAAAATCACAAATTATGCTCAACTCACTCTCTACAGTTCTCATAACTTCCAAAATCTATTTTCTTCCTCCCACCTGATGCATATACTTTCTGCTCCCTGGCTCCTTCAGCCATACTCACTCTTTGTTGAGTCTCCCACAATTACCATTGTTCCTGGCCCGGACTTCAATCTGGCCTCCTACATTATTCCTGATACCACACCTGACCCCCATGACTGTATCTCTCTGATCCACCCAACATTCACTCCATTTCCCCATATTTACTTCTTTCCTGTTCCTCACCCTGAACACACTTGGTTTATTGATGGCAATTCCACCAGGCCTAATCGCCACTCACCAGCAAAGGCAGGTGATGCTACAGTATCTTCCACACCTATCATTGAGGCACCACTCTGCCCCCCACCACTACCTCTCAACAAGCCAAACTCATTGCCTTAACTGGAGCCCTCACTCTTGCAAAGGGACTACACATCAATATTTACACTGACTCTAAATATGCCTTCCATATCCTGCACCACCATGCTGTTATATGGGCTGAAAGAGGTTTCCTCACTATGCAAGGGTCCTCCATCATTAATACCTCTTTAATAAGAACGCTTCTCAAAACTGCTTTACTTCCAAAGGAAGATGGAATCATTCACTGTAAAGGCCATCAAAAGGCATCAGATCCCATCGCTCAGGACAATGCTTATGCTGATAAGGTAGCTAAAAAAGCAGCCATCAAAAGGCATCAGATCCCATCGCTCAGGGCAATGCTTATGCTGATAAGGTAGCTAAAAAAGCAGCTAGCCTTCCAACTTTTATCCCTTACGGCAGTTTTTCTCCTTCTCATCTGGCCACTCCCACCTATTCCCCCACTGAAACTTCCACCTATCAATCTCTTCCCACAGAAGGGAAATGGTTCTTGGATCAAGGAAAATACCTCCTTCCAGCCTCACAGGTCCATTCTATTCTGTTGTCATTTCATAACCTCTTCCATGTAGGTTACAAGCCACTAGCCTGCCTCTTAGTATCTCTCATTTCCTTTCCATCATGGAAATCTGTCCTCAAGGAAATCACTTCTCAGTGTTCCATCTGCTATTCTACCACTCCTCAGGAATTTCTCAGGCCCCCTCCCTTCCCTACACATCAAGCTCTGGGATTTGCCCCTGCCTAGGACTGGCAAATTGACTTTACTCACATGCCTGTGTCAGGAAACTAAAATACCTCTTGGTCTAGGTAGACATTTTCACTGGATGGGTAGAGGCCTTTTCCACAGGGTCTGAGAAGGCCACCACAGTCATTTCTTCCCTTCTGTCAGACATAATTCCTTGATTTGGCCTTCCCACCTCTATACAGTCTGATAATGGACCGGCCTTTATTAGTCAAATCACCCAAGCAGTTTCTCAGGCTCTTGGTATTCAGTGAACTAATGGTCTTTTAAAAACACACCTCACCAAGCTCAGCCACCAACTTAAAAAGGACTGGACAATACTTTTACCACTTTCCCTTCTCAGAATTTGGGCCTGTCCTTGGAATGCTGCAGGGTATAGCCCATTTGAGCTCCTGTATGGATGCTCCTTTTTATTAGGCCCAAGTCTCATTCCAGACACCAGACCAACTTGGACTGTGCCCCAAAAAACTTGTCATCCCTACTATCTTCTGTCTAGCCATACTCCTTTCACCATTCTCAACTACTCATAAATGCCCTGCTCTTGTTTACACTGCCGGTTTACACTGTTTCTCCAAGCCATCACAGTTGATATCTCCTGGTGCTATCCCAAAACTGCCACTCTTAACTCTTAAAGTAAATAAATAATCTTTGTTGGCAGGGCTATGCTGAACCTCCTTAGGCACTCTCTAATTGGATGTCCTGGGTCCTCCCAATTCTTAGTCCTTTAATACCTGTTTTTCTCCTTCTTTTATTCTGTTTAGTTTTTCAATTCATACAAAACCGTATCCATGCCATCACCAATAATTCTATATGACAAATGTTTCTTCTAACAACCGCACAATATCACCCCTTACCACAAAATCTTCCTTCAGCTTAATCTCTCCCACTCTAGGTTCCCACGCTGCCCCTAATCCCGCTCAAAGCAGCCCTGAGAAACATCACCCATTATCTCTCCATACCACCCCCAAAAATTTTCACTGCCCCAACACTTTACCACTATTTCATTTTATTTTTCTTATTAATCTAAGAAGACAGGAATGTCAGGCCTCTGAGCCCAAGCTAAGCCATCATATCCCCTGTGACCTGCACATATACATCCAGATGGCCTGAAGTAACTGAAGAATCACAAAAGAAGTGAAAATGGCCTGTTCCTGCCTTAACTGCTGATGTTACCTTGTGAAATT